>NW_027468870.1:34090557-34603057 GCF_046254945.1 Alosa pseudoharengus | reverse complement strand
AGAAAAAATGTTAGCGGGGGGGAAGTGGTTGAGCACTGCTCTCCCATGGCCACGTCCACGGCTGAAGTGCCCTTGAGCAAGGCACCTAACCCCTCACTGCGCCGCTGTAGCAAGGCATCTCACTGCTATGGGTTAGTGTGTGCTTCACCTCATGTGTTTTCACCGTGTGCTCTGTGTGTTCACTACTGTAATTCACAGATGGGATAAATGCAGAGACCAAATTCCTTGTACAGGCAAGTATACTTGGCCTAGAAACCTGATTTTTTTACATTAGAGAGTTTTGATCAAGTTTTAACTTGACCCAGTTCCCCAACACACATACACTCCACATACTGTATCCTCCGATGAAGGTGCCGCCAGCTGTCAAAACACATCTGGATTTATGAGTGATTGAATAAACATTTATGAGTGATTCATTATAACCTAGCCTCCTCCACTCACTCACAGCACTAAGGTAATTGCATTGCTGTCAGGGCTTTGAGCACAGCCCTGTAGCTCTGTGACAACATTCTACACATTTTTAAACACTGCACTCTGCTATTGATGTTTTTTAAAGGATCTATGTGTAATACATTTTCGAGGTTCAAATTAAAGTTCCTTTAATCCACACTGTTCTTTTATCCATATATGGCACTGGATTGTACAATAATACTATTATTGTATCTACAACTTCCTTTACCACTTTGGCTTATCAGGAAATGAACTTAAAATACTTAACTACTTTCTGGTGTAGCCTGTTTCATGTTCTAAAAATGAATAATGACCAGAATGAACATCAATTTTCATGTGCTCTTCATGTAATTAAAACTTCATTCATACAGTAAGTTACAAAACTGCAAAATACAAAATGTAACAAATACAGTCAGACATTAGGAATGTATTAAAGGTTGTATCAGCGAGGGCTGGATAACGTCACTTCTGTTGACGTTCAAACAAAACAGAGAGCTAAGTCACTACTCCCTCCCCCTCGCTCCCGTGCAATTGAAACTCTCCTGAACACGTTTATTGGTTGAGACACTTTTTTGCCTTTGAGTGGTTGGCAACACTTGTTGTCAGCAACTGTTTTTGTGTGCAGATCTCAGAGCCTAGGCTGCCTATAGAGACGCGTTTTTTTGACGGCCTACTTATGGGGCAGGCAGCTAGTGGATCGTTAGGAAAGATTAGATGAATGTGATCATTTATGTTTGGGCCTTTTTTGGGCCTGCAATCGCTGATACAACCTTTAAAGCGTATTAAACTGTTTTTCTTCACAACAAATGTAACAACTTCAAAATAATTAAAATTAATTAATTTAATTACAGTATTTTACAATCACTTTGTTACTATTTTCAGAACCTTGATGTAATTTTTCACAACTCTAGACACAAAACTCTAACCCTTTTCCCAAAAATCACCTGTTCAATGACCCAACTTAACATCAAAGTACTACTATTTCAAAAGGCAATTCACACATTACATTTCAAATGAGTGTCATTAATTTCCTTAAAATTATCTAACTATCAATTGATACAACTGCTCAAAATGATAAGTAACTGTTGCTACTCTTAATGCATAGTTGTATGGAAACAGACAAACTATCTTCCATGTTTACTCATGAAAGTTTCAAGATACTGTAACAAGATTCATTGTCACCAATTAGTTTTACAGTACTGTCTTTTATTTTATTTATTATCTATTTCATAGCTCATTATTTTTGGTTTGATTCAAATAAACCTATGTTGTGATTGTACTGTAGTGTTTTGCATCAATATATTATAAACTTTGTTCAATGATTCCATGTATTCTCTCTGCTACTGCAGTACTTTTACAGAGATGTATGTAGTACCATAATGAAACCTGTATCACCTATTTTGTTCTACACTATTGAATGATTGTACGAACAATGACACAGTAAAACTATTGGTTGCTTGTGTGCGGGTGATCTATAGTTGTCAATGGTATTTCACAGTAAATTTGTTTTTTGAACCAATGATTGTGCAAGTGCACGATTTCTTTAAAGATGTGAATGCACAATGCAATGTTTTGAACATTAGACAGCCTGTGTTACAAGTGATAATCGTTTTGAGTTTTGTGTCTAGAGTTTTGAAAAATGACATCAAGGTTCTGAAAATAGTAGCAAAGTGATTGTAAAAAATGTTATAGATTAGTATACATATATGCTTGAAGAAAAACATATAACATAATTAATACCCAACTTATGACTAAAATAGTTATTTAACATAACAATGAAAAAATGATATAGATACTTATATAAAGTATATGGGTTTCACATTTGAAGTTCCTTTACTTTTGAAAGGTCCTTTGCATTAGGTTTGCACCTATTCTTGATACATTTTCACTCACCCACCCCACAAACTGCTTCAAATCGTTACTCTTGTGTCCTTTCCTCCCATCTATCTTGCACTTCAGAACTGTGTAACAAATGGCACTTCGGATCATTTGGCATCTCCCTGACTATTCATTTGTATTGAACCTCACTTTGGATTATATAGACACATAACTTTACTGTAAACATGTAACATTTAAAATAAGAGTTTAGAAGGCACAATTATGTAAGTGTTGTCTTAATGCAGATTATTACTTGACACACTGCAGTCTTGGAATATAAAGAGAGAGAGAGAGAGAGAGAAAGAGAGGTGTAAAAAAAGATGTTGAGTCTGCACTGTGCTCTGATTGTGCACAAGCCTGTTTGGTGACATACCATATGTACACACCATATGGGCACAATTATGTAAGTACTGTTTTCATGCAGATGATTACTTGACACACTGCAGTCTTGGAATAGAATGAGTTTTCCTGTCAATCCTTCCAGTAACTATATGCATGTGACAATAAACTTCCTTGTATCCTTGTATCCTTGAAACAGTTGAATCTTTGGTCAGTGCTGTCTGGCCCCTGGATCAAGGTGGCAGCTGCCTGTCTAGGCAGTCGAGTGGAAGGCGCCATGGAAGCCATACGGGATGTTGACCGGTACTTCAGCCCTGCCCAGCTCCTCAAAGGTCTGAGCGTCCAGAACCAGCAAAAATGTTCCTTTATCCTAGAAAGAAAGAAATCTCTATTTATTCATATGGTTACATAACACATTATAATACATACATACACACTTGAAATTTGAATATTAACATTCTTTTTCTTCTCCTTTTCACCAGTGAGGACCCTAAATTGCACCTAAATGGCCAGCATCGGCACTGATGATAATGTATCTTTTTGAGTCATATTGCATTGTTCCTCTTGTGTAAAACAACATTAAGTGAAGCATATAATGTCATATCAAATAGCAATGAGTGATAACATTGTGTTTATGAGGAGGGGAACAAAATATCACTATCCTCTCAGACACTGATAATAAGCATTATGCTGTGGTGTACTTCCTGCTGTCCAGACCAAGTAAAGTCATTATGGATGAAATCTATCTGGGCCTCTCCGTTATTTAACAATGCAAGTCATCATCATGCCTCGTAATTCTTACATGCTCTAAAATGTTCTGTAACAAATCATTATCATTAGAATCTTGATGGGGGCAGCCATGGCCTACTGGTTAGGGGTTCGGGCTTGTAGCGTAAGGGTTGCTGGTTCAATCCCCGACCCAGTAGAAAAAATGTGGGCGGGGGGGAAGTGGTTGAACACTGCTCTCCCATGGCCACGTCCATGGCTGAAGTGCCCTTGAGCAAGGCACCTAACCCCTCACTGCGCCGTTGTAGCAAGGCATCTCACTGCTACGGGTTAGTGTGTGCTTCACCTCATGTGTGCTCTGTGTGTTCACTACTGTAATTCACAGATGGGATAAATGCAGAGACCAAATTCCTTGTACAGGCAAGTATACTTGGCCTAGAAACCTGATTTTTTTTACATTAGAGAGTTTTGATCAAGTTTTAACACACATACACTCCACATACTGTATCCTCCGATGAAGGTGCTGCCAGCTGTCAAAACACATCTGGATTTATGAGTGACTGAATGAACATTTATGAGTGATTCATTATAACCTAGCCTCCTCCACTCACTCACAGCACTAAGGTAATTGCATTGCTGTCAGGGCTTTGAGCACAGCCCTGTAGCTCTGTGACAACATTCTACACATTTTTAAACACTGCACTCTGCTATTGATGTTTTTTAAAGGATCTATGGGTGTGTTCGAAACGGGAGACAGCTGCCTACTGCCTCCCTCCCTACATAGAGAGCTGTCTCACTAGACATGACTTTGGATTAAATACATCTTTTAAAAATGAGCGTAGCACTCTAGAATCTTTGGTTAACACTACGGTATGACGTTAGCAAAGGCCTGACGTTAAACTAAATTAGCTTACGTAAGCTAGCAGGCTAACGGTATAAATTAGTTTTACGGCCGGCAGATATATCAGACCAGACGCTATTAATGGTTACAACAATGGCATAATCAGATAGTAAATTGTTTATTTCTAATCTGTAATCTATAAATCTAAGCAAAATAAGGTCACACAAATGACATTTTAAACAGATTCAGCAGCCATTACCGATGTCATCCGCCATGTTTGTTTACCTTTCACAGCTGTTTCAGACGTTGCCGCAAGGGATTATGGGTAGGAGGGAGCATGAAGTGTGCATCGATGCTGCCTTCAAAAATGACCGTTATTTGGGAATTCTAAGATATCTTAAAAGGCAGCTGAATTTGTTTTTTCGGTTTCGAACTGCACTTGCTGCCTTGCTCCCCAGTTAGATATCTTAAAAGGCAGCAACTTTACCCGTTTCGAACACACCCTATGTGTAATTCTCTAATTCTCTAATTCTCGCAGCCACACAGCACTATTCTAATTGCTTTCATTGTATGAAATACTGCACCACATATGGTGCCATACATGGTGCCACACATGGTACAAAGTGTTTTTTACAAGAGAGCCAGCCTGGCACGAGCTGGTTTGCATGCTAACTTTAGTGGGTATCTGGGCAACACAGGTGTTTTTAACAGTTGTTTCTTCACACTCTGTTGATATTTCAAGGTCATTTTACAATCTGGCACCTTTAAATGTGTATTTCTGAGATTTTATGAAATTCTTAAGGCGTGTGACTGTAGCTTACCTCAGTGGGGGTGAGCACCACTGAGAGGATGACCCCCTCGTCCTCGTCAACCGCCTCAGGCGATGGAACAAAGACTGGTTCGGAAGGGAAGAGACCCTCCTGGTACCAGGACTGCAGGACAGGAAAATTGTTATGAATCTTCCTGAGGTTTCCCATTATGTTTCCTTTTATTATACATCCATTCTATACCCACAACTTTCCTAAAAGCAAACCACCTATGGCTGGTTATAAATTCACCTTTAACTGTTTGCCCTCCAAGTCCATCTTGAGTAAGGAATCCCCAACCAGGTGTCTGAAGCCACATCCGTAGAAGTAGCGGTAGGCTTTGGTGTTACACCTGTTATAGTTTATCTGTGGGAACTCTAAACCGCCAA
The DNA here is from genome assembly GCF_046254945.1 of Alosa pseudoharengus. Taxonomy (NCBI): domain Eukaryota; kingdom Metazoa; phylum Chordata; class Actinopteri; order Clupeiformes; family Clupeidae; genus Alosa; species Alosa pseudoharengus. Next base: position 34,597,628 of record NW_027468870.1, on the reverse strand, counting down.
AATCCTCAAGGTCGTCGCCATGGAGATTCTCATGGGTGCAAAACACCTAAAAGGCGAGGTGGGATTAATTATACAAATCATAAAGTGTGTGTAGGACATAAAGCGTAGGACACTTAAGGGTGCAAACAATTATTTCCTTAATCGATTAATATGTTGATTATTTTCTAAATTAACTGACTAGTTGTTTAGTCTAAATAAGGTCATAAAATTGTGGAAAAAAAAATGAGCACGAAGACGGCACAAGATGATGTCTACATGCCAAGGATATTCAGTTTCATGTCACATTCAATATTCAACAAACTTGAAACCCAGAATTGTGAGTTGTTATCCCTTCACAAAATCACTCAAATCGATAAGTCATTTACCAAAATAGTTAATTGATTAATTGTTGCAGCCCTAACACACAGAGAGTAAGAGAATCGTAATTGCACATACCTTATCATTTGTGATTTTCATGGCTGTTGCTGTGCTGTTGGGCCGTGTGTTGAGGTTTTGGTTCATAGGTGTGTCATTGGTGATGTCGAGGGGCAGCACAAAGCGCCGAGGGAACACCCTGCACATCTTGTTGTACACCTTCATGGAACAGACATTGCTTGTTTGATTAGTGCCTCCAATGCACACATACTGTATGTATTCAGACATACTGTGTGGTAAAAATCCCAGGAGCAGCCGCTATACATACTAGAAGTAGGTAAAGAGGAAGTTGTAGATCCAAGCAAGTACACAAGGTTCCTTTAAAAGCATGATGTTTTTGGACAAACTTTCCTTCAGCTTTTCAAGTGAGGCCCAGAAAGTAGAAAAAAATTCAAGTGTCAAGTTCCATCAAGTTCTTCCTTCTGCTTTTGTCCGAAACTCATTTAAGTGCTCTTCACTTGAACAGCTGAAGGACATTCCTCTGAAATATCTTGCTTCAAAGAAAACATGAGCACTAGACTAGATTCATCGCTTCTAAAAGCAGATGTGTATGTTCATGTGTTTACATATCTCAAATAGCAAATAGGGAAGAAAGGAGACAGAGACAAGAGTGAGAGTGAGAGAAAAAAAGGGAGAGAAAAATTCTGTAGAAAAACAGTGGCTTTGTCTAAAAGATGCACTCAGCGATTGTGCAGGAAGTCACGTTTGTTTATGTTCATGTTTACATTTAAATTTCTTAGCAGATGCTTTTGTCCAAAACAAGATACATTATATTTTAACCAAGGACCAAACAAAACACACCAGAGAGGTAGTTCACCCCTTTTCTTCAGTATTCCCAGAGAAATTCCACACAGGGTTCTGGTATTGTTTGGCGGACAGGCTACCCCCACTTTGTAGGCTACAGTATGTTTCCAGTTTTCGTAGCCTGGGCTGCCTACAGAGACCAGTGGAATACTACGAAGCACGTTAGACATATCTAGGCTACCTAGACATATCGAGGCTACACAAAGCCTTGACTCAGGGGTATAAGTTAAGTGATACTATGATAGCAGTTATGTGATATATTTGTCAAACTAGTTACTATGTTGGCCAATCGTGAAACGTGGAGACGCACAAGACCGCCTATATTAAAAAACAATTACTTCCGGATTTATCAGCGATAGCGTAATCTACACTGCGGTCATTTTTAGTGTCTAACCTATAACATCAAATAAATCGATTGTCATCAGTTGTTGTATAGTATGCATGTCCATAGTGGGATATTTGCACGGACAACACTATTAAACCACATGCGATATCCAAAATGTTTGTAGAGGCGGAGCTCCACTTGTAAGATATATGACAGAATCCTACACGTGAGATAACTTAATTTTTCAAGATAATTGATTGGTCAGTGGGCGGTAGTTTTACACGATTTGAGCTATAACTTAGCACATAACCTGAGGGGTATTCCATCAACCTCGCTAATGAAGGCGGCGCTTAAAGGGCCAGTCACATTACACGCGGCATGCTCTATAAAAATGCATTATAGTCAATGGCTTGTGCTATGAAATGCATTATAGTCAATGGCTTGTGCTATGAAATGCATTATAGTCAATGGCTTGCGCGCGCAAAAATTGGTCTGCTGCTGAACTGAGCAAAGCGCAGCGCAAGCGGTATTTTGCCGCTTTGCCGTCCTTGCGTGTGCCGCGGTCAAAATTCAATCAGGTTGACTGCGGCGCGCTGTAAGTCATTGGTATTTTGCACTGCGCCCAGCGGCAAGCACAACAAACATCTTTGGGACGTTACCTCAACCAAGAGCAAACTAGCCGCGAGTGCAGCGAATACCGTGTACAATGTGATAGCCCCTTAACGGAAATAGCCTGGCTTGAACTAGTGTAGACTTTCACTTGGGGCTGAAGCCGTTCCATTAACTAAAGTTAGCGGCATCTTGGTAGCGGTTTATTCAAGCGAGGTTTAGGTCAGCTTCATCTCTGCTCGTGCACAAGGTATAAAAGAAGACCTAAACCAGGGCTCGGCAACCTTTTTTGCCTGGAGAGCCACTTTTACCAAATTTATTTATTTTTTAATCTCAGAAGAGCCACATAAAGACGGTTACAAGAAAAAGTTTGGATATTTAACGTACAGTTACTTTCATTCAACAGAGGATTTTTTTAAATTAATTTTCTACTAGTTTTAAAACTAATGTGCAAGTAACTTAAAATGTAAAGTGTAATGACAGAAGTATAGTCCTTAGGCTTCCTATGAAGGCTAAACACCACCCCCTATTTTCCCAGTGTCCTTTGGTATGCAAAGTAACATCATAGCACAACACATGTTTCATAGCACAACACAACACTCAATTTTCATTGACATGTCATTGGCGAAATTGAACAGGCCTACCAGAGATTAGATTTAGTGATGGTCTGGCTGGCTCATATTCAGTGAGGTGAAGTTTCATGCAAGAATTGAGGCATCATTTAAGGGCAACACCACTCAAAACTGTCATATATCCATAACGCCAACTAAATTGCCTACCATGGCATTGTGTTGGCGTTATGGATGTGACAGTTTTGCGGGGAAATGCCCTTAAACGTGAGCGGTTTGTCTTTAGATTTTTCATATGTGACAAAGATTTCTCACATGCAAGTGGAATAGGGTTAACACAGCAATACTAACTCATTGCGATATATAACGGGCAGTTCATTTCGCGTTTTCAGAATCAGTCTTCGGATGGAAACTTTCCCATTTCAGCCCGCTTGTGTTCGCGCTCGCAAGCTGGTCGCTGATGTTTCCTTTTTGACATTTTCCTTATCTAGCCTACAGCAAGCGCACACATCAACAATAACAATTAAAGTGTTCTCGTTGACTGAAATGGAGGGAAATCGGTGATTTTTGTTTGATAATGACATTGCAACGAACCGCGAATGTAACAATATTGTGCAGGCTACGGTTACGGAGTGAAGTGAGGTGGGAAGTTATATAAATTACTCAGATAGACCTACGAACATACATTTTAATTAAATAGGCCTACTCATTATTATTTTCAAAAGCTGAGCCGCATCAGAGGGATCAAAGAGCCGCATGCGGCTCCGGAGCCGCGGGTAGCCGACCCCTGGACTAAACAGTAGATTGATGAAAAGAGGATACATGTCGTAAAATGAAGGCAATTTCTGTTCGATATGTCACATTAGCCGGCTTCAGACCATCGAAAGCAAGCTAGGCCAGGCCGTGCCAGGGATAATTGCTTTCACACCTTCAGGTGTGGGTGCTAACTGGTGCCACTTGGGGGCTATATTGGTGCTACTGGCCCCTGATTTCTGGCCCACCCTAAACGTTGGGCCACTTGGTGCTAGAGCGGGGCTAGGGGTGGGGTCAAGGTGAAGGCGGGGTCAACCCGTTGTGTGTGAAGCCTAGAAACATGATAGAATGGATGGCTATGAAAGCACAGCAGTATTTCCTAGTACACAGAGTTTAGAGATAGCGGTTACGTCCGTATAAAGATGTTTGCCTGTTAGTAGGCTAACTCTGTCCAGAGGCGCCATGTAGCACAGTAGGCTAAAATTAAAAGTGAACTTATGAGTTAATTAACATAGACAAGCGTCGCACTAAATTATTCCTGCCAGTGTGTTTTATGCTATCGATAGTGTGGAATAGCCTAGGCTACTTAAAGAACTATCATAAAAGCTCCAATTTCAGTTTCAGCCCCTTTCGTTCAGAAATTTTAAAATAAAGATGTTTTTTAATACTTAAAAATAACATTTGATAAATGAACCTTAAATGTTCCAGTAGCCATAGATGTGTAGATTTGAACAAAGTCCACTCACGAGGCACATCTTTGTGAAAACAAAATTCCACCGGAACTCCAAGCTGATTTGTACACACAGCCTTACAACACTGTTTACAGCTCTTTTTAAGGTAAAATGTCATTTATGGTACATAGCTCATTTAGATACACGTATATTGTGTGTGCTTGCATTTTTAGGAATCCGCCGTAATGGTTTGTATAGAAATGAATAGGCTATTAAGTGACATACACGTAAAAGGACAGAAATAGGTGACTAGGTGACTTCGATAGCATAGGCTACAGTATAGGAAAGAGATACGCGACTTTCTGCTTATCCTGTTTGAAAATGGGTGGTATTGGTGACTTTTTCACAAGTGAGGGCGTGTCGAGGTGTAATGCGGAGAGGCTAATGGCCTGACAGTATGAACACAAACATGTCAGGGTCATGAGGCTTGTAGCCTGGGCTACTATCACCAGGTGGTCCCTTAAATTACCCTAGCCTGGCCTGGCTCGACGTTCTGAAGCCGGCTATTGTTCCTCTGTTGCTCTTTTTTCGTGAGTAAAATCTGTTTGATTTTCATCTTGAGTTGTGTCCTACATTTGGGTCCAATCATTAGCAGTGTGACAGAGAGTTAATATAACAGGACCTACCTGGTCCAAAGCCTCCCCTGACTTGCGCAGGTTCTGGAGGTTGTAGACGTTGATGGCCTGGCCGTCATCTGAGGCACACAGGTCCAGCATGAGGAAGCCGTCCTGCTCAAAGGCATTGATCTGGTGGAAGGTGGACATGGCTTTGGTGTGGTACTTCACTGGACTGACCTGCAGAGACAAACAAGAAGCTCACAGCTCAGAGAAATTAGGTGGAATGTTGCGTGGGCAAAGAAGTTCTCAGCACAAAGGAGGGTTCTCCGCGCTTCTGTCAAACAATCCGGTGCAACCAGGCCAGGACAGATATTTCAGAGAGAAGTAGAGACGCCTGTGCAGCTCAGATGTCTTCTTAATTTTCAATTTCCAAGGACTCTGATGAAGATGTGACTACATCGAAACGTTAGTCGTAAGTTCTCAGCACTTTTGTTAGTTGAGCCGATACTTCATGCAGAATTGGCTGCTTACCTGGCCAGTCTGTTTGTGGATTAGGTGGAGGATAGTCTCAAGTTTGGGGTCCCAGTAGATGGCATCACTAATACCCTTTCCTGTCAGGTTAGCTGTGAGAATCTTCCAAACGTTCATTTTAATAGGCTGTTCAATGAACAACACATAGTTTTCTGACATAGCTGCAAAGGACAGATGAGAAACAGCACTTAAAATTAAAATGGTTTAAACATGAACGTTATTATATGAATACAAAATGATATTGATAATACATTGTAAATTCTTAAGGAATATGATTAGCATATCTGTTAGTTAACAAGAACATGTGGAATGGCCAAATGATTTGATGGTTTTTCAGTGCTTCTAGACTGATATAAAAAGTTTCTCAGGTTTCTAATATCTATCATTTGTCATAGATTAGGTTATACATATAAGATATGTTTAAAAAGCAAGACTGTGGCTAGAGGGGAGCTGAATGAGCTTTACCAAAGCTGTGGTAGTAAGATGGCCGGCTGTTGTCAGTAGGAGGGATGGAGCACAGAACCTTTGCGCCCTGGAGAGTGTCATTGGCTGTCTCCCGCTCAGGAGGAACGCAAATAATGTTGTAGAAAGTACCTGGGGGGTGGGGTTTAAGTTCAAGTCATTTCAAAACCTCAATTGACAGACCAGGGTACAGGCCAATGAGAAAACAGGGCAAAAGGTAAGATACATTGCATGTAAATGAAGTGGACTGTGTCATCCCTGTCCTACCAATCTCGCGAATTCTGGGCGACATTACGATTTTGTCCAAATGCTGCAACTTTTCCACAAATTTGACCAATCATCATAGTTTCCCCATGAAATTTCACCTACAAGTCCCTCGCACAGAATATTGAACCAGACGCCACACTCAATTCCAAACTCAGAGACCGCCGTAGAAATCAATATGAAACATTGAAATTACTAAATACTTAGTTGGCTATTAGTAATTATGCAGGTCACAGAATATGAATTATTAAAAATATATGAACTTACTTTGAATTCCAAAATATATGAATGTATTGAAACATATGACATGATGCCATCTCTTTATTTAGACAGTTCTACAAAAGGTTATAGGCTACTGCTTTGTGAATTAGCCTACCCCAGCCAAAGAATTTCTTTATTTAGCTAAGTCACGTGACTTCTTTTGTAGTTTGTTTATGAAACAAAAGGAGCAATTTCGATTTTTTTAAATAAGGCAAAATAGGGTCTGACATTTTCACAGTTAGAAGATTATTACTGTATAGACACTAAAAAATATTTTTGGTGGATAACATTGCTGATTTGGCTTCACAATATTTTTTTTTAAATAGGTCTATGGGACTTAACATTGGAGCTGCTCTTCGATAGGAACGCAACCACTTGGGGCGCTGGTTTTCACTTTCCCTCCCTATTCTCTGCGGTAAACTACAGTGTTGTCCTTGTAGGAAGCATCCATTGTTTTTCCAACCCACTTTAGATTAACTTCCATAAAAGTAACGTCTTGCATCTGTGCCATCTGGTGGACAAACTACGTAACGCCAATACTGGAAATGCAGCCTAAATGATGATGAATATTCGGTTTTCCTTTAATCCTACTGAATTTGTAATTGCCTATATCAATATGTGTGTGCCTGTGTGTGCGTGTGTGTGTGTGTGTGCGTGTCTGTGTGTATGTGGATGTGTGTGTGTGCATGTGTGTGTTTCTGTCTGTGTGTGTATGTATTCGTGTGTGTTGGTGTGTGTTTGTGTGTGTCTGTGTATGTATCTGCGTTCAGATTAAACAGAGACCCTTGTTTGTTCCAAAATAATAAATTATAAAAAAGAATCATGTTAAACAATAACTTAACCAAAAAAAAATAATACTTAGATCTAACAAGTTTTGTCAAAATGTAACTCAAAACTATCCAAGTCGAGAAAGAGGGTGAAAGATTAGCCTATAACAATTAATTAGGCTATTTAACAAAGCCTCATAAAAAAATAACTACCGCAAAATCCTGATTATGACCGGGGTCTTTTATTTACTTAGGCTGCCAAAGCATTTGGGGCAGGTGTATATTGAGCAGGCCTTTTATTTCTATGTGCATTTTATTGTGAGACATGCGTTTCGTTTGGAGCGTGTACCGCTATCAAAAGCAGAAGATTTTGCGTTTGGTTTGGGATTTAATTTACTTCTGGACAGTTTGATTATATTGCTCAATGTTGGGACTGATGAGCACTGAAATCTGGGGGGTATTTGATGGCTCAATATTACATTTCACCCGCTGATTATTGCGAGACAAGGCAGCCGCTTTCATTCATTCAAAACGTGCGCTGTGCTGTAATGGAAACCTTATCGTTGATCATGTGTGCTAATATAGCATGAAAAACAGTGTAGCAGTATAACAGTTGTGAAAACATTAGGCTGTGTACATTAGAAAACAGTAGTAAAACAGTAGTAAAGCAGTAGTGGGCAGTCAGTACTCAAACATGGAGAGGGTGGAGAGGCAGCCAGACTAAGCAGAGAAGTCTATCTCTCCTCTTCCCTTTAGTGAGGCATTGAACAGTTCAATGGTCCTAGGAACAAATGACTTCCTCAGCCTTTCAGTTGTGCATGGCAGTGAGCGAAGTCTCCAGCTGATCAAGCTCTTTTGCTTTTTGATAGTGCTGTAGAGTGGATGACATTCATTGTCCAAGATGTTGATCAGTTTGTTTAGGGTCCTTTTGTCAGATATTGAAGTGATGCACTCCAGTTCATTTCCCACTACAGAGCCAGCCTTCCTTACCAGCCTGTCAAGTCGCCCAGCATCCTTCTTCTTTATGCTTCCTCCCCAGCATACCACTGCATAGAAGAGGGCGCCGGCCACAACAGACTGGTAGAACATCCTGAGGAGCTTGCTGCACACATTGAAGGACCGCAGCCTCCTCCATTGAAGGAAGTACAGCCTGCTCTGTCCTTTCTTGTAGAGTGCATCAGTGTGGCTGACCAGTCCAGTTTATTGTCCAGGTGGAGACCCAGATACTTGTATGCTTACCACCTCCACATTGACCCCATCAATGCGGAAATCCACCACCATCTCCTTAATCTTTGAAGTGTTGAGTTGAAGGTGATTGAGTTTGCACCAATGCACAAAGTCCTCCACCAGGCTCCTGTACTCCTCCTCTTGCTCGTCCCTGATACACCCCACAATTGTAGTATCATCAGAAAACTTCTGCATGTGGCATGACTCGGTGTTGTAGCAGAAGTCAGATGTGTACAGGGTGAACAGGACTGGAGAGAGCACAGTTCCCTGTGGCCCTCCGGTGCTGCTGATCACAGTGTCAGAGAGACAGTTCTTCAGTCTGAAGAACTGTGGTCGCTCGGTCAGGTAATCTGTAATCCAGGTTACCAGGTGAGCGTCCACACCCATCTGCAAGAGCTTGTCTCCCAGTCTGAGGGGTTGGATGGTGTTAAAAGGACTTGAGAAATCAAAGAACATGATTCTCACAGCACTTTTCCTCTTGTCTAGGCGAGAATGTGTCCTGTGTAAAAGATAAGTGATGGCATCGTCCACGCCCACTTTCTCCTGGTATGCAAACTGTAACGGGTCTAGTGCATGGCGTACCTGGGGTCTGAGCATACCTAAGACCAGTCGCTCCAGTGTCTTCATCACATGTGATGTTAGAGCGACAGGCCTGAAGTCATCAAGCTCACTGGGGTGTGGCTTCTTAGGGACAGGGGTGAGACATGATGTCTTCCATAGTGTTGAAACTTGTCCGAGACGTAGACTCCAGTTGAAGATGTGCTTCAGTGGCTCCCCCAGTTCAGCAGCACAGGTCTTGAGTAGCCTTGGACACAGTCTGTCAGGCCCGGCTGCCTTACGAGGATGAAGTTTTTTTTAAAGATAACTTACTTGATCAGCTGTAATGATGGGGGGGATGAGGGGAGTGGAGGGAGAGGAGGAGGAAGGGTGCTTCTGAGAGGGTTGTCGTGTGACTAGAGACTGATGGCCGTTGGCTGAAGCCATTGTTGCTGCACTACTCGTGGTCACCATGTGGGGGAGAGGTGCGATAGCCTGATCAGCAGTGATGATGGAGGGGGGGAGGGGAGGGGGGCAGCATCTGGGGTCTGTGTGTCTGATGGCTGTTGACTGAGGTCGTTGTCACCTCGTTGTCCGTGGTCGCCATGTGGGGGAGGGGTGCAATATAACGGATGCCAGCTAGCTTAGCTGTGCTTGTGGAACGTTGGTAAACCTCACTCCCCGACGCCTCAAGAGTGCTGCTGGCATGCGAGCCAGTAGCCTGGGCTCAATTGTTAGCGTGCTCGCCTCCCGATCCGAGGTGCTGCTGTTCGCGGGTTCGAGTCCGGGCGTGTGCAGGGCTGAATCGCGCAGATTCAACACAACGCAGGTTACACAATATCCAGTGATGGTGGGGGTGAGAGTTGCACTGGTAATGAGGTGGGGTGGGGGCTGGGGGATGGGCAATCGAACCTGCTGTAAAAGTGGTTCAGCTGGTTCGCCCTGTCCAGGTCTCCCTCCACAGAGCTGCTGCTCTTCTTAAGGCCAGTGATAGATTTCATACAGTCCCACACCTCCTTCATGTTGTTTCCTGTTCCTGTCTGTTCCAAGCGACTGAGCTTGAGAGCGACGTGTTGGAGACCCATGGTGTAGGACGACTTTTCATTGACAACAAGGTATTAAACCAACCAACAATATAAAATATTAAGAAGAGCTCTTATTTCATTGAGTTAAATCAAAACGATGTCTTCTATTGCTCCTATACCGACCCTACTGGTAGGCAATTATTACATTGCAGTGTTTGCAGTGAAATAACGTTATCGTTTTTTTAAACGATAAAATGGTCCCACGCCACACTTCACCATGAACTCTTCATAAATCAAAACTCGTAGGTAACAGAGTAGATAGCTCAAATATTGTCCCTGGGTGGTATAATGTTTAATTGCTGCCACACAGTGAAATTAATTTCATCAAGACACACTACGCAACGCAACCTGCATTAGTTTAATCGATAACAAATTAACGTGATCGACGAAATTCTTAATGATCAATTAACAACAAACAAAATGTTTCCGTAAAAGTCTAGTGAGGCTACATACCCACCAAATTTCATGTGCCCCATTTCATGTGGTGTTTCGGTGTCCCGGGTATCGTTAACCAAAAATTCAGGAAGTAGATGGGGGGGGGGGTATATGTACCCGATATGTACTGACTGTCATAATAAGGTTCTCTTTCAGTCGAACTACTCGGCGTTAACCAATGGGAATACATTCCACGATCACGTGATCACACTAAAGTCCTCTTACAGGTCCTGCTAAGGTTCTGTTGGCGCGAAACGGCTCGGCTATAATAAGCCGCCGCGGCCAACGACAATCACTCTTTCATTCTTCAGCGACATCGCTTGAAGTTCCCACAAGAAAATTAAAATACGGTCTTGCGAGCAAGAGGAAAGGCAAAGGATATCGGGAGAAGTTAAAGGAACGGGAGAGACAGGTGTCATCGACTTCAGCCTTGCCGGGGAAGAAGACGACTGCTGCCGACTCTCTTTCTTTCTATACCTCTCTATTTTTCTTGCTTTTCTGTCTTGCTTCTTTAATAAAGGTTCTAAAAATCTAAAAAGCATGTCTGAGTCAGTGACCGCCCAAATGCGGAGGTGCGGTCGGAGCTGCAGGATGTGGATCCTCGCTCTGGACCCACACCCGATCTGCATAAGCTGCCTGGGTGTCGACCATGCCCGGGCAGCGTTGGCGGTCCTCGAATCCTGCCCGCACAGCGAGAGGTTGGGACCAAAAGCTGTCATATATCAAGCTCGTGTGCTCGAGGAAATGGCAGCCAACGGCCCCCCTCCCAGCTCCCAGCTGGGCCCTGGTGATGCGCTTGCGCTCCCGGAGAGGCTGCTGGTTGAGCAGGGAGAGGCAATTTTGCCCGGGACGGCTGCAAGGTCCCCCCGATGGCTTTTTTTTTGCTGAGACCTCCGCAGGCAGCTCTCATGAGTCCGATGACGATGACAGAGTGTCCCTCGTCGCCTCAGAGAGCTGCTCGCTGGAGCAGCAGGGCCCGGTTGAGAGCACAGGGGATGATGCTCCACCAGAGTCTGCCCCCCTCTCCCGAGAGCTGGCCACCGTTCTGGAGCACGCCACTAAGTTGCTCGGCATTCAGTGGCCGGAGCAGCCGGAGCACAGGGGTCCTTAATGGACGGCTCTTTCTATGAGCACCGGCCAGAGAAGAGGTCCCGCCCTCTCCCAGCCTTCCCCGATTTTCTGGCAGAGGTACAGAAATCTTGGGGGAAGCCGTATTCATCCCGGTCCCCGGTACAGGGCTTCGGCCCTTTCTCTGCCCTAGATGGGGCGGAGGACCAGGGGCTGGCTCACCTCCCTGAGGTGGAGGAGACGTTGGCGGCGTATCTTTGCCCCCAGGGAGCATCGGCCCGGGTTACGGCTGGCCAGGCCTCCAAAGCATATGCCTGTGTGGGGCAGGCTTGCCGGGCCCGCAACACAGCAGCGGTTCTCCAGGTATACGCCGGGGAGAGCATGAGGTTGGCCACCGAGGAGGAGGAGCCTTTGGCCCCACCCCAGGAGTGGCGGAAGTTCCCTGGACCTCTCGCTGCGAGCGTTGAGGTGTGCTGCTCTGGCGCAGGGCAGGGCAATGGGCCATTTGGTGGTGCTGGTGCGCCACCTGTGGCTTACGCTGTCACAGCTGCCGGACAGGGAGAAGATCCCGCTACTTGACGCGCCCCTGACCCCCTCGGGGTTGTTCGGGCCGACGATGACCAGCATGAGGGAGCGTTTCAGGGCGACCCAGAAAAGCGCAGAGGCGCTAAAGAGTTTTCTGCCTCGGTGAGAAGGGATCTCCCGCCCCACCGCACAGGCGCCGACAATGGCCACTCCCCCCAAAAAAAAATCATCAATCAATAATCATGATGAGGCACGGCCAAGCCCGTATGCCTGCCGCGGCGCTACAGCCGGCGGCAGACACACAGCCGGCCCCAGGCTTGGTGGCTCCGGACGTGGATGCCCCGGCTGGAGTGGATCGGCCTGGGTTAAGCCCGCGGCCGCCGTGTCTGGCGAATCACATTGCGGAGTGGTGGAAGTGCACAAACTCCTAATGGGTTCTCCATACGCTCGAGCACGGGTACGAACTACAGTTCGCCCGTGCTCCTCCCGTCTTCACGGGTGTCAGGCGGACAAGGGTTTCGCCCTGAAGGAGAAATTTTGGATTACTAACATTTTTTTATATTCTGTATATGCTTTCTATACATTCAATACTGTGCATCAACTTTGCTTTGTCTGTCATTTGCTCTCTCCATGTCACGATTTTCTAATAAAGGTCATGCGACCCCCTTTGTCATGAGTTAAGGGTATTCTGCCTGAGGCAGTAATATTAGGAATATCCCGACAGGAACTAGACTATGGCAAGAGAATGCTGAAGGATGTATATGTATTGTATTGACCAATTATCTACTTACTTGGAGTAGCCCCATGACTTGCGTATGGCGCATGGATCACATGCTATGTCCAAGAAGTGTATATGTATTGTTGTATTTCTGCATGTATGAGGATTTTTTGGAAAAGACCATTGTACTCATGTGATTTGTATTACCAATGTAATTAACATGTATAAGATGGGGCTTCGCCCTAGAGAACTTTGAGTAGTGTTACTGGAACATGATGTTGCTAGTGACCTGCTCCCGGTATCGTGAATAAACCTGCAGTGGTTCCTCACACCTGAGTGTTGCCTGGATATTTTTGACCACATTTTGGTGGCAGCAGTGGGATACCTAACTCCGAGACGCGGCGGTGAAACCTGGAAGGCTTAGGACCCGAAAAGGCCTTACGGGAGATCTATTTTTGATTTTGGGACAATACCGTGGAAAAAAGGCAACAACCCCCGCGGGACCCATCCTTGCCGAAAGGGAGTCATCCTGTGTCTCGGATACGGTATTAACATATTGTGGTCACAGGCACCTAGGTGGTGAGTGGGAAGCGATTTTTTTCTAACGCTTTGTAGTTAAGAATTGGTGTGCCGGGGTGCCACCGAAGCAATCTGCTCTACTTGTAGGAAGGTAGAAAGGTTGGCTTGTGAGCACAGCCGAAGAGCAATCGATAAAGGATCTGCTAAGAGAAGCAATCGGTAGGATTGGCTTAAAGCGCTTGATACGGGGATTGGATTGGTTGAGAACATTGCTATTGTACTCTGATAGTTTGCTCTGTTTTAGGCGTGAGGTAATTTGGCTAATAAAAATATATTAAAGGGACACTGCTATGGGGAATAGTTAAACTGTTAAATTGCCCAAAGGTATACATAATTATGGATGTTTAAAAGATATGTATAAGAAATATGGACCTGAATGTGTAGATGAATGTTTATTGAATAAGTGGAGTAGATGGATTGAAGGAAAATTTCCTTTAGATGGTACGTTGAGTTTTGAAAGGTTAACTGAATGTAGGGCTAAGATGGAAAGGAAGGCTAGGCCTTTTAAGTATGATTTGTTTGAAAAGTGGGAAAGAGAAGCGAGGGAAAGAGAGGAGAAGAGAAAAGTTATGGAACAGAAAGAGCAGGGCCAGAGAGAGAGAGAAGGTTTGTGCGGAGATGTGGACATTTCAACTGAAGTCTATGTGCAGACGAGTGAACCTGACCACCAGCCCTTAGTCCGTAAATCTCCATCACCATTCCCTTCAGCACCCCCTACACCACAGCTGGCTTTGGCTGTTCCTGCCCCTAAGCCCCTGCAAGTATTCACCTACTGAAGATTGGACTAAAATGGCTATTTCTCAGCTTACGACAGACTGCTAGAGAATTCTTGGGAAGAGTGGCTTCAGCAGTTAACAAACTTTGTGGAGTAAGGAGAACAGGATTTAGGTGGACTGAAAGAAACGGTTGCTGGAATTGTGGAGACGTAGAACACATAGCGAGATATTGTCCGAAGCAGGGTGATTGGAGACAAGACGGGGATAAATCATCACAACGACGCCCTCAGGGTCCGGTCTGGACACAGAATGGAAATTCTGAATAGGACAGGGAGGACTCTGAACAGGGGACTCCGGGACCCCTCACCAACACTTCTGTATCACCCTATGAACTTTATCCCCAACTGACTTTGAATGCTGCCGCACAACCTAAGCTAACTCTTTCTCTGAATGGTAATGATGTATCTTTTAAGTTGATACAGGAGCGGATGTTAGTACACTTGGAAGGAAAGATAGTTGTACGTTTTTAACATTAAAAAGCAATAGAGTTATATATGTAACAGGAGCTTCAGGTCAATCAGTGGCAGAACCAGTTTCTACCCCTTTAGTGGTTCAATATGAACATCAGACAGTAGAACATTCTTTTCTCCTGAGCAGTGTTTGCCCTGAAAATTTACTAGGCCGAGATCTAATGTGTAAATTGAATCTTACACTTTTTCTTTCTCCTGAAGGAGTAGGTCTAGAAGGGCCCATTTATCTGTATTGTCAGAAAGTTAACCCCACAAAGATAGGATATGAGTGTAAAGACATTAGTTTAGCATTAAAATCTCCGATCTCGGTTCTAGAAAAGACAGAAACCCCTGAGCAATTTCAGTGTACAATCGCATGTTTTCAAGGCTCTCCAGATCAGCTGTATGTGAAAGAGTGGTACCAGACAGGAAATAGTATTGAGACTATTGATGTAGCCGGCGTATTGACCTCTAAAATCTACTCTGCAGTAGTAGTAGACCTGTCTCCAGGTCTGAAATATTTGTTTGCAAACCCAAATTCTTATCCACATGTTGCATTGGTGAAAGCCCAAGATAATTGGATTGATTTAGGGCCGTTTGTGAAAGCGTGTGTGAATGCTAAAGATTGGACAGTGGTCCGAGATACCCCAAATTTGTTTTATTCGCCATCACAAGATGCATATTTTTTCCAACAATGGTGTTCTTTGAAAGTTACTCCTGTGCAGAAAGAGCTCTGCATGTTTAATACCCTCATTAACCCAACCCAATAAATGGAGGGTTCTCTCTTTAAAAGAGAAAGCAGATCTGTTAGCCGCTGTTCCAGATAATCTCTGGGCAGCTGATAGTTATGACTTTGGGACTATCTACTGCTCAACCAAAAAAAATATGCGCAAAAACATTGCATTACCCGTTGAAAGCCCAATATCCGTTGTCGAAAGAGGCTGAGCAGGGGATAGAGCCCGTATTCAAATCATTATTGGACAGGGGAGCTATTGTGCGTTGCAGTTCCTCCCCAGTTAACACACCAATTTTGCCCGTTAAGAAGTCTGATGGCACTTGGAGATTTGTGTAAGATTTAAGACTTGTTAACGACGCTATTCACCCGAGGCATCTTATTGTGCCAAATCCTTGCACAATTCTCTCTAGTCTGCCATCCACTGCGAAGTTTTATTCTGTAATTGATATTAAAAATGCGTTTTTTACGATAAGAGTACATCCTGCCTCTCAATTTTGGTTTGCCTTCACCTTTAAAGGTCAAAGGTATACTTGGAGTTGTTTGCCTATGGGATACACAGAATCACCTTCAGTGTTTAATGAGGCATTAGTGGCCTGTCTGACACAATTTACTCCACTGGCAGGAAGTACTGTTATTTCTTATGTTGATGTTTTATTAGGAAGTCCATCAAAAGAATCATGCCTGATTGACACAGTGGCATTGCTGAAATACCTGGCCAGGGAGGGACTTAAAGTCTCTTAAAGAAAAGTTGCAACTCTGCCAAGAGCAAGTTAAGTACTTGGGTCATATACTTACTCCTGGCTGCAGGGCCCTGGATGCGTCACGCATCACTGCAATTACTGGCTGTCCGAGACCCAGGACAAAGCAGCAATTGTTAAGCTTCTTAGGAATGATTGGTTATTGTCGTGTTTGGATTTTAGACTTCTCGGAGAAAGCACAACCTCTCCGAGCATGCGCAAATGCTTGTAAGAGTTTGACTGACATTGTAAATTGGACTGACGACTGTGAGACTGCTTTTGTGATATTGAAACAAGCTTTAGCTTCAGCTCCAGCTTTGGGACCTACCGCCGAAGATGGCGAAAGCCATGATTGCTGTGATGTCATAACAATTTGTATTAAACCTCGTCCTGATATATCTGAGGAACCCCTTTACTAACCCTGACTTTGTCAATGGTTCCTCATTACGCTTGGAATCTGGAGAGGTAGGGAGTGGCTACGCTGTGGTGAATCAATTTGAAGTGGTTGAATCTTACTCGCTCCCTCCAACTTTTTCTGCCCAATCTGCTGAGTTGATTGGACTCTTTTGAGCTTGTGTGTTGGCAGCTGGAAAATCTGTTTGCATATACACTGATAGTCGTTATTGCTGGGGAATTGTTCATGACCATGAAGCAATATGGAAAGAAAGAGGCTTTCTTACGGCTACTGGTAAACCTGTACAACATAAAGAGTTCATTGTATTGTTGCTGGAGGCAATTCAGCTTCCTTTTGGTTAAGTGAGCAGTGCATATTAGAGGCGCTGATGAGGTCAGCCTTGGGAATGAGAGGGCTGACTCGGCTGCTAAAAGTGCCGCGAAGGGGGGAGTTGAGAGGAGGATACCACCAGAGTTTTTAAGACTTTCGAACAAAACACAATTTTTTTTTTTATTTGAATTTGCATATACCAGATATAGTGACATCAGGTCAAGCTTTAAAGGAAGCACAAAAATCGGCAGATACAAAAGAAAAAAGAAAATGGAAAAATTGTAAAAAGAATAATGATGATTTGTGGCTACATACTCCAATAGGCAAGCCTGTTCTACCAAAATTATGTTTTCATATAGTTGATAAAGTCACTCATGGTTTAGATCATGCGAGTGCAACAGCTATGGTAAAAACAATAGAACAACTTTATTTTGCACCAGGATTCACCGCTACGGCAGCTGCTTACTGTGATAGGTGCATTACCTGTCTTAAACATAACACCGCACCCACAGTGAGAACCCAAGGAGGGCATCACCCACCACCATCAGACCCGTTTGAATATATTATAATGGATTTTATTCAATTGATCAATTAACAAAATGCAAAAGTTATGAATATTGCCTTGTAATTGTAGATATGTTTTCAAAATGGCCAGAATGTTAATGGAATGTTGAAAGATAAATTGACTAAAATAATGGGATGGAATTGGTTGACTGCTCTACCTATGGTTCTCCTCTACCTCAGAGGCCGTGCATCAAGATCAAAAGGGTTAAGCCCATTTGAGATTTTGACTGCCCGTCCCATGCCAATTCCAGGTTTACCTAATCCTAACCTAATGTAGTTGGTACCTTGTCTGGTTACATGCGAGAACTGATTGCTGCTCTATCTTTTGTTTCTTAACAGGTGCAGTTGACTTTGCCTCAAAGTTTTCTGGATACATACCCAGTGCTTGTTAAGGACTTTCGAAGAAAACGCTGGAATGAAGAACGGTGGCGCGGACCGTATCAAGTTCTGTTGTCTACACCAGTGAGAATTGCGAAAAGAGACTCTTGGATTCATCTGTCACACTGCAGAGTGGTGAAAGAACCGGAACATTATCTCAACGGATTGTGACTTTATGCTTGAGGTTGACCAGTGGAGGTTTTGGCAAACTTCGCCAGTAGGCCTTTGGATATATGTTCCATCGGGGATAAGGGAAGTGTTGCAAGATCCTGCTGTTTTAACCTGCATTACAACTAGAAAGTATTGGACTGCAAATGAAGGGAAGTATACTCTGATTGTTACACATTTTACTAAGTACACATGTGAAGTCAATGTGAAGAAATCAATTAGTGTGGTACACCAGTGTCCATAAAAATTAGTGGATTCAACCATCCATCATCCAAATCAGTGGTGGATATTAAAAGTAGAAACAAGATATCAGTATACACTAAACTAGCACTGTTTTATTTCCAGTTTAGCTAGATATTTAATCATTGCTGGACAGTGACCTGGGGAGGGCCTAAAAAACCCAAGCCAGCTCTGCTGTTGAAGATAGAATAGAGCTTTTGTTGTTTTGTAACTGGGAGTAGAGTGGGGCTAGTGTTGCTATTCTGTGTGTTCTTACTGATTATGCCCACTTCTCCAGAGGAGGAGATCTGTGGTTGTAATAAAGCCTGTGAAGTGGCTTTCCAAGCTAGAACAACTGTAGCAGGGACGAATGAGACCTGCTGGGTGTGCCAAGAAAAGTCTTTTCAAATGCGTGTTTTTCCCTACAGGACTTCTGATGATTCTGCATGCTCTGCATCTCGACTGTGTACTAGTAAAGATTGCCTTAACATAGTAGGTGCGACAGGGATAGAACAATTTTTTAGGTGGTTCGTCCTTGAATATTATGTTAACATTAATGGATTCTGTTTGGATAAATAAAACTGGACAAAATATTTGATAGAATGATATTAAATTGTGAAATGAGTTTTACCCTGATATGATGACCGGAAATGTTTTTGGAAAATGTTATTGGAAATTGGATTTTTCTTTTTTGTTTCTTTTTGATTACGAAAATTTCTTTGTGGCCTTAAGCCCCAAAGGGGGGAAATGAAGGAGAAATTTTGGATTACTAACATTTTTTTATATTCTGTATATGCTTTCTATACATTCAATACTGTGCATCAACTTTGCTTTGTCTGTCATTTGCTCTCTCCATGTCACGATTTTCTAATAAAGGTCATGCGACCCCCTTTGTCATGAGTTAAGGGTATTCTGCCTGAGGCAGTAATATTAGGAATATCCCGACAGGAACTAGACTATGGCAAGAGAATGCTGAAGGATGTATATGTATTGTATTGACCAATTATCTACTTACTTGGAGTAGCCCCATGACTTGCGTATGGCGCATGGATCACATGCTATGTCCAAGAAGTGTATATGTATTGTTGTATTTCTGCATGTATGAGGATTTTTTGGAAAAGACCATTGTACTCATGTGATATGTATTACCAATGTAATTAACATGTATAAGATGGGGCTTCGCCCTAGAGAACTTTGAGTAGTGTTACTGGAACATGATGTTGCTAGTGACCTGCTCCCGGTATCGTGAATAAACCTGCAGTGGTTCCTCACACCTGAGTGTTGCCTGGATATTTTTGACCACAGCCCATACGCGTCCTGGCGCTCCGCAGGGAAATCCGGGAGCTGGCGGCCAAGCAGGTGCCGCGGGGCCAGTGGATGGAGGGGGTGTACAGTCAGTATTTTTTGGTTCCCAAGAAGGATGGCAGCCTTCGGCCCATTCTGGACCTCCGGCCGCTGAACGCATACTTGTCAAAGATTCCGTTCAAGATGCTGACGTTGCAGCGCATTGTTCAGAGCATGCAGCAGGGGTATTGGATGGTCACGATAGACTTGAAAGTTGCATATTTTCATGTTCCGATTCATTCTCGGCACAGAAAATACCTGCGCTTTGCGTTCGAGGACGAGGTGTGGGAGTTTTCGGTTTTATGTTTTGGGCTGGCTCTAGCGCCCCGCACCTTCACCAAGGTTGTTCAGGATGCTTTGGCCCCTCTCAGGAGGCGAGGTATTCGCATATTGAATTATCTGGACGACTGGGTCTTACTGGCAGACTCCAGGGCCCTTTTGGAACTGCACGTAGCCGAGACGCTTGGCCATCTCAAGCAGCTAGGTTTCCAGGTGAATTGGGCAAAGAGCCGACTCGCGCCCTGCAGGTAATCCCCTACCTAGGACTGGAGTTCGATGCGGTGGGCATGACAGTGACATTGTCTCAGGCAGGTCGGGCAGGCCTTCAGCACTGCATCAGCGTTTTTCGCCGAGATGCTATGGTCACCGTGTGCCAATGTCAGCGCCTTCTGGGGCCAATGGCGGCGGCTTCACATGCGGTTCCCCTCGGCCTCCTGCACATGCGGGATCTCCAAGCATGGTTCTCAGCACTCCGCGCTCATCCTGTCAGGGAAAGGCACAAGCGCGTTCGAGTGGATCGGACATGCTGGAGAGCTCTTGCTTATTGGCGTACCCCCGAGAACCTTTCAGTCGGTGCCCCGCTGGGGAGAGTAGCCCACCGGCAGGTGGTGACTACGGATGCCAGCCTCCTTGGCTGGGGAGGAGTATGCGACGGGCGAGCGATCAGGGGGACATGGAACAGGCAGCTACAGCGTTTGCACATAAATGCGCTGGAGCTCTGGACGGTGTACCTTGCGCTCAAGCATTTTCGCCCGCTTATAGCAGGGCGTCATGTGTTGGTGAGGTCGGACAACACTGCGACGGTGGCATACATCAATCGCCAGGGGGGCATTCGCTCGCCGCAGCTATGTCACCTAGCGAAGAGATTGCTACTGTGGGCGAGGTGTCATCTCCTCTCAGTCCGCGCAGTTCATGTGCCGGGCAGGCAGAACGGGGCGGCGGATATGCTGTCGAGAGGCCCTTTGTCGCATCGAGAGTGGCGCCTC
The DNA here is from genome assembly GCF_046254945.1 of Alosa pseudoharengus. NCBI lineage: Eukaryota > Metazoa > Chordata > Actinopteri > Clupeiformes > Clupeidae > Alosa > Alosa pseudoharengus. Next base: position 34,577,047 of record NW_027468870.1, on the reverse strand, counting down.
CATCCGCAGGTAGTGGAGGGGGTGTGGCAGCGCTTCGGGAGGGCGCAGGTCGATCTTTTTGCTTCACGCGATACGACGCACTGCCCGAAGTGGTTTGCGCTGATGGAGAGCGATGCTCCGCTGGGGGTAGACGCTCTGGCCCACGAATGGCCGAGGAGCCTGTTATATGCGTTCCCCCCGAAGGCCTTGATACCGGTGGTCTTAGAGAGGGTGAGGAGAGGCAGACACGAGACTATCCTGATAGCCCCTCATTGGCCAGATCAGATATGGTTTCCGGAGCTAATGGCTCTACTGCACGGCCAGCCGTGGAAGCTCCCGGCCCGCAAAGATATGTTGTCCCAGGCGGGCATGGCGATTTGGCACCCGGCGCCGGAGAGATGGCAGCTGGCGGCTTGGCCCCTGAGAGGCTGAGACTACTTAGCGCAGGGTTGCCATTCTCGGTGGTGGAAACCATACAGAGTGCCAGAGCTTTGTCAACCCGCTCACTATATTCCCTAAAATGGAAAGTGTTTGCGGACTGGTGTCGGGAGAGAGCGCTCCAGGCCTTTACATGCCCACTCGAGGAGATTCTGGTGTTTCTGCAGCATCTTTTTGACCTGGGGCGTGCCCCGTCCACGCTAAAAGTTTACTTGGCAGCCATATCGGCTTGTCATATGGGTTGGGCGGGGATGTCACCCGGGGCTCACCCCCACGCGTCGCGATTTCTCAGAGGGGCACGGCGCATCAGACCTCCGCGCTCGGTCACAGTTCCACCTTGGGACCTGGCCTTAGTGCTGAAGGCTCTGGCGGGAGCGCCGTTTGAGCCACTGGCACGGACCGAGCTGAAATGGCTGTTCTATAAGACGGCGCTATTGCGAGTGAGTGAGTGACCTCACAGCATTATCGGTTAACCCAGCCTGCATGCAATTCGCAGTGGATGACTCGAAAGTCGTTCTGCACCCTAACCCCTTTTATCAGCCAAAGATTCTGTCCTCCTCGGCGAGCTCGAGGGTGATCGAGCTGCCCGCTTTTGGCCCAGAGGCCCAGCAGGAAGAGCCATGGCTTTGTAGCCTGTGTCCGGTCAGGGCTCTGAGGGTCTACACGGAAAGGACGAGTGCGCTACGGGAGACTGAGCAGCTGTTTGTCTGTTTTGGTGCACAAGCGCTAGGGAAACCCCTCTCTAAACAGAGGCTCTCCCATTGGATCGTGTAGGCTAAAGCAGCGGCTTATGAGGTGGCAGGAGCCGGGCAGCCGGGCGATCTAAGGGCGCACTCCACCAGAGGGGTGGCGGCGTCCTGGGCTGCCTGGAAGGGGGCCGTGCTCGAGGATATTTGTAGGTCTGCCAGTTGGAAGACGGGCGACATATTTGCGCGTTACTACAGCCTGAACACCACGAGTGCGTCTGTGGCTTGTTCAGTGTTGTCAGTGTCATGTGATCGTAGCACGGTGACAGCCTCAGAGGCGCGGTGCGAAGGGGAACCCGGCCGGACTCAAGAGAAGGCTCTGCCCCGACGTAGTTATCCCCGACACACTACGGCTATCGCGGCAGGTGATATCGAGCCAAGGCTGGCCCATGGAGGCTCGCTGTGGCATTTACACAGTCAGGACCGGACCCGTTTTTTGCACGCGCATTTGGTGTTGAGTGGGGACAGGTGGACTGGGCTGTGTTTCTCAAGGCAGTAGCCATAATGTCAACATTGGGGGGGACCAAATCTGTGGTGCGGTGTGGATTTCAATAACAGAATTTCAATACATTTCCTGCCATGCAAAAATATTATTAAAATCACAAACAAGTCATTAGTTAAGTCAGTCAATTAGGATACCAAACTTTTGACGGACACAGGCACGGATGGATTATGAACCCCTGGGCATAGATGCAAAAAAAAACCCTCCCCTGTTAAGATAGGGGGGGCCCGGGGGCATACTTCCCCGAAAGACTTTAAAAAAAAAAAAATGACCCTTTATATTATGACGACTTGTGAGTTTTGTGGAAATAGAAGAGAAGGGCGGAGAAGCAACTTCACACAGTCTTAGGCTTCAGGGCCCCCTGAGCTCTTGGGCCCAGTAGGCCCATTCAATAATCCATTCCTGGATATAGACCTGTGGCATGACTCCATTTGTCTCCAAAATGTATATTTTAAAAGAAAATACAAACTAGAGTATCTTTGATAACCTCTATATTACACTGAATGCTTACTCATAGGTTTGGACCTATCCCAATCATATTTTGTATTTTGATTTTATTATTCTGGCGGCTAATCACACAATTTTAAGGTTGTTTGAAAGGGATGGGATTCAATATAGGGTACTAAGACAGGTCCCTCTTATGTCTGACACACCTCAAGTTACCCTATGCATTTTAGGCTGGTTTCTGACAGAAATTACGTTTTGTGTTAAAATGTAGACACACAGCCTTTGGTGAATGGAGGTGGAAATTCCTTTTTTTGGTTAATGTCCGCGATTCACATTAACTGTAGGCTATCACCGCCAACAGTTTTTTCAACTTTTGTGCCGTCGCCACATTTGAGTGCTACGTTTTGCCTGCATGGATGCGCGATTGAGTGCGCATCTAAATTTAACATGCAAGATGCAACAGCCATATCTAAGAGGCTTATAAACCGGTTCATTTCTGACATTACTACTAGCATATGAATGCATTATTTATGTTGTAAGACATGTGAAAGAAATTAATGACACAGGCACGCACAAATTCAAATGAAAGCACTACGTTTCACTTTCGCTATCATTGCGAGAAAATAGGCTACAATATGGAAAATGCTTCAAAGTTACCTTTGAGTCTGATCAGCTTCAAAAATGAATGGGGTTTCCTTAGACACTGCTACACATTTCCAACAAGTTTTGTAAGAATTGTACCGGTATCTTTTGCGATATTGTTGACAGCCTGCACCGCAGTAGGGTGCAGGAAGCTTTTGATAGCGCACGCCTCAAACGATAAACCTCCAGGACAAACCACTCACAGTGTACTCTCTGAAACCATGAATAGGTCACTAATTTGTGTGTTATTTACGTTTGATTGCATTTCAGATGGCGGGACTTGTTGGTTTCCTGTAGTAGCCTATAGCGTTTTTTTCTTTATTTTTTTTGTATGTCCGAATATTGGGGGGGACATTTTGGTCACATCTGAATATTGGCAAAGTCTATGGTGACTACGGCCCTGGTGCATCTAGTGTTTCACCGACAGCCCCTGAGCGCAGTGAGCGTTTTTGTGGGAGACTGTTATTTGTCTACGACTTGGCCAGGACGATACATGATAGGCGCTCTGCTCGAGACAGCGTAGCGCGCGTGTATTCTCTACTCGGGAACAGCTCTGCTCTGATAGCCTAGCCGGGTAAGGTAAGAGTGTGTTTTCCCATTGGCTAACGCCGAGTAGTTTGACTGAAAGAGAACGTAAAGGTTATGAACATAACCACGGTTCTCTGAAGGAGAACACGAGGCGTTAACCCTTCTATCCATCTAGTCTTGGAGCGTGTGACTTGTGTTTATGTCGCTTCAGAATGACTAGAGTGATTGTCGTTGGCCGCGGCGGCTTATTATGGCCGAGCCGTTTCGCGCCAACAGAACCTTAGCAGGACCTGTAAGAGGACTTCAGTATAATCACGTGATCGTGGAATGTATTCCCATTGGTTAACGCCTCGTGTTCTCCTTCAGAGAACCGTGGTTATGTTCATAACCTTTACGTTTTGCACCTCAGTTCTAATGTTACGTCACCGTTTGTTTACAACTAGAGTGGTAGGCAAGGCACTGCAGAGTGGTAGGCAAGCCTACAACAGTCGGGATGCATATGCTACACATGGTTACAAATAGCTTTAAAATTGAATTTTTTATATCAAATATTGACCGGGATGCCGACCACTTGTGTTGGCCCTAACAGTTGGTTTTACAATAAGAAGCAAAAAGGCGACGAACGACCGTTTAGCCTACCTATCCTCATGGTTGTGGAGGATGATCGTTAGCAGCTGAAGTCTTTTATTCTCAAGATGGCCTAATTGTGTAGCCTAGGCTACTGTCTACGAAGACGTAGGATAAAATACAACTATCTACAGTCATCCAAAAATTAATTGCCAGAGATAGGCTATGGGAAAAGTGCAGCATTTTAGACATGGCAAGAATATTTTTACCAGAACAGTTTGTTCTAATTTGTCTCGTGAAATTCGTGCTTGTGGACATCAATCACCTATCTTCTGTCCTTCTATTTCAAGTGATCATGAGTGTCATTTGATTATATAATCACAACAAATGCTAATAAATGAAAACAGAATAGGCTTACAGCGGAGAAAATAAGTATTGAACACGTCAACATTTTTTTCAGTAAGTATAGAGAGGCTATTCGTATTAAATTTTCTACAGACATTAGTATTAACTTAGGTAATCCACACATATTAAAAAATCCAAACATTAATGTCCCTAAGTAGAGTTATGAGTAAAAAAGTGGAATGGCACAGGGAAAAAGTATTGAACACACTAAGAAAAAACAGTACACAAAGGCAAGGAATGGCAAGGAACGAGCTGGAATCTATACATAGTTAGAGAGTAATTATCCCTCCTATCTGTGCAAATTAATGTAAGCTGGGTTAGTACATATTGATGAGCTATAAAAAGGTTTTTCGTTACCAAGTTGTCACACAAGAAACATGTCATGATGGAGCCATCCTTAAAAATATTCTTGTTTGCAGTAACAGCCAAAAAAATAAAAAAAATGGGTCGGTAGGTAGGTCAATATTTTTTATTTCAAGATTCAAAGTAAAAAAAAAAGTAACATTTTGGTCATGGTGATTACGTAAGTATGAATTTAAACAAATGTGCATATTGTGACGTAACTGACTGGGTCCTCAACCCGTGCCTTCAGGCGCATCATTGCAAACCTCAATCTGATGCAGGTTATGTAGACCAGCCTTTCTCAAACTTCTTTGACCTAAGGCCCAGTCATGGCAGACTTTGGGGTCATAGGGCTCATCTACACGTACCCAACCCCAGTCCCCCCCCAATCAAATTGTCATTATCATTATCACAATCATTATTATGCCTATATTGTTATACATGCACTTTCACTTAAATGTTTTGTGACATGCACATCAGAGGACTGCTTTACTAATGTAAGATATAATTAGTTTCATTGCTTTTGCATGGTTGCATGATGCTTGCATAAGAAAAGAAATACTTCTCAAAACAGCAAAGTATATGGGTGCTATTGTTTTGGGATGTTTCCCTCATGCAAGCATCATACATTGGTAGGAAATGGAGAAAAAAATACATGTTTTTTAATTAAGTTTAATTTGAATGCCTGAATGTAAGGATTCAGGAAACACAATACCAGCTTTTTTGGCGAGCAGATAGGCGTAAATCACTGATCTGTTGATCTTTAACGTATAGAAAGAATGCTACAATAGCTTTTGGCCACGTTATATTCAAATTTGACTATACAATACTCAGTGCTATAGCCTACAGTGTATTATACAGTCTCTGCTCTGTTTCTATGGAAGTTCCAAAAATCAACGTCGTTCTATTAACTGTCGTTTAACAGGTTGAAGCGGAGCTTTGATACCAACGTTATCGATTAGTTTCAGTTTCTCTCGAGCAGACGCGCAGACGCCTGCATTTAATGAACGCTCATACCACCACTTTATTGTATGGCTCTATGTTTAATGACATCGATAGCAGAAACGTTTGTTTTCTTTTTTTGTCGGTCCGCGGTATCTTGATCAACTGCGCAGCAAATTATCAGACGAATCACCGGGCCTAATTTCACTCCACGACTCCGCGGACCAGCAGTCTTCACATTTCGGACTCATATTTTTAGAAATGCTGAATAGACCACGACCAATTTAAATTCTTCAACACGGTCACCGTTAGACTAGAGGGGAGAAAGGATGCAGGACTCCAGAGTGCGACCAATTTGGTCGCATATGCGACCTAATTTTTCAAAAGTGCGACTAAAAAAAATCGAAGGGCGCATCGGTGCGACCAGATTCGAGAGGAAAAAGTGTCCGCATTGAAACTCTACATTTGGTTCAATAACAGACACATATTTGGCCAATATCGTGGTTTAAACAAATCACAGATAGTGAAGGGCGGGACCTCCCCTCTGATTGGCCGTGGCCCAGTGCCTGTGTGTAAATTTGAAAATGCGTGTGCTGCAGAGAGAGAGAGAGAGAAAGAGAGAGGTCAGAGACCCGTCAGATAAACATAGTGGATGTAGTTGCATTACAATGTGGTCACATAGGGCGAAATAAATGTCCCCTCTCCCCACTGCCTTTCGGCGGCTGGCAGCAGCAAACCGATCAGACGAGCCCGAGATGATGATCAAGTTATCGTTGCCTAAGATAGGCCTAGTGAAACTTCCCTTCACCAAGTTCAGTCCGAAATAATTATTCACCAGAAAAATAGTTTGAACGTAAACCCGACGTACAGGAATGCCACTTGCGCCAAATTTATAGGAGTCATTGCAGATGAAAAGACGTCTTAAAATTGCGAACAATGCATACAAGGCCTTCCCGAACGACAGAGATACAGATATCGCCGAAAAGGAGTGCGTCATTGACCGCAGTTACATGCAGGGAGTAACCCGGTTTTCAACAGCAATATTCGTTTTGCGTGCGAGTTGTGTAAACTCATTCTGATGGCATCAATCAATTTAATCCGGTATTTGGCGCAAACCGAATATCGCTGCTACATTTAAAGCCCGAATATTCCCTGCATGTATAACTGTGGTCATTGTGTACGGTGAATTGAATGGACACATTTAGATCGAGCATGCAAGTCATTGCAATAGCCTATAATAATAGGCCTACCATTTCGTTACTGCATTATCCATATGTTCTTATTGAAATGTTAAAAATACTAAAATTAAAAAGTAAATTGCATTGTGGGGCTGTCAAATGATTATTGCAATCATCATTGCAAAATCACATAAAAATCCCCCAGGCTACTTGGAACATTTCTTTAAATTGTGCTCAAATACATTTCTATGGAAGATGCTAGCATGGCGAGCTGGTTTAGCCAAGGCCTAAAGACCATGAAGGATAGTATGTAAGACATTTAGTCATGAGATGGGCAGTTTGAAGCCCTTAAAAGACGTGCACTGTTAATTTACTCACTGTTATTTTTATTTAATTCATCTTGAGATGTTTTAAGTTTAAATTTCAGCTCAATGAAGCACTAGCACCAACACTTCATTAAGTTACTTTTCTTGTAGAATTGTAAATCATAAGTCATAGGACAACCTATATAGGACAGTAATTAAGGGAAAAAAGTGAACCTGCTGCGGTGTTAAATGCGATGTGGTTGAAAATTTGGGTGCACCTAACTTTTGTGTTGGTGCACCTAAGAAAAAAAGTTAGGCGCACCAGTGCAACCAGTGCAAAAAGTTAGTCTGGAGCCCTGGGATGGGAAAAGATCTGGGCAGTTCTTCCAGAACTTCTTGCCAAGTAGCCTAATAACGTTGTCGAGATGTTTGTGTGAATGAAACGAAGCGTATAGGCCATAGACATGTGTAAACCAATGGTGTAGAGATGACGCCACAGGGTTTTATTTAAGAGAGCCCAAGTTTGTATGTAGGCAATTTATATTCACAATACTTAAGCCTACTAAAATAAATAGTATTTTATTTGTATTGGTTGTTTAGAGTAAAAAAAAATCGGTCGGTCTTAGTTTACAACCGGCAAGTCGGTCGGACTAAATGGGGAAAAAAATAAATATTTGGGTCGGTTCTAAATTGACAGGGTCGGTCAGGTTACGGCAAACGAAAATATTTTTAAGGATGGCCTGGGTAAAAGCAAAGAGCTCTTCCAAGACCTTTGCAACATTATTGTTGCAAAACATATCAATGGAACTGGTTACAGATGCATTTCAAAACTTCAGAACAGAATCATCCAGTAAGCAGTATTGGAGCCATTATCTGCAAGTGGAAGGAATATCACTGCATCATCAATCGGACATGCACAGGATCTCCTCACAAGATTTCTGACCAGGAAGTCAGAAGGATAGTCATAAGTGTAGCCTAAGAGCCAAGGACCACTCTTTGGAGGGTCTTGGAGGCAGCAGGTTCAATTGTTACAGAGAAAATCATAGGTAATGCACTCCAACGCCATGCCATGGCCTATGCACGCTCACCCCACATGACTCTATTACTGAAGAAAAACATGTCGAAGCTCATTGAAAGTTTGCTACACAACATTTGGACAAGCCTATGAAATACTAAGAGAATGTATTCTGGTCAGGTGAGAGCAAAATTTAACTCTTTGGATGTCATACTACACACCATATTTGGAGGAGAAATGGTACTGTGCATCACCCTAAAAATACCATACCAACAGTGAAGTTTGGAGGTGGAGGCATCACGGTGTGGGGCTGTTTTTCATCTCATGGTACTGGCAGACTTCATACAGTTGAAGAAATGATGAATGGAGCCATTTATTCTGGGAGAATCTTGCCATCCACCAGAACAATGAGGATGAAACATGGCTAGACCTTCCAGCAGGACAATGATCCAAAGCATTCAGCAAAGGAAACTCTCAATTGGTTTCAGAGAAAGGAAATTCAGGCCCTGACTTAAATCCAATTGAACAGTTTTGGCAGTTACCTAAAGATCAGGATTTACAAGAGGGACCCCTGGAATCTTCAATATTAAAAGACTATCCATTTAAAAGAATGGGCCAAAATCACACCTGAATACTGCGACTGATTAGTTTTGTCATAGAGGAAATGCCTTGAAGCTCTCATTACAAATAAAGGGATTTTAATATAGGGTAGGCCTATTTAAGAAATTTCAGTAGGCGTGCTCAATACTTTTTTCCTGTGACATTCCACTTTTTTACTCATAACTATGAACATTAATGTTTGGATTTTTTAATATGTGTGGATTACCTAAGTTAATACTAATGTCTGGTGAAAATTTCATGCAAATAGCCTCACTGGAAGTATAGCCTACTTACTGAAAAAAATATTGACGTGTTCAATAGGCCTATTTATTTTCCCCGCTGTATGTGCTTTACCCGTTTAATCAAGTCCACATGACCAAAATAACAGCATATTCTAGCATAACAGCCTATAGCCGATGCTGCAATGGATAACTAATACAAAAGTTTCATACAATTAATGAACTTTATCACTCACATTCTGAGTTTTTCTGGGTGGTTATATATCCATGCAGATCGTCTTCGAATAAGCCATTGCTGTTATATGTTATTTATGTTACAGGATTCATGACGCCATTAGTGTTAACTGACGCTGACTATAACTGTAGGCTGCCGTTTTAACGTCTGCTGAGTCTACTGCCTACCAAAACCTGTCGCTGTTCAGTTGAAGTTAAACGATCAAATATTGTTTGATTTTGTGTCAACTTTCAGAGGGAAGACATGTTCCTTTCTGGCCAAATTTCACAGCTTCTAAGAAAGTCGGTCCGTGTAACGCTTTGCAGTGCTATGTTCTATTTGCAGAATTCACATGAAAAAATATAAAAATAGGCTTAAAATCCGTTATCCATCCATCAGATGGATGGAGCAAATAGAACAAAGCACTGCAAAGCGTACGGACCAAAGTCTATCGTCTTCGTGTAAACCGAGCTTTGAACAGAGAAAAAAAGTTAGGCTACCATTAGGCAACATGTAGGTTCTCCAATAACGTTATCGATAGGCCTACAGATCAATGCACCAAATCAGGGCGATTTTAGCGAAATAACGTTCCTGTGACAGGCTATCAAATATTGAGCAATGGGATAACGTTTCATCATCACCTTTATTGATGCCTGAAATGTTGACATTGTTGAAATACAGAGATGTAGCCTACTGAGAGGCAGCTGCAGACAACGATGGTCAATGGGTTCAACTTGTCCCTTGCCTACCAGGTGGATGTAAACCAAAGATTCTAGAACAGAGCTCTGTTCTAGAATCTTTGATGTAAACAAATATATAGAACCTAGAATATGTCACATGAAAAACGTTAATACTCTAAACTAACACCTACCTAGTAGCCTAGGCTAAGTGGTTTTGAGGAATACTGTAGGTCTATGTAATCTGAATAATCATACTATAAGTCATTTGTAATTTGTATTTCTTTTAACTAAAACAATGTTTTACACAGCAGCCTTTTTGCATTTACATGCAATGGTGAATTAGTGGAATGGTAATTCCTTCATTTTCTAGTTTAGGCTATATTGCACATTTTCCAACACAGTGGCTACTCAAAGCGCTTCACGTAGACGAAGGTTTGCACATCATCATGGCATGGTCTGTGTAGGAATGATTGGGGTTTTTGAGCAAAGAATCAGGTGAAAACCTGTAAGGTTTTCCCTGCTGTGTTTTACCTTTTGGGCCATATGAGTTGCCCATGTTGTAGACTGTGCCATCAGGATCAGTGTGTGGATGTGCAGTCGCTCCATTCACAGCAATGAACTTGCTCCAGTCCACCTTACAAGAGCATTGTTTTGTTAAACTAACATAGCAAATTCCCAAGCACTACTGACGTTTCTCTGTTGATGTTTTGAAAAGTAAATATTTGTACCTGCTCAACAGTTTCCAGAGTCCCAGGGTCCATCTTGTGTATAAAGTTGGTCTCGGTGCTGACATAGTAATCGCCTTTGTATTTGACAAAGCTTACACTTGCATTGTCAGTTGGTTCTTTGATGAGAAAAGGATAAATGGCATTACGATAAATGGCATAACATAGAAATGTTATTAACAAGTTGCTACACACCAGCTACACACAAGTTACACAATGTTGAATATTGGTGTTTTTCCTTTAAATATTCTCGTCACTTTGTCTAAGCCACAGAAACGACTTGGACAGAATGTTTATTGGAAGCAAACAGAACGCCAAATGGTGTACATAAGTAATTGCTCCCCCCATAAGAGACATCCTAATTAAATCTGCCCAGGAAGGCCATATCACTACACCCCCACGGTCTTGCTCAAAACTCCACCAATTAACGTAATTGTGCTCTCAATCAAACTTTGAACTTATTAACTACTGTAAAAAGACCCTAGGTTGTTTTTACTCCGGTGTTACGCTACAGTATAATTTAACCTCACAAACAACTGAGAATGGGCCTCCATATGACACTGATATATTTTGAGAGAAATCCTGTAAGGAAATCCTCTTTCCTTCTCCTCCACTATTGTGAGGGTGTACGTAACTGTACACGTGTCCTTGCAACATGGAGGTCTGACAAGAATCCTTGTTGTGGTCTGTTATTTATTCTTGCTTGTGCAACAGCAAATGTTTCAGTCAGGAGATTGTCTCCACAATTTGTTGTCTCTGTAAAATCATCTCAAAATGTATTGGACACACACACGCTTTTGAATTCCTTTGAAATTAGGTTATTTAGAAGGTAATTAAATCCAAAACCCACATACGGTCACGATTCAATCAGCATGAAAGTGAGGATTTAACAGATTCCCTCTGTGTCCCACAGACATGGAAATTCTTCTCAGGCTTGTGGTGTTATCATCTAGAATGCATGTACTTAAGATTTATTGTGCCCAAAACATTTTTTTACGGTTTAAGTAGTCTGTGAAATTCTGCCTTGAATCACAACAGAATCAGGAATGTGTATCGTCATTGTCCAAGCTAGAGCAAGAATTTTGCAAACCTGAAAGGCCTAACACAGGACTCTATAGGAAATTTTCAGGATTTGAGTATTGGCTGGAACATATGATGATGAAAATGATGGTGAAAAAATTAAGGCCTTGGGGAAACATACTCCTATTCTGTACCACTCACTGACAAAACAATTAAAATCACAATGACACTAACATCTGCAATATTCAACAACACAGTTGGGCAATAGAATAAGCCCCATTGGGCATAACAGAAAATAACCTATTCTGTAGCAAATTCAATGTCATCACTCACTGATCAATTCAAAGCGGGAGAGAAAGCGTAGGAAGATATTCTTGCAGGGGTCAGGCATGGCCACCGTGCCGAACTCTGAGACCATGATGCGGTCATGTTCGCTGTTCTGTTTGTACGAATTGCTGCGCAAGAATCGGCTCTTGTAGGACACCTGCCCATCCTCGATCTTGAACTGGTGCAAGAGAGCCATCCCATCAAACCAGTGGTTGTAGCTGCAGGGAGAAAGTGAACAGAAAAAGAGGTCAGTCAGATAATGTGAGCCTAAAAAGAATGGGTCAAATTAGCTTTCATTTGCAGACCATTATTCTGGACATGCACATTGTATTGTAGTTAAATTCTAATTTGACAATCTGCTCATATGCAACCAAAGATCCTTGATTGGTAACAACAGAGGCCTACTGTAGATTTTTCTGATAGAGGATTCTATATGTTTTATAGTGTTCACACTATTCATTATGCACTATTTAAGCAATATGAAAGGAGTGGCGTTAAAGGATATCTCCACGGCTGAAATTCGGCTGAAAGTAATTACATAATGCATAATGTAAAATTAGCCCATGATCATGAGCCTGAGGTATAGGCCCACTGTACCTTGAAATATAGGTTAGGCTACATGACAAAAGTTAGAATATATATGTTAATAGGCTCACGGATAAGAGGGAATGCATTGGGTTCTGACTCCTTACTGTTCGTTGCCAAACTCAAATTTCCCTGGTCCATTGCGGAGAAAGTTCCCTCGAATCCAGGTAGGGATGGTTCCCTTCACTTGTGTGGAGATGGGCTCTGGTATCTCCTCCACTGAGCGCACAAGATTTGCAATGCTCTGCAATCCATGCCTGTCCGTTTGACAGGGAAGCTTACAGTGGTCCTCTCCTACAGATGGGAAAAAAGACACATGGTCTGGCTTCATAGTAACAGTGTAGCCTTTAGTGACAATTAAAGGGGTTTACACTCGTTAATAATGCTATTCTGGGGGTCGTTGAAAAGTTAGCAACGACGTTGCTCAACCACCATGGTACGACGCAACTTGCGACCAAACAACGACATTGTTACACCTGTTTCCAGAAAGCATCGTACCTGTGTCGCAATTCGCTACCTCCGACGTTCGAACACTGTAGTTCCAACAACGTTGTTGATGATGCAGCGATAGATATTATTGGTGGAAACAGTGGCAACGTATAATACCCCACCCCCAGAAATGTTCTGTCACTGCCTATGTCGACATTTTTCTAATCTAAACCGAGTGATTAATGCTGGCATTGTCATTGCCATCAGCCAAAAACTAAACCTATTGCAAGCATATAAAACAGTTAACTTAAGCAGACCAATATGAGTCATTATTTGTGTTAAATATCTATGTTGGAAAAAATATATAGCCTGGACAAATGTCTGGGTATCCCATAGCATATCAATTGTCTCGTGGCTTAACGGCAGCGCGTCAGTGCACTGAGCGCTCGGCCGGAGTTCGCATCCTATCTCTTCTTTTCACCTCTGAGTAGGCCTACGAGACACAACAATAGGTTTTGACCATACATATTTATGTATATAGTTACTCTACATCGAGAGACCATAGGTACAATACATCAGTCAAAAACAATTGAATGTCACACTAGTTCACCTGCAGGTAGCGAGAAGCAAGAGGACAATCTCACATCATAAGAAAATCGAACCTACAACGTTGCGATAATAAGTCATCTGCTTTAGCCACTACACTATTTATCACTGCTGATGGAAGGGACTGTGAAGATTATAATACTAAAAGCAATGCAATACTTGAATTAACATAAATAGCAAGAATGAGCCAAGTAGGGGAGTCAGTGTCTTAATCAAAATTAAGCTACAGGATAGATCAATCATTGAGTCACGAGATAAACATCCACTTCGCAAATTTTGGTTAGGCGGTTGTGATTTTTGGTTAGGCGCTCCGGACACCAACAGGAACTACCAAGGAACGACACAAGTGCGACTGCCTAGGGGCAGTAGTTCAAACGACCAAACTTTGCGTCCTTGTTTGCGATTGAGAGTTTGAACTACCCTTTCTAGAAACACCAAATCCAAGAACGATGAAGCGAACTACCAAGGTTGCGACGCAAGTTAGCAAACGATGCTTTCTAGAAACGACCCCCTGGTTGTCATGGGAACAATCAGGAACAGCAACATATGTCAGAATAAAAATTATTTGAAGACCATGGAGGAATTGTTGTGACTTACTATGTCTTGACTATGAAACTTTTGCTTTCCATTGTTCAAAATTGTTTACAGTAAGTGCATTGGACAATGACATGGACTTCTCTAGAGACACTGGTACTGTTGCTGCATGTCAGTACACAAATGCACGCACTGTCTAAATAATGCTGCCCTGTGCATTACCCTTTGTCATTTTGGTTATAGGGTAGAGTGGGGGAAAACGCCCCTTGGGGTAAAACGCCCCTCCTATATTTCACAAACTAATCACTAAATTAAGTAAAATGTTGTTGTTATAATTTCTATGCACTATGTTGACAATGGTGATGTACAAGTACCCACCATAAAATGGATGCATGCTCTGTACTTCAAGAAAACAAAAGAAAAATGGATTTTTAGGAAAGTGTTCTAATTTTCAGCAGTCACTAAAACAAAGTTGGCTATTGTCAATATATTGATGAAATATACTAGCTTGCAATCAATGTATTGATTATATTTTATTGCTCCACAATAGATTTTGTTTACTTTAATTGTTTACTTTTGGTTTTTCTATTAATGCATGAGGGGCATTGCTTTGACAGGGTGGGGGCATTTTACCCCACCCTTGGGGGGCGTTTTACCACACTGCTGGGGCAAAACGCCCCTTTTGCACATTTTTTGTTGTTGTTAAAATACTAATTAACTGTTAACTCTGGACAATTTTCATATTTGGTTTATAATTCATGACATTGTCACTCAAAACTAGGATAGCAAATCTACACATATTTAGCTTTTTGTTACACAGTAATATCACATATTCCTTAAGGGGGGCGTTTTCCCCCACCCTACCCTATTTTCATACCAAACATCCTAAAATAGCACACATATAGCTTTTAAGCCAAGCAAAAGCACAATAAACAATCATCATAAGTGGGTAGGGCAAAGTTCACAACTCTGAAATATTTTATGTTAACGCTCAGTGGATGTAACAATGGTGACTATGCTCCTGTGATATCATGAGCACTCCCTCTATATTTTAAATAGGTCACCAACATGAAACAAAAAAGTAGTTTGAACATTTCAAATATAAAATCAGACATAGAAAAACTGTCCTGCAAAAGGGCACGCCACATATCAAGTCAATGGACATACATGACAGTCACCTAAACACCACCTGGGGTCTTTCTGTACTGACGCTGCGACGAGTGTAATCAGCATGAGCTGCACTATTTCCTTTTCAAGCGTAGCTTAGGCTACACAGCTGCTGGCTTCACGTCATGCAAGTGCACGAGAGGCTGTTTACAGGGTAAAATGGTGATGATGGACAAAAGAAGGTCAGTCTTACCCGAGGTCTGGATCTTAGTACAGGACATCTTGTGGTAGGTATGAGTGGAAACTGTATTTCGACACCCAGGTCCTCTTTGAATGTGACAGGGAAACAGAGCTGGTGCCTGCACTTACTCGGCGCTCAGTAATCAGACCCAGGCGGAGATGTTGCATAATGTCATAGGAGGACAGCAGGGGGAGGGCAGAGCCAAGGAGGGGAGGGGCTAGAGGGGCCCTCCACTAACAGCCTCTAGCGGACACAAGCCAGAGCCCGTTTACGGAGAGCCGGATTACTCCCTATTAACTCCATTGTACCTGCAATCTGCTGCAGTTCCGCTAGGGGCGATCACGAATAAGTGCAAAAACAATGGGGGTCTATGGAGCTAGACGGCTAAATGTGTCTCTTTCACCTGGTTGTCGTTGACAAATCGAAGATTGGATTGTGGTTTCTGCAAGATCAATATGGATTATAGGTCAAAAGTTGAATGAACGAGTACTTACGTCCTTTCGATTTCTTACAGGTTGGGTCGTTGTTGCCCACAACTCACTAGCTTGCTGCTAATGAATGACGTCATTGACGCATTTGAAAGGCTTTTTAGAACAAATAAGTGACTCAAAAAATATAATACTCAGCGGTGTAGATTTTCTCTGCCCCCTCTTTCGCATGCAACATTCCAATTTCTGGCCAAAAAATTATATCCCGAGAAAAGTGGATTTGAGGGGTACAGCTCCATAGACCTCCATTCATTCTGCACTTATTCGTGAGCGCCCTCATGTGGAACCAGAACAGGAACTGCAACCAGTTCAGAAACCGGAAGTTTCCCGAGAGTGGCGGTTAAGGCTAAGAAAGCAGTACAACTTTTGAACAGTGTTACAGAATATGATTTAATGACTAAGCCCTAGTTATATGTTTTTTTTTTTTTCTGTTTTGTTTATTATTACTTTTTTTTTTCTCTTGCTTCCTCCTTTTAATTACGCCTGATCCTGTACATAGATGGATTCCTTGTGGATTGTTTTGACCCATGCTTAGTGTACTTGAATTACCATTAAAAAAAAAAAAAAAAAAAAAAAAAGAGAGTGGCGGTTCTCCCCTTATTAGACATTCTCTGCACAAGCTGAACAGTTATAGGCGGTGGGCCGAAGCCGCGTATCTGTTCAATTTTGAAAAACGAGAGATGGACTACTTGTTTTTTTACTATTCAGTAGGATACATTTATTTTAAGCGATATGCCACTTGTTGCCACTGACGTTCGTGACGCAGAAACTTGAAATATTAGTTTTATTAAGTCTTAGTGGTTCAGGCGAACGCTGTGGTCGCCAATGTCAATCTACCAATAGCATAGTACGATACTGACATACGAATATGACAAGCCTATCAGATTTGGCTATACGAATCAGCTGTTGGACAACAACACACAAACTTTTTTAGCAGCCGTCCGACATGGCTACCTGAGCATGGACGTCGCCAAAGAAGATTGGTTTTGTGGGGTAAGTATCTTTGATTAGTGATGGGTAAATGAAGCCTCGAGCGCTACTCGACACATTTCCCTAATGTGCCGAGTAATGTGCCGAAGCTTCGAAACATGGAAGACAAGGAAAACACAGCGACATCTGGTGGTTTGCATAAATTATCGCAACCACGAACTATTGAAAAGAATGCCTACAACGTTCAACACAATGCCAAAGCTTCGAAATGTTCTCGTTCATTACATTAAAAGTGTTACAAGAAATTTGCATTTCTGTTTGTCTCAATTCAATACAATAAAATACGATTAGGCAACATAATGCCGTCACTCGTTATCACGTGAAGATTGGTGTTTCCGTGGAGGCGTGAATTCATGTGTTATCCCAGTCAATGATCCAATCGGTCTACCATCCACTTAACGCCCGCAGTAGACACTACTTAGCTTCTGAACCAGTACGAAGTATTATCAACCTCAACACGCTATGGACGAGAGTGAAAAGGAAACGACCAGGCACCTAATTAACCCAAACCCTATATGGCCCGACATTGACGTTTCATGTATCAAACTTTCAATAAAAGGAAAATATTATGTCAGCCATTATTGTTAAGCCTACATAGAAATTATTAGCCTGTATTGCTTTTAAATTTGAGACAAGATTGCAACACAGACACGTTTTAATGTCATTGTTCTAAATGGCAAAGCTTTAGGCTAGGCCTAGGCTATTTCTTCTTTATTTCTATGTGCATGATATTATGGATTATGGACATTTTCCGGAAAGAAAAGAACGTAAATTCCCAAACAGAGAAAGCATCCTATATAAAACAGGGCTACCCACAAATTTCGCCTGACTCTTGCAATACAACACAACTCATTCCGACACTAGAGCGGGTGACCGCGGGTGCCCTGGTTCGCGCAATTTGAGTCAGATTCCGAAGCAGTCACGTGGGTGTGTGTCCCAAACGAAGCTTCAGACGTCACACTCACAAACCGAGGCCTCGTTTGTCATTAGTCACGTGATTTTTATGGAAACGACACAAGCCTCGAACCGGGGCTTCATGTGGCACGCCCCTTTCTGCTCGACACAAGCTCCGAAGCCGCTTCATTGGGCACATCACTATCTTTGATAGGTCCTATATTATATATTTATCCCACTAGTGCAGTGCCCGTTCAAACATGCCATTCCTGAAGAAAACCCGTAGCCCAATTACATGCCCACAGGTAGGCCTGCTTTAAAAATAGGATGATAGGGAAACATCATTCCAGCTAAGCATTCAATAATACTGAATATTATAATATAGCCTATAATTAACGTGGCCTCTAATACATGTGTAGCAGCTAATAAATTTACGCATGGCTGCATGTGACATTTCTACAGATCAGAATGACATAAGCCTAACAATTGTTTTGAGTTAAGGCTATTAAGCTTACTGAATAACTTCCTAATACTGAAGACAAACCATTTTGTGGAATGATGCATCATTGTTTGAAATTTGCAACGATGTGACTCAAAAACAGTCTTTAGCATAAGTGACGTCGCTCAGTCTGCCACTTGTTGTTGTCTAGCTATGTGGCATTAGCCTATCGCTCGTTTCAATTTGGGACCTTGCAGTCGGAATTGTCGTTTGTTTAGTCAAAGTCTAAAGACAGATCACACTGCCTGCTACTCATTGCTTGTCGCTGGTTATGCTTTGCATGTGTGGCATTCTGGGACGTTCTTTGATTCGGGACCATTATCGCTCGTTTCAATTTAGGACCTTGCAGACCGTGGTAAAGTTGGTTTTATATTGGACGTTGGATATTCGACACATTCGAAAAATCTATTTAGCACTGACTACGAGGGTCGAGTTTGTGTCAAACCAACTTTAATGTGTTTAAACAAGGCCTGCCTATATTACACAAAGCTTCTTTTGTCCAAAAACCCATGTTTTGATTTTATGAATTTTTTAGGCTGATAAAAGATTTCAATCTATTATGCGGCTTCACCTTTTGACTTACCCATACTAAAACACATCTCCTGAACTCGGCTTACTGCCCTTTCTAGTACACAAAGCTTCTTTTTCCCTAAAACCTACTCTTTGATTTTATACAATTTTTAATGTTAAATGTTTCAAATCTATTATGCGGCTTGCCCTTTTGACCTACCCATGTCAAAACACATCTGGTGAACTCGGATTACTGCTCTATATAGTACACAAAGCTTCTTTTTCCCAAAAATCCATTCTTTGATTTTATAAATATTTTTTAATGTAAAAACAATGCTTTAAATGCTTTAAATCTATTATGCGGCTTGACCTTTTGACCTAACCATGTCAAAACACATCTGTTGCACTCAGCTAACTGCCCTACATAATACACAAAGCTTCTTTTTTCCAAAAAACTCACTCTTTGATTTTATATTAATTTTTTACTATTCAAAAATGCTATAAATCTATTATGCGGCTTGACCTTTTGACCTACCCATGTCAAAACACATCTGTTGCACTCAGCTAACTGGCCTTCATAGTACACAAAGCTTCTTTTTTTCAAAAACGCACTCTTTGATTTCATATAAATTTTTTACTATTCAAAAATGCTATAAATCTATTATGTGCCTTCCCCTTTCGACTTACCCATATCAAAACACATCTGCTGCACTCGGCTAACTTGCCTACATAGTACACAAAGCTTCTTTTTTTCAAAAACACACTCTTTGATTTTATATACATTTTTTACTATTCAAAAATGCTATAAATCTATTATGTGCCTTCCCCTTTCGCCTTACCCATATCAAAACACATCTGCTGCACTAGGCTAACTGCCCTACATAGTACACAAAGCTTCTTTTTTCCAAAAATGCACTCTTTGATTTTATATAATTTTTTTATTATTCAAAAATGCTATAAATCTATTATGCGGCTTGACCTTTTGACCTAACCATGTCAAAACACATCTGTTGCACTCAGCTAACTGCCCTACATAATACACAAAGCTTCTTTTTTCCAGAAACTCACTCTTTGATTTTATATTACTTTTTTTACTATTCAAAAATGCTATAAATCTATTATGCGGCTTGACCTTTTGACCTACCCATGTCAAAACACATCTGTTGCACTCAGCTAACTGGCCTTCATAGTACACAAAGCTTTTTTTTTCCAAAAACTCACTCTTTGATTTTATATTAATTTTTTACTTTATAAAAATGCTATAAATCTATTATGCGAATCGACCTTTTGACCTACCCATGTCAAAACACATCTGCTGCACTCAGCTAACTGCCCTACATAATACACAAAGCTTATTTTGTCCAAAAACTTACTCTTTGATTTTATATAAATTTTTTACTATTCAAAAATGCTATAAATCTATTATGCGGCTTGACCTTTTGACCTACCCATGTCAAAACACATCTGCTGCACTCGGCTAACTGCCCTACATAGTACACAATGCTTCTTTTTTCCAAAAATGCACTCTTTGATTTTATATTATTTTTTTACTATTCAAAAATGCTATAAATCTATTATGTGCCTTCACCTTTTGACCTACCCATGTCAAAACACATCTGTTGCACTCAGCTAACTGCCCTACATAGTACACAAAGCTTCTTTTTTTCAAAAACGCACTCTTTGATTTTCTATTTTTTTACTATTCAAAAATGCTATAAATCTATTATGTGCCTTCACCTTTTGACCTACCCATGTCAAAACACATCTGCTGCACTCGGCTAACTGCCCTACATAGTACACAAAGCTTCTTTTTTTTTAAAACGCACTCTTTGATTTTATATAATTCTTTTACTATTCAAAAATGCTATAAATCTATTATGCAGCTTGACCTTTCGACTTACCCATGTCAAAACACATCTGTTGCACTCAGCTAACTTGCCTACATAGTACACAAAGCTTCTTTTTTTCAAAAACGCACTCTTTGATTTTATATAAATTTTTTACTATTCAAAAATGCTATAAATCTATTATGTGCCTTCCCCTTTCGACTTACCCATATCAAAACACATCTGCTGCACTCGGCTAACTTGCCTACATAGTACACAAAGCTTCTTTTTTTCAAAAACACACTCTTTGATTTTATATACATTTTTTACTATTCAAAAATGCTATAAATCTATTATGTGCCTTCCCCTTTCGCCTTACCCATATCAAAACACATCTGCTGCACTCAGTTAACTGCCCTACATAGTACACAAAGCTTTTTTTTTCAAAAACGCAGTCTTTGATTTTATATTAATTTTTTACTATTCAAAAATGCTATACATCTTTTATGTGCCTTCCCCTTTCGACTTACCCATATCAAAACACATCTGCTGCACTCGGTTAACTGCCCTACATAGTACACAAAGCTTCTTTTTTTCAAAAACGCACTCTTTGATTTTATATTAATTTTTAACTATTCAAAAATGCTATAAATCTATTATGCAACCTGACCTTTTGACCTACCCATGTCAAAACACATCTGCTGCACTCAGCTAACTGCCCTACATTGTACACAAAGCTTATTTTTTTCCAAAGCCCACTCTTTGATTTTATAGATGTTTTATTATCAAAAAATGCTATAAATCTATATTATACATTTATTGAAAATTTAAAAAAATCCAGTTGATTTACACAGCCAAATGGAACTTTGGATGGAAAAGAAAATATAGTTAACTTAATAAATATAAATGATGTATGTCTACCTACAAAGAGGTAGCTTGTTTTTTTGCATTTTTGAATAGTAATAAATTAATATAAAATCAAAGAGTGAGTTTTTGGAAAAAAAAAGCTTTGTGTACTACTGTATGTAGGACAGTTAGCTGAGTGCAGCAGATGTGTTTTGACATGGGTAGGTCAAAAGATGAAGGCGCATAATAAATTTATAGCATTTTTGAATAGTAAAAAATTAATATAAAATCAAAGAGTGAGTTTTTGGGGAAAAAAAGCTTTGTGTACTATGTAGGGCAGTTAGCCGAGTGCAACAGATGTGTTTTGACATGGCTAGGTCAAAAGGTGAAGGCACATAATAGATTTATAGCATTTTTGAATAGTAAAAAAATAATATAAAATCAAAGAGTGCGTTTTTGAAAAAAATAAGCTTTGTGTACTATGTAGGGCAGTTAGCCGAGTGCAACAGATGTGTTTTGACATGGGTAGGTCAAAAGGTGAAGGCACATAATAGATTTATAGCATTTTTGAATAGTAAAAAAATAATATAAAATCAAAGAGTGCATTTTTGGAAAAAAGAAGCTTTGTGTACTATGTAGGGCAGTTAGCCGAGTGCAGCAGATGTGTTTTGACATGGGTAGGTCAAAAGGTCAAGCCGCATAATAGATTTATAGCATTTTTGAATAGTAAAAAATGTATATAAAATCAAAGAGTGCGTTTTTGAAAAAAAGAAGCTTTGTGTACTATGTAGGGCAGTTAGCCGAGTGCAACAGATGTGTTTTGACATGGGTAGGTCAAAAGGTGAAGGCACATAATAGATTTATAGCATTTTTGAATAGTAAAAAAATAATATAAAATCAAAGAGTGCATTTTTGGAAAAAAGAAGCTTTGTGTACTATGTAGGGCAGTTAGCCGAGTGCAGCAGATGTGTTTTGACATGGGTAGGTCAAAAGGTCAAGCCGCATAATAGATTTATAGCATTTTTGAATAGTAAAAAATGTATATAAAATCAAAGAGTACGTTTTTGGACAAAATAAGCTTTGTGTACTATGTAGGGCAGTTAACTGAGTGCAGCAGATGTGTTTTGACATGGGTTGGTCAAAAGGTCAATTCGCATAATAGATTTATAGCATTTTTGAATAGTAAAAAATTAATATAAAATCAAAGAGTGAGTTTTTGGAAAATAGAAGCTTTGTGTATTATGTAGGGCAGTTAGCTGAGTGCAACAGATGTGTTTTGACATGGTTAGGTCAAAAGGTCAAGCCGCATAATAGATTTATAGCATTTTTGAATAATAAAAAATTTATATAAAATCAAAGAGTGCATTTTTGGAAAAAATAAGTTTTGTGTACTATGTAGGGCAGTTAGCCGGGTGCAGCAGATGTGTTTTGACATGGGTAGGTCAAAAGGTGAAGGCACATAATAGATTTATAGCATTTTTGAATAGTAAAAAAATAATATAAAATCAAAGAGTGCGTTTTTGAAAAAAATAAGCTTTGTGTACTATGTAGGGCAGTTAGCCGAGTGCAACAGATGTGTTTTGACATGGGTAGGTCAAAAGGTGAAGGCACATAATAGATTTATAGCATTTTTGAATAGTAAAAAAATAATATAAAATCAAAGAGTGCATTTTTGGAAAAAAGAAGCTTTGTGTACTATGTAGGGCAGTTAGTCGAGTGCAGCAGATGTGTTTTGACATGGGTAGGTCAAAAGGTCAAGCCGCATAATAGATTTAGAGCATTTTTGAATAATAAAAAAATAATATAAAATCAAAGAGTACGTTTTTGGACAAAATAAGCTTTGTGTATTATGTAGGGCAGTTAGCTGAGTGCAGCAGATGTGTTTTGACATGGGTAGGTCAAAAGGTCGATTCGCATAATAGATTTATAGCATTTTTATAAAGTAAAAAATTAATATAAAATCAAAGAGTGAGTTTTTGGAAAAAATAAGCTTTGTGTACTATGAAGGCCAGTTAGCTGAGTGCAACAGATGTGTTTTGACATGGGTAGGTCAAAAGGTCAAGCCGCATAATAGATTTATAGCATTTTTGAATAGTAAAAAATGTATATAAAATCAAAGAGTACGTTTTTGGACAAAATAAGTTTTGTGTACTATGTAGGGCAGTTAGCCGGGTGCAGCAGATGTGTTTTGACATGGGTAGGTCAAAAGGTGAAGGCACATAATAGATTTATAGCATTTTTGAATAGTAAAAAAATAATATAAAATCAAAGAGTGCGTTTTTGAAAAAAATAAGCTTTGTGTACTATGTAGGGCAGTTAGCCGAGTGCAACAGATGTGTTTTGACATGGGTAGGTCAAAAGGTGAAGGCACATAATAGATTTAGAGCATTTTTGAATAATAAAAAAATAATATAAAATCAAAGAGTACGTTTTTGGACAAAATAAGCTTTGTGTATTATGTAGGGCAGTTAGCTGAGTGCAGCAGATGTGTTTTGACATGGGTAGGTCAAAAGGTCGATTCGCATAATAGATTTATAGCATTTTTATAAAGTAAAAAATTAATATAAAATCAAAGAGTGAGTTTTTGGAAAAAATAAGCTTTGTGTACTATGAAGGCCAGTTAGCTGAGTGCAACAGATGTGTTTTGACATGGGTAGGTCAAAAGGTCAAGCCGCATAATAGATTTATAGCATTTTTGAATAGTAAAAAATTAATATAAAATCAAAGAGTGAGTTTTTGGAAAAAATAAGCTTTGTGTACTATGAAGGCCAGTTAGCTGAGTGCAACAGATGTGTTTTGACATGGGTAGGTCAAAAGGTCAAGCCGCATAATAGATTTATAGCATTTTTGAATAGTAAAAAATGTATATAAAATCAAAGAGTAAGTTTTTGAAAAAAAGAAGCTTTGTGTACTATGTAGGGCAGTTAACTGAGTGCAGTAGATGTGTTTTGACATGGGTTGGTCAAAAGGTCAATTCGCATAATAGATTTATAGCATTTTTGAATAGTAAAAAAATAATATAAAATCAAAGAGTGCATTTTTGGAAAAAAGAAGCTTTGTGTACTATGTAGGGCAGTTAGCCGAGTGCAGCAGATGTGTTTTGACATGGGTAGGTCAAAAGGTCAAGCCGCATAATAGATTTAGAGCATTTTTGAATAATAAAAAAATAATATAAAATCAAAGAGTACGTTTTTGGACAAAATAAGCTTTGTGTATTATGTAGGGCAGTTAGCTGAGTGCAGCAGATGTGTTTTGACATGGGTAGGTCAAAAGGTCGATTCGCATAATAGATTTATAGCATTTTTATAAAGTAAAAAATTAATATAAAATCAAAGAGTGAGTTTTTGGAAAAAATAAGCTTTGTGTACTATGAAGGCCAGTTAGCTGAGTGCAACAGATGTGTTTTGACATGGGTAGGTCAAAAGGTCAAGCCGCATAATAGATTTATAGCATTTTTGAATAGTAAAAAATGTATATAAAATCAAAGAGTACGTTTTTGGACAAAATAAGTTTTGTGTACTATGTAGGGCAGTTAGCCGGGTGCAGCAGATGTGTTTTGACATGGGTAGGTCAAAAGGTGAAGGCACATAATAGATTTATAGCATTTTTGAATAGTAAAAAAATAATATAAAATCAAAGAGTGCGTTTTTGAAAAAAATAAGCTTTGTGTACTATGTAGGGCAGTTAGCCGAGTGCAACAGATGTGTTTTGACATGGGTAGGTCAAAAGGTGAAGGCACATAATAGATTTAGAGCATTTTTGAATAATAAAAAAATAATATAAAATCAAAGAGTACGTTTTTGGACAAAATAAGCTTTGTGTATTATGTAGGGCAGTTAGCTGAGTGCAGCAGATGTGTTTTGACATGGGTAGGTCAAAAGGTCGATTCGCATAATAGATTTATAGCATTTTTATAAAGTAAAAAATTAATATAAAATCAAAGAGTGAGTTTTTGGAAAAAATAAGCTTTGTGTACTATGAAGGCCAGTTAGCTGAGTGCAACAGATGTGTTTTGACATGGGTAGGTCAAAAGGTCAAGCCGCATAATAGATTTATAGCATTTTTGAATAGTAAAAAATTAATATAAAATCAAAGAGTGAGTTTTTGGAAAAAATAAGCTTTGTGTACTATGAAGGCCAGTTAGCTGAGTGCAACAGATGTGTTTTGACATGGGTAGGTCAAAAGGTCAAGCCGCATAATAGATTTATAGCATTTTTGAATAGTAAAAAATGTATATAAAATCAAAGAGTAAGTTTTTGAAAAAAAGAAGCTTTGTGTACTATGTAGGGCAGTTAACTGAGTGCAGTAGATGTGTTTTGACATGGGTTGGTCAAAAGGTCAATTCGCATAATAGATTTATAGCATTTTTGAATAGTAAAAAATTAATATAAAATCAAAGAGTGAGTTTTTTGGAAAAAAGAAGCTTTGTGTATTATGTAGGGCAGTTAGCTGAGTGCAACAGATGTGTTTTGACATGGTTAGGTCAAAAGGTCAAGCCGCATAATAGATTTAAAGCATTTAAAGCATTGTTTTTACATTAAAAAATATTTATAAAATCAAAGAATGGATTTTTGGGAAAAAGAAGCTTTGTGTACTATATAGAGCAGTAATCCGAGTTCACCAGATGTGTTTTGACATGGGTAGGTCAAAAGGGCAAGCCGCATAATAGATTTGAAACATTTAACATTAAAAATTGTATAAAATCAAAGAGTAGGTTTTAGGGAAAAAGAAGCTTTGTGTACTAGAAAGGGCAGTAAGCCGAGTTCAGGAGATGTGTTTTAGTATGGGTAAGTCAAAAGGTGAAGCCGCATAATAGATTGAAATCTTTTATCAGCCTAAAAAATTCATAAAATCAAAACATGGGTTTTTGGACAAAAGAAGCTTTGTGTAATATAGGCAGGCCTTGTTTAAACACATTAAAGTTGGTTTGACACAAACTCGACCCTCGTAGTCAGTGCTAAATAGATTTTTCGAATGTGTCGAATATCCAACGTCCAATATAAAACCAACTTTACCACGGTACCTTGCAGTTGGAATTGTCGTTTGTTTATTCAAAGTCTAAAGACAGTCATTCATAAGTGACATCACACTGTCTGCCACTCGTTGCTTGCAGAGCCATATAAAAAGAGAGTTGCGACACTCCCATAGACTTCCATAGGAAACAATGGCGGCGCTTTTTCCACGCTACTTCCGCTTTATGCTGAGCTCAACAGTTCCAAACTTTGACATTCACGGCTGTAGCCCCATTGACTTCCATTGCTTTCTGCCTGATATTGTCAGTGGTAAGTAGACGAATTTACGACGTTTTTTTAATTGTCATATGCATTTCCTATACCAACTGCACTATTAGATACTGGTATTGTTCTTTGAGGATTTTGTGCTGCTTGTTTAACTGATATTTATAGCTTAAATGTTGACCGAAATTTTAAAGCCAAAAGTTAGCCTGCAAACCTTGATGTGGAGAGAGGCTAGCTTAAAGATAATGTTCCTACGTCAATAATGAATTTCAGACAAAACACATTTGGTTAGCCTATTGTAGTAGGGCAACTTTAGATGATAGGTTGGTTGTCAACAGATTTTTATTATGTTTATAATGCTATATTTTTCAAACCTGATTGCGTTAGCTTACTAGCTTACGTAAGCTAGTCAGCTCATTCACATACATAGTGTTAACGTTAGACATGCTATGAGGGGGAACAGGAAAGCTGTTCTCATATTAAATGCTACATTGATAAAATACATTCCATACAGCATGGTAACTCTATATTCAGATGTGCTGGTTATCAATGGGTTTGTGATTAACGCTCTTCAGGTGAAAAATGGAGGAAATTAATGTGATTATTGTCTTTAAACCTGATATAGACTAGCTTGCTAGATGGCGAGTTGTATGGCGTTATGAACTGAACCGTGGGCTGAACATGACATGAAGTAGGCTAGTGTCCACGACTCGTGAACGAGGGGATTTCAGTTATGAATTTCAGGGGAAGGAGCAAAACCTAGAGTATTATAAGTTATTGTTGTTACTGGTGCGTACGTGGCTCTTGTGTCCCTTGCCAGCCCAGTCTTGTGCCACTATCACTGTTCCAAACGGGACAGTGGCACAAGCAGGCGAGTGTGGCACGAGCGTGGTCGTGGGACAGTATAGCGTCTGTATAGTAGCCTACAGTAGTTTTTGCTCCAACTGATGATCGGTTTCAGTTCATTTAGTTTTCAGTAATTTTACATTTCGTGTTGGTGTTCTTGGTGTAATAATTTTGATTGCTTTATCTGCCAAGTAATTTGTCATACATAGCGAAGTTTGCATGGAAGAGACTGACGTGACAAGAGGGCATTGCCTTTCATTAGGTCAGTGATCTTTGTAAGTAGGACAAATGTCTTTTTTTGGAGTCAGGTTATTAGGGCATAGATCACTCTGAAAGTAATCCCCAACAAAATCATTCTTCATGTTGTTATTGTTATAGTTTTTGTGTGGACTTGTGGCACCCCCAACCAGCCTTGCAAATGGTTGGCTGTGTATTAGGGTGGTCCTTATTTTTCAACTTTTAAAAGTTCATGCTCTCACCCCACAAATATGTTTGAATAAATAAAAAAAACAATTGGGCAAAATTTTATCAATATTAATCAATATTTAGAGGTTGCTCAAGACCTTTGAAGTTTAACACATACTGTGCAATGTGCATTTGGGATTTTTCGCGTATTATGTGATACATTGTGCTAGCATGTATATTTGTTTAATAATATATTCTTATGACCGCAATGGACTTATTTGACCATGCAGTCAATGACAATGTGTATTGATTATTGGTGACCACATGTGGTGGTTTTACCTACATCACCTAATGAATCTTAAAATGGGAATTCCATATTGTCAATGCAAATTTACAATGATGATTTGCTGATCTCATCTGCTGATTCCGGTATTTCCCAATAATATGCTGTTGTGAGCAATTTTCATAGCAACTCCTGTTTTAGTTGTGATATGTCTTTCAAAGCAAGAACACTTCAATGTGAATGAAGCACAGTAGACAATATACACTGAGACAATGGCTGAAGCAACACGAAGCAAGTCTGCTATATGGTTACTCAGATCAGAAGAGACTGAAATAACTGCAAGTTACCCTCCAAGAAGCAGGTTTCATGTGTGTTGTAATATCAATTTCAATTTCAATTTAATTTCACTTATAG
This sequence comes from Alosa pseudoharengus, assembly GCF_046254945.1. Taxonomy (NCBI): domain Eukaryota; kingdom Metazoa; phylum Chordata; class Actinopteri; order Clupeiformes; family Clupeidae; genus Alosa; species Alosa pseudoharengus. The sequence goes on along the minus strand of NW_027468870.1, from coordinate 34,548,466 downwards.
AGCGGCAAAACATTACTCATGTGTCATGACGCTTTACAGAGTGTTAAACATTTAAAGAGAGCCCATGAGTAACAGGGGCGAGGAAAAACTCCCTAGAATTGGAGATACATATAGGAAGAAACCTCAAGCAGATCCACGACTCAAGGGCCAGACCCAAGGGTATCACATAAAACATTGAAAAAAAAAAACTATTCATGAAAGTGCAACAGCTGTGATCAAAGAAGTCTTGGTATTCTAGGACAAGGCTAGGATTCCCGTTTGTCCCCAACATCATGCCATAAAACAAATGGAAACACTTCAGGACAAATGGCAGAAGCCAAGAAAAATGCCAAGAGAACTTCCAAGACTCAGCAGTCCAATGTATAGGCCTTCATATACCAGTTAGGAGACCTTATTGATATTGCATTTCAGGATGCACTCATTCATCTCAAGAATCCATAAGATAGAGACTTTCTTCTGGCCCAGAGTGAAAATGGACATCTCAGGTGTACAACTGTACATTATGATGATACTATACTATCGTTCTGAGTTCAACATTCTGGCATTACGTCATACAAGCATGACAAGTGATTTTTCTTTGTTTGTTTGTTTCTTTCTTTCTATGATTTTGATGTTGTATGTTGTTTACCACACTACCACAGTGCCTGTGTTATTAAACATAATATTGCATTTTATTTTTTGTGTGTTCTTAAATTGCACAATTTCTGCAAAAATTAGCGATTCCGGAAATATTCAAAGGCCTTGAGCAACCTCTAGATATTGTAGGAACAATTCAAAAATGTGCACAGTGTGTTTTTATTAATATCCTAACACATTTAGGAGGTGAGAGTTAAACATTTCTAAAAAAAATTTTTTTTTACCCCATATAAGGACCACCCTACTGTGTATGGGTATGTAAAACTCTTTCTGGAGATGGCCTCTTGCTTAGGTTTCTGCTACTTACTTAATGTGTTGTCCCAAGTATATACTGAGTGTTACCTGCTTTGTTCTCTCCCTCCATTCTCCACTGTGCCTGTTCTGCTTATCCAGGACCAAGGATGCAGAGGACAAGAAGGGTGTGCAATATATGACTGGAATGGTCAGATAAGATCATTTTTTATGTTTGAGGTTCACACGATGGGGCCCTTACACAAATGGAGTTGTGTTAATCCAGCATCTTCCACACCTCCCATAACACTCCCGACTCCAGCCTCCTTACCATGTCCCTCTTATAGGTGTACAGAGTACACGGAGGGCTACCCATCCCTTCCACATTGTGTCTTTTGTGTAGTTCACACACACATTTGTTGTTCAAACTTTGGAAACTGAAATCTTTTTATTTTTTCAGACCTCCTTTTTATGTTGCAGTGTACCTTCCTCCCAGTCTTTTTTGCATTTGTTCCTGTTCTTGTTTTAAACACACATTGAAAACTTAATAAAAATTCTATTGAACATATCAGTCATCCTTTTCATGCTGTAGTTTCACCAGCCGGCTGAAATATAAGTTATAAGTATTTTATTGAAATAGTTGATTGCTTATTGTTGAAACAGTGGGTGTCTTATCTTGCAGTATTAATCAAAATTTTCACATTTAAGTTGTTATTGATTCTTATTTAGCCTATGTGTTTTTGACATGTTTTTGGCTAGTCTTAAAATGTTACCAAGGCTGTGTGGTGGCCAACTTTATGCTATTTCTCTAAAAGAACTGAACAGATTTAATGCATTGATCAAACTTTTAAAATTTAAGCTGTTAGGCTACTGAACGCCATTTATATATTTGATAGACATGTATTGCTAGTCTTACAATAATCAAAGTTGTGTGGTAGATTGGGGGGGCACCTTCATCTTCATCTCACCAAACGAACTGAAAAGGACACTGGATCTAATGTCCACACACAAAAAGGATACAAAATGCATAGCCTACGTTTTGACAATGTAAGTAAAGTATATGTAGCGTGTAATACAGCCAAATGTAGGAATCGAATAACAGATCATGTCCAGCAAGGAAACAAACGTTCAATGTTAGAACTAAGAACATATTTTAGATCGATGTTGCAAACTAATTATACTCGCAATATATAATTGACACTATAATGTAAGCATGCTAACACGTAATAACACTCGTTTTTGGTTTGTTGTAATGTTTCCAGTTCAATAACGCACTCGCTGCTGTCTATCCCATTGAAATAACACGACACGCAAAGAGCTGTTTGGAACTGTTGAAGCGTACGTGAACCACATGACCGCGTGGCGGCGACTTCAAAGAGTGTCGCAACTCTCTTTTTCTATGGCTCTGGTTGCTGGTTGCTGGTTATGCTTTGCATGTGTGGCATTCTGGGACGTTCTTTGATTCGGGACCATTATCGCTCGATCGTTTCAATTTAGGACCTTGCAGTTTGAATTGTCATGTGCTTATTCAAAGTCTAAAGACAGTCCAAGTAGCCTGGGCTATTCGAAGTGTCCGCTTATTGCACATCATTTTTTACGTAATTTTGAAGAGCCACTGCATATAGCCTACCTGTTTGTGTTGGCATGTTGGCGTGTTGTTGCAAAATCCGTGGAGTTATCTTGCACTTGCTTAAGTTTTTACCCGTGTAACCTACACTGATCCAATTCTGCCAAAGCCCTGCTTCTATCCTCACTGGTAGCTTTAGCTTACAGTCCTACAGTGCTGTGTGGGAGGGGGAGTGGCTAGCGGCGAAAGCCAATGCGTGCTTCTTTTACCGATATAGGCTATTTAACGATATCTTTTGCATTTCTTATCCAAACAACGTCAAATTCGGCAGTGCACTTACTCATGCCTGTAGCAAGACACCTGCCAAGTTTGTGATATGCGTGCCACGGACACACAGACGCTTCTTGCTTAGATAGATGTTGGTTTCGTAGACAGCGATGGTCAAATGTGTTTTGTCAATGTAACGGCAATCTTGGTTAATTAAGGTTTGCCTTCTTGGTAGGCTAATGCTTGTTGCTAGTTTGTCGAGCTAAAACTGTCTTTAGGTACATTGTTTTTGAACTCCTCCGTGTTCAAGACGTCTGCGATTACTTTAAAATGCAGTTGTTGTTAACACGGAACGATCCATTTTGTTACAGTGTCTGTTAACTTCCTTAAAATTGGCAGGCTGTATTGACAAGATGGCTATTTACTTGCCACATGCGGTAGGCTATATGTGCGGTAGGCTATAGAACTTTTGGCGTAAGTGACAGTGTTACAAATCAAGTAGCAGTGCTAAACCTTATGTCAGTGTTGCATGCATGAAAAGAAACAAATTTGACTTGCTTCGGAATGTCGCAATACATCATACTTGAATAAAATCATGCAACATGCTCTACCGTGTCTGTGGACATTGTTATTTGCAAAGCCGGGGTGCTGGATAAACAAATAGCATGCGTGCGACAGAAGAAAAGTGTATGCATTGTGTTCAACCCAGCATGCATCACATCAAGTCAGATCTGCACAGATCTGCCGCAAGTCGAACTCGCCTACTGACTTGGACTAATAGGTGGGCCGAAGGCGCGTATCTGTTCAACTTTGAAAAATGAGAGATGGTTTACTTGTTTTTTTACTATTCAGTAGGATACATTTATTTTAAACGATATGCACTTGTTGCCACTGACGTTCGTGACGCAGAAACTAGAAATATTAGTTTTATTAACTATTAGTGGTACAGGCGAACGCTGTGGTCCCCAATGTCAATCTACCAATAGCATAGTACAATACTGACATACGAATTATTTTGTACCTTAATATAATACAACACTGTAAACAAACACCTGTGTCCAACGTGAAATGTGGAATATTCCAAATAATACCAAGATCCACGCACAGCCTGGTTAGGTGCAGGTAGATTGCAGGAACATACTTAATTAGAAAAATTGAGATAGTCCTACCGCACACTGTTTTGACGTTTCACTTCAAGTGAAACGTCAAAACAGTGTGCGGTAGGACTATCTCAATTTTTCTAGTGAAATGTGGAATATTTGGGTAATTTTTAGGCTTTTGAACTCTTTACTCAACTTGATGGAAAAAAAGGCTGTAGGCTAAATTAAACAAGTATGGGTGTAGAAGTAACGTTTACAGCATAATGTATGATAGTTCTGTTTCTTTGCACTAACACTAATAAACGTTTTTCATACATTTTGGAATTTGTATTTTGTGCAAGTTTTATACATCCATCACGTCATGAAAAAGTCAGGTAGTAGGCTCTTTAGGCACATGGCTACATCATCTACAACCATGAACTGCTGCATGCCTGTAGTGGAAGTTGATAATAAGCCAATAATACCAAATATCAATAAGCCCATTTACAGCTTTAAATTGGGATAAATTCATTAAGTCAGTGTTTCTCTGGAAAGACCTTGCCTGTAAAGAGTGTTGTTGCAGAAGAGGCAGTGCAGAGATTTAATTTGAACAGCCAGGAATCAACTGCTATTCCAGACAACAGTGGCTACCACAGAGACTGCTACTGCCATTTCACAAATAAAACCAAGATACAAAGACTAGAGCCCAAAAGTGGAGAGATTTATTGAAAGAAAATGTAACCAAAGTTTGCTATCAAAGATGAAACATTAAAATGAATGAAGGGAGACTGGTTTATAGTTATTCACATATCAAGTGAACTGAGTGTACCATTATTGTTCATCGTATAGACTACACTGAAGTCATATAGTCATGTTCATCTCAATAAAAATTGGCACAGCACATTTTGAAGTACATATTTATTTGCTTTATTGGAAAATAAATAAATGCCATAAGTCAAGTATGAGTTCTTAGATATTTCCTTGTAAGTTCCTTTTAATAAATGCTACCCTTATGGGCAATGTGAGGGACAGATGATCAGTCCATATTCCCTTCATGAACTGATGAGGCAACGGATGACGTAAGCCCATGTAAAGTGAACGGGATGCTTATCCAGCAATGCAACGCACGCAACTGTGTGTATGAACCGAAATAACCAAGTGTTTAAAATCTGTTCACTACATTGCATGTGAATAGACAAAAAAAAGACAAAGGAAGGCATGCAATACATTTCATATAGCCTAATTGTTTTGGAATGCTTCGCCATTTGGAGATTTAAAAACCCCAGTATTGGGCTAGCCATTTATTAGGCAACAGTGACAGAGAGTTTGTGAGACAAAGAAAGTGTTTGTGCATGACAATAATAAACAAAAAAACAATTTTTTTTTATATAGACAATATATTTTACAATAAATTAGATGCCCTATAGTGCATGCATACCTATGACACAAATACAGATAAATTAGTCATCTAAATCACCACCTCCAGTCCAGAGAGGACACAGTCAACAATCACTTCTGGCTAAAGGTGCCCTAGATGCTCCACAGCATGGCTATGGCTTTACAGATCCCCACATCTTTGTAGTTGAAGTAGCACAACCCAGCAAAGGTGACCATGGATAAAGTATATAAACCGGCATTGGCAAGCTTGATTTTTGTCTCACCATGAACATAGTCCGTTAGGATTTGGCCAATCCCCCTGCAGACAAGTATCCACGGAGCAAAAAGATAAGTCACATTTATTCAACAGAAAGCTAAACGTTTGCCACTGTGACCAGACCTCCATTTTTTCAACATGCGGATGTAGTTAAGTCAATTTCACTAATGTGGAACTGGAACAGCATATTACCCACCAAATTAAAACATACATGTTTCCATTTGTCATGAGATTATACACAACATATCAAAATTGCACAGCAATGTGTACAAATTAACAGGGAAAATGAGTACCGACAATCACGATAAACACTGAAATGTTGTAAACAAATGAACTGGATATGAATATTGTCTGCCTTACCAGTGGCCATGAAGAGTGAGAGCTGCAGCCACAGTATAGTCCACTACTGGACCTGGGTACATGTAGGCAGCAGGTACCATACCCAGCAGAAGCACACTCAGTAGCCGCTCACCTGTCCAGTGCAGGGAAGCTGCCTTGGAGCTCGCAGCTAATGATAGCAGACAGGCAAAAACACATTTGATCTGATTTAAATTGAAAAATCAGACTGCATGTCAGTACTCAGAGAGACAACTACGTTTAGATACATATCAAGGGAAGATAAATGAGTAAAGGTTGCTCTGGCCTATTAGTCCATGGGCAAGACCAGATGTTGGTACCACTCAAGGTGGCAAAGGTTACTTATAATTTTTTAAAGATCCATGTCTGTAGATAACATTTTGGTATGATAACCCTTCCTGAGTTACTGCTAAATTAATCAGCTGTTAAAGTTACCCTCCCCCTTTGAAAAATGGCATTTTAGATGCTGGTGCATATCTTGGTATTGGCTCATGTTCAGGATATATGTCAATATTTTATATTATGTGTTTGGTATCACTCTGACTCTCTCACTCTTTAACAGCTGATAACCAAAACAGCTACATTAGTGTTACCATACTAAAATGTTATCTACAGACATGGATCTTTTCAAAAATTATAAGTAACCTTTGCCACCTTGAGTGGTACCGACATATGACCTTTTTCAGACAAAGATCAACCACTGACTGATGCAGAACAATTCGTAGCTTATGTTTGGATATCATTTACAGGCCTCCCCAGACAAGCCTAACTTACGAAGATCCTATTATACAATACAGTCCATTTTAAATGTAGGTCTATGACTCAATTAAAACAACATAATTTCTCACCTGAATGTGATGATGCATGGACTTGAACCTGCATGGAATCCTTTTCACGTAACGTCCGACATGCAAACAATTCACGAGCTAAGAAAGTGTTCCTCGCAAATAAAGCTACATAAAGAAAAAAGGTAACGTTAAAAGATAAAATGAAGCACTAAACACCTGGAAATCAATTCCTTGTTACGGCACAGTAGTATAGATACAACGTGTTAGTCATAAGGACTAACGTTAACGTTAAGAAGTCGCACAACTTAACGTTGACTCAACATTAGCGAGGTAACTTAACGCTACGTAAGCTTGCGCTGATCTCGCTCAGAGGCTAACGTTACAGAAACTCAAACCACCAACATGAAAGAGAATGTAAACATCATTCTTACGTTTTACACCTCGGTGACACACAGAACTTAACCTGACGAAACTCGCCATCTTCGCGGGACAAGGTCAGTCACTGTAGCCTACAGCCGTGCCTTGCGGTATTCAAAACTCTGACAACGAAAATAAAATGTTGAAATACTGCCATCTAGTGAGTGTTCTAGTGTAATGTCTTCTTCTTCTTCTGTCAGGTTTTAATGGCAGTTTACAAGCAAAGTGTATTGCCGCCATCTACTGGACTGAGGTGCAATCAATTGGATGTCATTTCAAAGAAAAAATAAACAAAAAGGAAAACAACACAAGACAACAAACTAAACCCTATTTGCTAATTTTGTTTCTTTGATAAATGTTATCACAGCACTAGTGATGTTTCCTGATCTAGGCTCACCTAATGAGGTGTCTAAAGAAGGCTTTCTTCACTGCACTCACTTCCTTCTTTAGCTTTTCTCTTTGTCTGGAGAATCTTAAGCACCTTAAAAGAACATGATCTACATCATCCACAAAGCTCACATTTTCCAGATGGATGTTTGTTTACAACATGTAAGCTATTATTTAAACCAGTATGGCCTATTCTCATTCTTGTAAACCAAACCTCCTCTTGTCTGTTTGGGTAAGTACGTTTGTTATTTGAGATATTCTTTTGTAAATTATATAAATGTCTACCTTTCTTCTCCTTATCCCATTCAGCTTGCCATATTAAGTTAACTTTGTGTTTGATGGTTAGCCAAGAAGAACTTCTGATCTGCTGAGGATTGCTTAACTGAACTTCCTCTTCTTGGTGGCCTCTTTTGCCAGCTTGTCTGCTTCCTCATTACCACCAACTCCTTTATGGGCAGGAACCCTTACAAACTGGATTGATGTTCCCTGTTGACTGATTGCAAATATGGTATTATTAATTTCATTCAATAAATCCTGTCGGCATGATGATGCTCCATTTTGTATAGATGTGAGAGATGACATTGAATCAGAACAAATAACTGCTTTAGGGGGCCTAGCTTCTTATCCACTAATGCAATAATAGCTGTCATTTCAGCTGCAAATATGGACAGATGATCTGATGTTCTCTTTTTAATATAAATTTTGGGATCAGGTACCTGTTTTACCCTCTGAATCTTTAGATGCATCTGTATAGACCTGTGTTGTATTATAAAACCTTATTGCTCTATGTTCTGATACACTCCTCCAGATTTGGCTATCTCTTTGGTTTCCATAATCACCATAGGCAGCAAAACAACCAAGGTGGAGTTCCTGCCAGGGGCACAGTCTTGCTACAAGTCATACCATCTATTTCCAATTGCTATTTTGTTACCGTCCCAACCAAAGCTACAAATCTGGGATCTACCATATTCCCAACACTCGTTAAGAACTTTCTTAGTAGGGTGTGATGCATCATGTCCATTTAAATTAATCCAGTAAAGCCATACTAATAATGTTAACTTGTTTTAAGGATTGGTTATATAGCTTAAGTTCTAGTGTGGGATTTACTCTTTTCTTTGAAAAACAAATAAATTGAGTCTTCTCAGACAAATGAAAACCCCACTCACATGCCCATTTTTCTACCTTGTTGATAGCCAGTTGCATTTTAATGATCAATATTGCGTCCTTTTATCCACAAAGCTCCATCATCAGCATATAATGCTCTATTGATTCTAATGTCGCCTATTGTATTGAAAATATCATTAATCATAATGTTGAACAGTACTGGACTGCATAATACCAGGTATTCCGTTTTCTCTAATTCAGTTAAACATCTTGCCACTAATACCCATTCTTCACCTTAATTAACAGTCCCTCCTTCCATAGCATATCATGTGCTTTCTCTATATCAAAGAACGTTGCTAAAACTGATTCTTTACTGACTTGCGCTTTTCTTATTTCATTTAATTTCATACAACAGGGTCCATTGTATATGGAACCCACACTGGTGTGGGGATACAAGACATCTTTTTTCAATTTCATACACTAGCCTTCTAGTGATCATTTTTTCCATAAGCTTACATAAATTAGATGTCAATGCTATTGGCCTGTAACTTTTAACTTCATTCTTATCCTTCCCTGGTTTTCCAATATAGGAACCACTACAAAATGCTTCCAGCACAAAGGCAATCTTCTTTGCTCCCAAACCTTATTATAAAGACTTAAAATGACATATTTAGCCACATCATTGACTTCATTAATCATTTTATAACATACACCATCTTTCCCTGGTGAAGTATTTCTAACCCCACTTCCTAAGCTCAAATAACGTAAATTCCTTATCTAGTACACTCTCGTTTATTACCTGTTTTTTTCAGTAGCCCTTTACTCTCATTCATTACTTTAACTCTCCAAGTCAATTCCTCATCAGTTAAGTTCTTTGAACAATGAACCGTAACAAAACTTTTCGCAAGCATCTCTGCTTTCTCTCTTGATTATTTACTGCCTCCTTATCATTATTTTTAATCACAGGTAGAGAAAATTCCCTTCTAATGCCTCCCATCTTTTTAATCATGCTTCAAACATCACCCACTTTTACTTCTGTCCCTATTTTACAACAAAAGCTACGCCGATATTTCCTTTTAGCTTCTCTTAGGACTCTTTTAACCTTTGAGTGTATTTTTTTATATTCCATTAAGTTGGTATAGGAATGATTTGTTTAACAATTTTGAAAGCTTTATTTCTGGCTTTCATCTGACCAAGGTACCATTCTCCTTTTCCTCATCCCAGAAGATTTGCCAAGAACCTCCTCCACTGACTCACACAAAATATTTGTAATTGTTGAGTTTAACTCATCAACATCATTACTCATATCTGACCAGGGTTGGGTCAGATTACTTTGAAATGTAATCCATTACTGACAACAAATTACATGGCAATTTTTGTAATCAGTAACGTAATCAGGATTACCAAAAACATGTAACGTAATCTGATTACTTTAGGATTACTTTTAGATTACTTCAATAAATATGTCCCCTAAGTAAAAGACACCACCACTGAATTGATGAAAGAATTCTCATTCTATTTTTCTGTTTATTATTTCATTACATCTAAGAAATCTCTTTGCTCTGAGTAAAGCATTCCTGTGTGAATTAACTGATCTTTTCTTCCAAAAATCTTAATGTAGCCCCTTGTTTTAGTGTTACCATTTACTTTGAGGTCACCAGGTCCCATTGTCTGAAAAACTAATACATTTCTATAGCTATTCTCCACTTTGGGGGTGGTATTTTGGTGGTTGAAATTTTCCCCATCCCAAAATTGATCACTTAGTCATCATGGATGTGATCATGGATCACTAGTCTCCAAACATGCACAACTCAGCTTAACCTTTATAAGGGCACACCTGGACAATGAATTTAGCTTTTGCTGGATTTTTTTGACCCAGGGACATGGCCTGAGATTGAATGTCCATTTAAATTGTGGGGGTGAGAGAAAATGATTCCTTTGGGATGTTTTTCAACCAGGGGGACCTGGTGACTTTCTCAAAGTAAACGGTAACACTAAAACAAGAGGCTACATTAAGATTAGGAGGAAAAGATCAGGCAGTGTGCCGAGAGACCTGCCCCAATAGTAAATAAGTTAGTAAGTAAGTATAGATACTCTTTTGATCCCCTGAGGGAAATTTGGTCTCCCAATCCCCGAATTAGTGAAGCACAGTGAACACACAGTGAGGTGAAGCACACAATGAGCACACAGTGAGGTGAAGCACACACCAACCCGGAGCAGTGAGCTGTCTGCTACAACGGCGCTCGGGGATCAATGAGGGGTTAGGTGCCTTACTCAAGGGCACTTCAGCCGTGGATGTGGGCATGGGAGAGCAGTGCTCAACCACTTCCCCCGCCCACATTTTTTCTACTGGTCGGGGATCGAACCGGCAAGCCCGAAGCTTGTCGAATTAAAAGATAACTAGGCTATCATTAAAAAGTTGCATTGCTTGCATAATAAAATGTAATCAGGTAATCCCCAACAATGTAACTGTAATCTGATTACACAATTTTTTTATTGTAATCTGGGCTGATTATAGTTACTTCATTTTTGTAATCTGATTACGTAATCCAGATTACATGTAATCCGTTACTACCCAACCCTGTATCTGACATTATTCCCATTACACTTGCCTTCATGTTAGCCTATGCAGGTGCTGGTCATATAATATCATGAAAAAGTTGATTTATTTAAGTAATTCCATTCAAAAAGTGAAACTTGTATAATGTATACATTCATTCCACACATAGAGATATAATTCAAGTGTTTATTTCTTTTAATTTTGATGATTATAACTGACAACTAATGAAAACCACAAATTCAGTACCTCAGAAAATTAGAATATTGTGAAAAGGTTCAATATTGAAGACACCTGGTGCCACACTTTAATCAGCTAATTAGCTCAAAACACCTGCAAAGGCCTTTAAATGGTCTCTCGGTCTAGTTCTGTATAGGCTACAATCATGGGGAAGACTGCTGACTTGACAGTTGTCCAAAAGACGACCATTGACATCTTGCACGGAGGGCAAGACACAAAAGGTCATTGCTAAAGAGGCTGGCTGTTCACATAGCTCTTTGTCCAAGCACATTAATAGAGAGGCAATAGGGATAACTGCACCCTGGAGAGGATTGTGAAACAAAACCCATTCAAAAATGTGGGGGAGATTCACAAAGAGTGGACTGCAGCTGGAGTCATGCTTCAAAAACCAGGCACAGACGTATGTAAGACATGGGTTTCAGCTGTCGCATTCCTTGTGTCAAGCCACTTTTGAACAAGAGACAGCGTCAGAAGCGTCTCGCCTGGGCTAAAGACAAAAAGGACTGGACTGCTGCTGAGCGGTCCAAAGTTATGTTCTCTGATGAAAGTAAATGTTGCATTTCCTTTGGAAAAGTCCAGTGTAAAGTTTCCACAGTCAGTGATGGTTTGGGGTGCCATGTCTGCTAGTGTTCCTTCTGTCATTTAAACAAACCAATTTATAATCATCCATAAACTCCTCAATATAGTGCTCCCATTATCATCCACCTTAGTACCTCCCCACAGAGTGTTATGTGCATTAAAATCTCCACATAATACTAACTTCCCATTTCCCCCTCACACATATTGTCTAGCATCTCTCTCAAGATTATTTTACAAGGGTTATAAAAGTTGACTATTTTAATCTTAGTTTTACCTACCCAGATCTCAACCAGGACTGTTTCAACCTCTTTATCTGCATTTAAAGCTCTGTAATTAATCCCCTGCTGAATAGCCTAAATGTGGCCACTCCACCTGTATCCCTGTTATGTATCTTAGGCCCTATTATGAAATCAAGTGATGATTTTAACAAGGTTTCCTGTATACAGATAATGTTTGGTTTAATATCTAATTCCTCAATAAAGGTTTAAGTTCCTGACCATTGAATTATAAGGCCTATTCAATATGTGTCGCACATATGACGTTTCGTGATCTAATCAGATAGGTGGCTAACCTAACGCCAGAGCAACAAACAAAATATGAAATTCAACCTATGACTATAACTTGTGTTAGCCATGTTTTAAAACAAATCTACCGACACTTATTTAGTAATTTAATGAACATTGAATCACGGCAGCTCAGACACCTAAATCCATCAAATAATGATGTTAATTTCACCGTTGACTTTTTAGTCCAATGACATTTGCTTGTTGTCAATTGCGACACTAACGTAGGAAGGACCCAGGAAAACATGCTCAGAGCCCTTCTAAGGAGAGCCTCCCCACTCTCTATTAATCCCATACAAACCGAATTTGGCTGCAGTTCACCAGAGTTCACCTAGATGGCGATCGCGGGCGAGTCCAAAATACATGGGGTCCTATGGAGCTACATGGCTACATTTGTTGTTTTCACCTATTTAACAACTGAAACCCTCAGATTTTATTTTATTTTTCGCAAAATGGATATGGATTTTCAATCAAAAGTGAAATAATCCAAGAGTCATGTCCTTTCGTTTTCTTACAGGTTGGGTCGTTGTTGCCCATAACACGCTAGCATTGATGCTATGCTATGCTATGATCATGCTAATGAATGACGTCATTGGCACGTTTGAAAGGCTTTTTAGAACAATTAAGTGACTTTAAAAAATATAATACTCAACCAAGTGTATTGTCTTTGCATCCCCTTTCGAATACAATATTCTTTCTAGATCTGTCTAGAGAAAAGTGGATTTTGAGGGGTACAGCTCCATAGACCTCCATTCATTCTGGACTCGCCCGTGAGCGCCCCTAGATGCAGTACCACACCGGAAGAGTTCCGAGAGTGAAGGTTCTCTCCTTATTAGACATTCTCTGACATGCTCGACGTATAATCTGACCGACTTTCCTTCAGCCATACCTGCTTTCAGCCAGCTGGTTGGGATCCTCAGTCAAATCAGTTTATTGAAATATATTAAGTATGGCAGATTTTAGCTCCGATTACGGTTTATCATCTGCTGGTGGCTCAGAAAAGGCAGAAAGTGCTGAGCTTCAACGATTGATAGCGATAGAACAGCAGAAAGCACAATTTCAAGCCCAGGTAGGCTAACCTACACGGATATTCAATGCATGACCTCTATGTGTTTCTATTAGTCTACATTTGGACAAAAACAATATTGATTGTGTGTTTCACAGGTGCATAATTTTACTGATGTCTGCTGGGACAAGTGTATGGACAAACCAAGTTCAAAGCTAGACTCGCGAACAGAGACATGTCTTGAGAGCTGTGTGGAGCGTTTCATCGATACTACGCTCACTATCACGAATCGCTTCTCGCAAATGGTACAGAAGGGTGGACATATGTGACTTTTCCGATGCCGACTGGAGGCCATCTCAAGGACTCTTCTACAGATCCCCGCAGTTGATTACTCCAGGCCGTTGGAGATGAGGTGTGAACAAAGCTGAATGAAACGTCCACAACACATCTCTGAAAGTTTGTCATCCACAGTCGAGTCATTTGGGTTGGAGCAAGACATAGCCTAAGCCTGTCCCTCTGTCACCTGTAGCAAGATACATTAGTGATCACAGATCACTTAAGCACAGTATACAACAATAATTATGTGCTTAAATATCCAGCTCCAAACATAGCCTACCCTCAAAAGTCATTTATGTTATATTTCTGTTTCAATGTTGAATGAGCCATGATTATTCACCACAATATTGAAAGTACAATAGATAATATTCTTATCTGTGACATTGATGTTTCTTTGTTTGTTTCAACTGAACTGAACTGTGTGATGCAAATGCATTACATACTGTACCGGTATCTTCAAATGTCTGGCCAGTGTGTATCCCATTGTAAAAGTTTCTTTACACCATTCAGAGTAAAAACACATGAAAATTGTATTGCATCTCTGGTCTGACTTTGCCTCGTCAGGGCTATTGAATTGTGTGGAGAAGTGACAACTTAATGTCAAGTGAGCTCTTGTGTACATCTTTTTTAGAAAACAGGAGCTCATTTCATTGTCATTTGCCAATTGCTGTATGAATATGTAAAATGATTAATCTGACAAAGATGCCACACACAAAATGGAATTTGTATGTAATGAGTTTTTGGGTTTTAAGTAAGTGGGTTAGTCTTTGGGTGTTGTGTTTCTTCTGTTCTATCAAAATTGTAGACCAAGTTATGCAGAAGTATCAAGAGTTTTTGGATAGCTGTCTTTTCCGAATTCATGCTGAGTCAGGCTAGGTTCCATATCAATAGGAATTTAACAAATGTAATGAAACAGCCTGAGGGTTACTGTATGGCAAGGTTAGAGATTACTGAAATAAAGAGCAGTGTTTAATTTTTTTTGTTTGTTAATTAGACATCATATGGTAACAATTTGTTTGTGACGAATAGAGGGAAACAGAGCAGAGCCACATGGAGGTGCCCTCGCCCTGCTGATTAGAGTAAGGGGGCGGAGACCTGAGGTGCCACTCCCTCTCCGCAAGAAAGAAACAAGGGATCACAACCCCAGGGATCTGCCCCAGATATGAAGGCAGATATAGCCTTCATAGAAAGATAACTTGAATGATTGTAGTGAAGGCCTGAATGATTGAGTCCAAAACTTGCTTTTTTTTAACCACTGCCAGTTACAGTTCCGCCAAAGAAGAAATAGAGAAACGCATAGATATGGAAGAAACTATTAGAATAAAAGCATGCATTGTAGACATTCAACCTGATAAATATACACATATTCAATTGCATTTTCAAAACACCCTTGGTTGAATCCAGAGCAGGTCCATGCACCTCCTCATGTCAATGTCTTCTCATTCAGTTCACCTTCACTGTTGATCTGAGGTGGCCCAGGTGTGAGTGGTGTCTGCACGTGCGGGGGGGCGCTGCAGTCAGATCATGCTTCCTCTTGTCAGTGGACTTTGTGTCGGACACAAGGTGGCCCTTTCATGGCCGTGGTCTCTGTGGCGCAGCCCCCCCTGGGTGATGAGGGACCTGTCAGCACTGCTAATTAAGGACAGGAAACAGGTTAGCTTAGTGGCCTCTGACGATCATTATCAGCACACACAGGAAACAAGTAGTGTCTGTGTCCCCTTTGAGGTCTGACCGACTCTGGCAGGAGAACACTCAGAGCGTCTTATTCCTTCTAGCAGCCTCGTGTATTAAGGTATCAGCTGAAATCTTTGCATGAAGGAGGCGTAATTGAGTTAACAAGAGAGAGTGAAAGATGAGTTGGTGCTCACTGACTGTACTGTATGTATATTACAAAAGATGGTGGATACAGATTGTGGCATGTAGACAGAGAAGACTCTTAGACAGGGCTGCCTGAAAGGGAAAGGCATTGCTCTTTGATCTTTTTAATCTCACTGGCGTGTGGGTGATGATTTCTTATGAAAATATGTGTCTGAAATGTGTGTGTGTGTGTGTGGACCTGGATTTTTTCCATGACAGCTTTGTCTTGTCTGTCAAATTGAGCTTGAGATTTGAACATTCTCCTGAAACAAAGAATTTGTGAATAAAATGTCAGAAGCTTTGAGGTTGCAGAGGAGATCAAAGTATATTAATCATGGAAAAGAAGACAAAGATAAAACTCATTCTACCAGGAAATACAGTAATATTAATATTGATATTATATATATATATATATATATATATAAATATGTTTTTTTATCAATAAACTATTTTATGTTTGTCTCTTAGCATACAATACTGAAAACAAAAGCACTCTTTGTCCTTCTGGGATTAAGGATGTTATATAATTAATATAATTACAAATGAGGGGAAATTAGATATGATCCTCAACGTCCTGATATGAGCAAACCAAGTAAAACTCATTAACTTCACAAAGAGCCTGTGTACAGATATGGCTCCCTCATCAATAAAAGATTAAACGAATGATGTAAAACAAGCTCGCTCTTGATCTCGGAGCCATCACATTTCCTTCACCCAACTGAATGGCTTCCAGACATTCGGACTGACACCTAAAGGACATGGTGTCCCATGGCGGTAAGCCACTTCAAAGCAACCTTCTGGAAATATTACCCTCTGGCAATGTTCCAATGTCTCTGTAGTTTGCTGGTTATAGGGGCATTTCCTTCTGAGACCAATTTCACTTCCTCAAAAAAGGATAACTTTTCAGTAAATAGGTAGCCCCTCCAGCCAGATATCTTATCAATCAGTCTTCAACTGACCAGTTTCCTAGTTGTTATGGTGGTGAATACACACAATATGTTGCAATGACATTTAAATCAAATTAGGAAATAGATTTAGTATTTGTGTCACAACATTCAACTTCACTTTCTCTGTGCCCAAATATTTGGTGAATCCCTCTAAATGAAGTGTAACAGTAGCCTAATTTTATTAGTGCTCTGTGTTGAATGTTTCAATTGCAAAACACAGAGCAATATTTATAAATGTTAACATTTAAAATCATATTATTGTTTAATTTGACCATCATTTATCCTCAGATTCACCCCTGTGGGCTGAATAGTAATTGAGATATAGGGCTATATTTTGACAGTAATACGCATGGTCACTATAGCTTAGGGGTTTATCCAGTCCACATTGGGTATGGTTTTGTTTTCAAAAGTCCGGCGCCTGGCGCAAGAAGGTGGATCTTATGTTTCTTAATTAGTCATGGGTGTGTTTTGGGCGTAACATCCTTTAAACCAATGAGAGTGACATTTGTCATTCCCTTTAACAGCAAGCAGTGTGACTTCAAACAGCGCATCAGTATTTTGAAGGAATCTGCTTGCATGCGAGACCGTATGGAACAGGTATTCCACTAAACCAAGGGTCACCAAATGGCGGACCGCGGTCCGAGTCCGGACCCTGACGTGATCCTATCCGGACCCGGACCATAATAGCCTAATTTAGATTGCCTGGACTAATAACAACGGATAAGAATGACACCATTTCAATCTATGCCAGTTTCGACCTACAGTGTTATGAAAGATCCACTGATGATGTAGGGCTCTGAGAGGCTGCCAGTGATTCTGTGGCTGTGCAGGAAATCCTCCATTAAATCATCTTACCTCAAACTACATGTTTATCTTACATTGGTGTTGTTATCTGAGGCTGAACAACTGCTTGTCTTTATTGGTGTCCAGGCATAATGTGAGGCGTTCAACCCGAGGAAAGGGTGATGTCAGGTGGCATAATCGCTTGTGGCGACAGGTTATTCACCGCCCCACCCAGCAGGTGCAATTCCACATGATGAGCACTTGTTTACATGTGTTTTGATCATCCCACAGTTCCTTTCATACGTTGCTAAGTCAAAATGTTGTGAGTATGAGTAATGTTTTATTAAGGGATAATGAAAAGCTTGGTCAGGGTTAGGCTGTTTTTGAAAACTTCTGAGAGCCTTATACAGCATTTGTTGAAGTTTACTGTCATCTCTGTTAGACATTACAGCAAAAACATGACAATGTATTTCATCGTTACATTTGAGCACACTTTTTAGTTTGGTTGGAAAGTGTTCTCACTTTTCACCAGGGGTCAGTATTTCATCAAATTGTTCAGTCTCCCACTTGGCATTTGCCAAGTCTGTGATCCATGAATCTGCTTCTAACTAATATGTTGACAACATAGTCTAAGCCTAAGTCATGGATATTTAGTCTACAAACACAATCCAAGTGGGAACAACAGTTGAAGTTGTGCAAAGAGAATATTAAATTATGGCACCCTGAATCAGTGCAAAATAATTAATTTATTTGACGCAATTGGCAGAAAATGTTTTATTGCACTTCTTTGTTTGGCCAATTCTTTGACATGAACAGAACACCATACCATAACAAAACATCTAGGACTGATTACTCCTGTTATGTTACTTAAGTGTTGCAACCCAGATAGACAGGAGCCTACACAGGCTCTTTACGCCAGGGATGCATCTTCGCCTGGGTAATCTCCTGAGTGCCACTACTAGCCAAAAGTTTCTTAGAAAGCATTTGAATGTCATGCAATGACCCGAAGTCTCACTTTAAGAGTTTGGAGCAATCCCCTCTACAAGTTCATGACCACAGATACAGAGGGAATACTCTTTATTTTCATAAGGCAATGACACTGAACCAGCCAGTGGCTATTCCATCTCTCATGAAAGGGATGTAATAGCTACTGGAAATTAGACATTTGCGTAACAAGCAACCATCTTGTTTTCATAGATATTCTTATTATTTCCTTGTCCATATATTTTGGAATACTTTATTATGCAATTTCCTTTGTTGCTCATGTTAACATGTCTCTTGTTATAGAACAATATGAGTATTGTAAATGGCCTCCTTTAATCTCTTGCCCTTGCTCTCTCATGTGTGCGTTTGTATCTGAACTCAGTGTTCCCTCTCCACGCACCTCCTCACTTCACCAGCAGTCCCTGGCAGTGCAGGAGGCAGATTGCTGTCCAGATGTGGCTCCATCGAGCAGCGAGAGTTACCCAGACTGCACTCTTACCTCCTCAGTGTTTTCTCTCCCTTTTTCTCCATGTGAGTGTGTGTGTGTGTGTGTGTGTGTGCGCGTGTTTTAGTTTGAGTGAGTGTCTCATCAGTGCCCTCTCTGAGAGCTTCATATTGTGCAGACAAAACATTTACCTTGGGGAACCATCAGGTAGAGACAGTTAATCTGAACGGCCAACAAGGAAAACATACTATTTCATCTCACAAGGTCTTGGTGAACCGTTGGGGCTTCCAAAAAAGGAGATACAGATTTTTTAGCTCAAAAATGGAAAGAGTTTGGCAGACAGCATGTATCTCACAGTATTTTACTGTGGTCTCCATAAGTGAAGAGGCTGAAGTTAAACTGCATTAGCTGAGGGGCTTGAATCCAGTGCGTAGTTTTAGTGGATACACCACTCAGTTGTGCATCACATTTACAAGCTCGCTTTTATAAACGTTCTCAAGCACCGTCTTTTTGAAGTAGAAGGAGATAAGGCAAATATTGGGCCATAACATAAACAATGGGAGATGAAAACCGCTGAGGTAAGAGGTACGTACTCTGAGTGAAAGAGCGAATTTGCTGAACATGGTAAATATCTCTGAAAGTGTTTGAAATGCAGAGTGATACTGCAAGCGTGTAACTTCGTTTTCGTTGGAACTCATGCAGGTACAACTAGAGGGTTGCCTGAGACTGAGAGAGGGCATCTGTGAAAGCTATCTCAGTAACTTTAGGAGACAAGAGACGAGGTACACACATGGTAGTGTCATCAGTTTTCCTTGGTACGTTTTTTTTTCTTGTCTTTTTTTTTCAAACTTTTTTTTTCTTATTTATGATGGGGAGGACCAGTCTTGGCAACTAACTTTTGGCTAGCCTCTGCTCCTCCGTCCTGTCCTCTCTCCTCACCTCCTGGGTGAGTGCAGCAGGCAGCGTTTGACCCCCGAGTCACTTAAAGCAGCGATGCTGTTTGGGCTGCGCTCAAGAAACCACTCCAGCGATTAGTATCACAGCTTGGGAACAGGAAAGAGCATCAAGCTTCTGCAACGGTGCCACCACAAAAAAAAACCCTCAAATTAACGGTCTCTTTGTTCAAGTGCAAAGACAGAAATAAATAAAAGAAAAATATTTTTTGAAGGGAATGCTAATAAGAAGCAGAGATAACACATAGAAAAAGGTTTTATGACTGCTGTGATTAGGCTGTTTTTATGTTTTTTTATGATAAGGCACAGGGATAATGAAACACTCTGGGCTTCTCTTATTTCCACAGACATTTTTAAGAGGGACGGTCAGGAATGCACTTCCGTCTATCCAGCTGCGAGGGACTCTGGGATGCTCTCCATGGGCTGTCCCAGAGCAGCGTTTGGCTTCCATGGCAACAAACATATCCTTGGAAGGACGCAGGAATGCTGGGGTGTTTTACGTCAAAGCAGTTGGAACCGGGCCACGCTGCGACATTCCTTTTTTCAATAAAGGATACCCAGCAGCTTCCAGAAAAGGACTCACACACTGAGGGGGCGATTCTAATGGACTTCCTGGACTATGTTTAAAAAATCTGTTTCGTCTTTTGTCAGTTTCTTTGTGGATCCTCATCTTGAAGATGCCAAGAAGCAACCGGATAAGTGTGGTGTCATCACGGTTAACTCCTAGACATTAGACGTTTTATTTATGGGGTGAGGTTTGACTCATCCGGTGGGTTTTTAGGTCATGTCTAGCCACTGGACGTCTCGCCTTCATGGTTTGTCCGCAGTATTCCTTGATGTAATACAAGGTCCACCTCCCCACAAGAACTCCCTTAACTTAGCTCACAGATTCAGTAAGGGATGGAGACCAGTGGGAACGTGATTCTGAGAACACACTAATTCAAGATGACAGATATAATATAAAAAATGTAGACAAAACATCCATCTATAACATTCACGTCATATACTAACAATAAGCACTGTCAAACGCAAGCCATGTGCTGGGATGTCCAGAGGAACTACAGTATTTCATATCAAAATCTTCCGGGAGAGAAGTTTGGAGAGATTAACACATGACGCTCTGTTGCTGCTGCTGTAGTGGCTGATGTACATTGCCTTGCAAAAGAAAATGAGGAAAAATCCAACCTTTAAGTACACCAATTTTCTTTGGGAATGAATAATGTATCGTAAATTAATAAATGTTCTTCATTAAAATACAGGGTGCATAAGTATTCACCCCCCTATTATATGTTAAACCTATGTTAAATTGCCATAGAGGCAGGCAGATTTTTATTTTTATAGGCCAGTTATTTCATGGATCCAGGATACTATGCTTCCTGATAAAGTTCCCTTGGCCTTTGGAATTAAAATAGCCCCAGATCATCACATACCCTTCACCATAGAGATTGGCATGCTGTTATTTCAGTCAGCCTATTAGCTGGTTTGATTTGCATTGAGCTCAATGAGCATCAAACCAGCTAATAGGCTAACTGAAATAACACCATGGCAATCATATGGTGAAGGGTATGTGATGATGTGGGGCTATTTTAATTCCAATTTTTTAGTCAACTTTAGCATGGGGGTGAATACTTTTGCAAGGCACTGTATGCGTCCATGTGTTAACTGAAGTCACAGACTCAGACGCCTCCAGAGCTGTATTCATGTGAGGGGACACAATGTGTGTGTATATCACAGTGAGACTCCGCCAGACCATGAAGCATGGAGAGATGGAGTGACAGATTAAACTTGTTTTTTTTGTGACCCTGACTGAGAGGAGTGGACTCTGATAAAAATTTTACTGGTGCCCCGCTTTTTTAGCTCCAACCATACTTAAAATCACAACCAGCTCTAACTCCAAGTTAGTTAAATTGTAAAGAGTAGGATGAGATTGTCTGATTAATTTACAGCACATTAGATTTTGCCATTACCATACAGACGGAGTCTGGGCAGAAAGAGAGTGAATTTATTTATACTAGCGTTCTAATGGGTGTGTGGTTGGATAGCATACAGTTTGGAATGACTCAATATGTCTACCCAAAAGCATTCTGTCTAAGGAAGTATCCGGGGGCCTGATGACGTGGTCTTCACTTGAGGCCACTGCAGTCTGACATCTGACATTCCATTTGGCTGGAAAGACACTCTCTTATCATGTTATGTTTTAAACGTTCTGTCATTTACGTCAGGTTGAGTGTTCCAGCAACTCTCCCGACGTGCAATGGAAAAAAGCAATGGAACAAAATGCTACTCTTAGTAAGCAGTGAAAGAATGGAACATTGAAGCCTATCGCTTATTTTCACTGCACCTGGCATTGAGTCTTGAGCACTAGGAAGAACGGTTGTTATGAGATTCTTAATATTTAATGAGAGCAGAGCAAAGAGCAATTAAGTCAAGTGAAAATGGGCCTGTCTCAAGAGAGAGTGAGAAACGGTTATCCAACTGGAACTCTGATTCACAATAAATCTTTACAGACACTTAAATATCAATAACTTGCATTAATTAGCAAAAATGAATCTCATTTAATGAATCGACTTGAACAGACGCTTTATATTTAAGGCATGTCAGTACAGAAAAAAATGAAAAGTGTTCTTTATTTGCCCCCCCCCCCCCCCTCATTCACAAATTTAAACATAATTGTGGAACTGTTTTCTCCAGGATTTCTGGCTGTCTTTTTGATGGCCTTCTATGGTGTGGAATCGAAGCAACCGGCCTATCGTTGGTGCCTCAGGGAAGAACCAGAGAGGCAGTTATCTTACCTTTTTCACTTCTGTGGGGAGACAGGACTGCCTCCTGGTTTGCAGCATCTCCGATCGCAGCTATGTGGACTGTCTCCAGGGTGACGGCGGCAAACATAAAATGACAATATGACTGAGTACATGTTACAGTCCAACACACTGCCAGAAAACTGATTCCACTGTTGTGGTAAGAATTAGAACATCACTGGATGGAGACAGGAAAATGACTCATAGTATTCGTTATCACCAGCCAGATTTCAAGAAGCTATGAGTTCAGATAGGGAAAAAGAATAGGCCTACATAAAACTACAGGCATGTTTGATGTCACATTTAATATTTTAGTTTATAGAAAGTTACATTACTTTTTGTTTACACAAGGCAGGTAGAGACACATTTATCCTCAGGGGAAAAGCCATCAAAGTCATGGACAGGGCCAGATGTCTGTGAAGACGCAACAAAGTAAAACAGGCATTACGATTACGTCTTCTGTTATCTGTCCGACTGTTCCACATTATATGACCTGTTGGCTAAATACGTATCAATTCAGGAGCTCTGCATTTTTGGCTTGGGGGGTGGCTGATACCTCCTCCACACAGAGTCAGATGCTATACCTTTTAGTTTCGCAAATGAGGTTTTCTATTTCCTTCTCCCTCTGTGGTACAACCCATCTTTGGTCGTTTGATTTATGTTTCTGTGTAGGCCCATCGTCTGTGCTTGGTTTTCTCTCTCCAGGAGCCTGTCGGAGAGTGGACATAAACACATGCTCTTCATTTCTTTAACACTTCATTAGACAAGCCATGAAAAACACATGGTTTCCATATAAATTAGACTTAACTCCTATGCAATAATGAATCAGAATTTCAGCAAATTTAATTAGAATATATTCTAAATAGATAGCCTGAATATTACATTTATACGGTACATCTCTTCTATTGGAAAACAAATACACATACTATAACTCTAAATGGTGTAAAACTATAAATAGGCAAAAGAAATTCCATCCTTACATTTCAGTATTCGTAAAGAGGTATTCGATTCTAGCAGTGGTTGGCGTTACCTTTTTCCATTCACCTCGGCCTGATTTGAGTCATGGTGTCTTTGACATTGTATAAGAACTGAAATTCTGTAACGCCTCACCATAATCCACTGCAGGTGGACATGGGCACGTTTGCCTCGAGAGTAAGATATGATCAGAAACTAAACGTCAACAGCTGGACAGCATCAGAGGGACCTGGAAATGTGCGGCAGCAGATGCACCTTTACCTTGACTCATAGGTTGTGATTTTTTCCAGTCACAAATGGAAATACTGCCTAATTGCCATGAAATCCACAAAGCCATACACAGGAAATGAGACCCTATATTTTCCTACTGACATCAATGCAGACTATAGTCTTAAAATGTAAATGAAAGGTAAGGAACTCAAGGAACAGTTTGTCCTCCTGTATAGGCCAATGAGTTACTTTAATGGATTTAGGAATATATAATTTGTGATTGTAGGATTCTTTAAAATCTACCCCTGCTGTGTTTAAATGACTCACAGGCCAATACTCTGTCCTCAGTATTATCACTTTCTTCTGCCACAGATGATATATTAGATTAAATGGTCATGTATTATGTGTGACATAACACACATTCATTTAACAACCCTATGTTTGGCTGTGTACAAGGTATATTTGGCCCCCTCTCTAAAATGTTTAATGGATGGTTCTACCAGACTGATCTTGACGACAACAGTCTTGGCAGATGAAACTGTATGCCTAAGAAACCTTCTTGAAACTGGACGCGTCTCTGGTGACAGTCTGGGGAAACGTTTACCATTCAGTCTTGCCGCTTTAGTGTCTCCAGTGCCATTACATAACGCAGGTACGTGTTGGCGTCCCGCATGTGGTCAGTGTCCATCAGTGTGTTGTACAAAATGTGCAAAGGATGCTTGGTCTGTGCAGAAAGACAGACGGCTGCATTAAGGAAAGCGGAACACATTTGAGCTGTCGCTGGAATGATGGAAACCCATTACAACAACGTAAGGTGAACTCGCCCGTTCTTCACTATAAATCTGCAGCACAGAGCCAACAGCTGGATTCCTTTCGTACCTGCTGAGTTGTCACTTACTGTAGGCTGCCCACATAGTGGACTCTACAAAGAATATATGAATGCTGACATACACCCCTTGGAGTCAACAGGAAAGCTCCAATTTCAACTATTATATTGTATTATGTTGTCTGTGTCTTGCAGTAGCTTGCTGATACTTCAACTGCATTCATATTCATAGAGATCCAAGTAGTTCAATGATTTTTTTGCCATTGTATTGACACTACAAACCATTTAAGGCCATTTAAGTTTGATTTTATTATTTGACCATTGCCTCTACTGGAATTAATCCATGAGAAGTAAAACAGTTATTCATACCATCTCGTATGGTGCAAGTGTGAGGACTATTGTAGAAGTCTGCTGTTGAGTAATGTGTGAGACTGCAAACCTGTTTTTAAGACCAGGACTCAAGTTGGTCAAACAATTTTAAAAGGTGCAGGTTAAATACTTTTTTCTTTACTTCGTTTTAGTTCTAATTGGATACAAGCAAGGGGATACAAAATCTTTTACAACAAAAATTCCTTGGCATTTTCTCCTTGTGAAAAGCCCTGATGGGACTGCTTTGTTTATGACAGGTCTAGGTCTCAGGGATTGTCAGCTCACCTATGCAAAATATATGGCCATATATTTTAATGTTTTGGACTTGATCAGTTGTTAATTACTTACATGTATACAATCATTGCTGGTTCAAATATTCAGAGAAGTTTAGAAGCTCCCTGGGCAACTGAGTATTGCCGTTTGGTGTAATACCCCACCTGGACTGTAGTTTCTGCAAGACAGGTGTCTAACTGATGGACATTGCATTCAAAGCAGATATTCCTTGCACTTTCTATTCATGAAAGACTCAAATGAGTGACATGTGACTTTTATATCATATTTTGTTTTAATTTCTCATCATGTATTGTCAATTTGACTTAGAGCTACTTTTTCTAGATAGATAGATAGATAGATAGATACTGTATTGATCCCCAAGAGGAAATTCAAGATTCTAAGTAGCTTTAGTTGACCAAACTAGATGTCTCCCTAGGGTAACTTTTCTGTAGGTCGACATCTTCCAGTTTAAAGTTATTAGTATCTGCAGAGCTATATGCTTTCAAAGTAGCCTCTGTAACACTGACTAATATTGCAGTAACACTGTAGCTCTCCCCTGTTTAAGGTATTAGTTCCTCCTGTGCAGCAGTCACATGATGGAAAACTGGGACCCGACACACAATTCATCACGACAAAAGTAATCTCCCCAACAAAGTCTTGGCACCGAGTCAGGTTTCTTATTTGAAGAGATGGTGGTCCTTTCCCGTTATGTAACACTGCCTTAGTGGGTTCTGCAGGTGTTTGAGGCACATGCAGTTTAGAGTAAGGGTGTGGTGTTTTACATTCCTCTGAGTTCTGTCCAATTAGTTGTGTTAACCACTGAGTTATAGTATGGTTGACCCAATTCAGAGATTTCCTCATATAAAGTTGCTGCAATGATGCATAGTTTCTACTTGAGGAAATAAGACTGGTGGATTTTTTACACGCAGGTCATTTTCAGTGAAAACGACATAAAGCCACTTAATTGAATCCATTAACGGGCCGATGGAGCGTGACCCACTTTGTAGCTCTGACCCAATTTCCCCCATCCCATCTCCTGACCTGCAGGACGTGCAACAAGGCTGATGTGAGGGTCATGACGTAAGAGGACACCAAATCACAAACAGGTGTTTGGACTTTGCAAAAAATATAGCCTTGATATCATAGCCTAGTACTCCCGCATTCTCAATCTCAATCCCCCCACATCATGCACCCCCTTGAAGTGATCATTTATTTGTGCAGCTGTGCGATTTACTCCATGTTTTCATCTTCGGCCTCTCAAAGCACTCCTGACACCGTCAGTCCAAATGAGTCTTCCTCCTGTGCATAAGAACTGGTTTCCCATGCTAAACTTACACCTGGCTTAAAGATGCAGATGCAGGAAGTTGCGTTTGTTCATGTTTATATTTTCAATTGTTAGCAGACGCTTTTGTCCAAAACAACGTACATTATATTTTAACCAAGGACCAAATGAAATGTTTTTGTTGCGGGGGACAGGCTGCCCCAACTTTGTTTGTTTCCAGCTTTCGGAGCCTGGGCTGCCTACAGAAACTGATTTTTTTTTTACAGTGTACTCACTGAATTGGGCAGCTAGCGGATCGTGAGGAGATGATTGCAGAATGTGACAAAAAATGATATGGGCTTGAAATCACGTGCAATCGCTAACTGCACCTTTAAGCCCTCACTGGCACCCGATTCTGTGCCACTGTGTCAGTTGCAAATGATTGGTATTCTGAGGCCAATGGTAAGATTATTCATGACTTTACTTTCAATCAAAACATTGTCTATACAAAACATGGTTCAGTATAACACACTGGCACGGTAACTCAAGATGAAAACCATTGGAAAGTTACAAAAAACAGTCACCACATTTTTAGATATTAAAATAAAAATGCACACAAACAAAATATAGTTTAGCACTTCAAAAATACTTTAGGTTACAAGCTACATCAGAGCACTACCAGCATTTGTAGTTGTGATATGAATCATAGCAATGGATGTTCATGACTATTAAAATGCACTACCGATTCAATATCCAAAGGCACAAGTTACAAATAAAAACAGGTTTTAGAAAATAAAACTATACAGGAACACTTTAAAGACATTGTCACAAAGCGAATAGTAAGGCTCAAATCCATCGACTATTGAAACTCACATTGATAATAGAAATATACAAAGTTCTATACTTGAAAGATGACAAATACAAAAAACAGACCAAAATGTGTCATGACATCTGAATACCATTTCCTCTTGCTTTTAAGCATTTTACAGAGATGCACTACTGTATACAAAAACGTAGTTGCACATATCTGACAAAACAGCCAAGAAAGTAAACCATGCTATATTGATTTTTTTTCTGTATTCTTTCCCGGTATTTTTAATATGTCTGTGTGGGAAAACATGCCAGTACCACAGTGAGGTCTGGGACAGTGATATTTGCAATATTTGAAACCTTATAGAGAGTGCGTCACCAGAAGCTAAAAATGACAGACGTAACTGCACCGACCACGCAATTCACATTACTACTAATAAAAATAGGGCGTTCATACTATCTCACAGGCAGAGTTCTCAGGCATAGAGCTTAGTGTACCATACAGGATGCGGTACGGTACAGTACAGTGAGGGATATTAAAACCGCTGACATCAGAGGAAGGGCTCCCCGATCCCCCTCGCACTGCAGGAAACCCTCTGCACCTGTAGCTTCTGTTCAAAGTGCAGACACAAAAGCGCAAAACGAAAACTAACCGAAGAAATGTCACATTTTAGTTCATTATGCCAGCCTCCTCCAACCACCAACTTTTAAGAAAGGAAGTGCCAACCAACTCGAATATTCACAACTTTCACTTTCATATTGCTCATTATTTCGAACAACCAACAATACATTCTTTTTTTTTACATGATGTTCCAAAACATGTACACTGTATAACAACTGTATTGCACAATAAGGGAGAAATTGTTTTTTTCTTGAAATATTGGAAAACATCACATTAAAAAATATCACATTATAACTAAGCAGCATTTAACAATGATTGCCCTGTGCAAATGGTAGACACAAAGATATGTATATTAAATATCTAAAGAAGTCAAGTAAATGCTAAAGGATTTTACATATATAAAAGCTTTCTCACATCACCAAAAACATTGCATCCTTGCATTCCTAATTGAGTAAACAGGACTTAATGGGAGCTAGGAATAGGCACAAATAAAAGAATGGCACAGATAGTCTTTAAGAAACTTGCAAATTGGAAATATGGTTATATACTTCACTTCTACTGTATCTTTCCACATGTAACATTCAAGACTGACCATGTCCACACACCTTAACAATCCCAGTGTGGAACTGCACCCAAGTGTGATTGGGATACACAGGGTTTTGTGCAGCAGGAGCTGCAGCACACCCAGGGCCAATAGAAACCCCTCTCAGTGCAGGTTAGCTGTGACTGCTGCCAAATTACGGCTCTTTTTTTAATTTCATTTTTATTCAGTCAAAAAAATTTTTTTGGGGGATTTTCAATTTTAAATGAGCGTACAGTTCAGCGTACAATAGTGATTCCACTATTCTAACTGCTTCAGTGTGTGCGTCAAGAGAAGCAGGTATCACAAAGTCAGTCATGCAATGCTTCTCAGCTGGACAGCAGGATGAGATTATAGTTTTTCCACTTCAAAAATAAGACACTAGTGACAGCTAACCAGGACCTAAAGGCCTGCACTTCCACTACCTCAGTTTCGCATGAAATCACATACAGCTCTGCAAAAATGCATTAATTTAATGGTTTCCACAAAGGCTTAAAACTGTGTCACAGCTCTTATCCAAATCCAATATGCCTCTACACGACAATTTTCTTTGTGAACACCACAAAGTCTGCATGATTGTTTGACTCAATCAACCACATGGAGATTGTCTATAGTTAAATTGTTCCAAAACGAAACCTATTGAGACGTTATTGGAAAGAGTCCTGTTATTAAGGAAAGGGGTTGAAGTGGGATGGGGACATGTCATAGGCCTGCTCAGTGGTACAGTCCCTTATTTTGGCCATGCTACATTATCTACCAAAGCAAAGCCCTCAAAGTAACAAAGGACATAAGCCAATCTGCATCCATCACATAATGGATTCCCAATACAGTTTTTTTCTGTACAGGACTGGGTAAGGCGCTTTAACACATCCAGACTGAAAAAGAAAGATCTGACAAACGCATTTCTTAAAAACTAAAAAACAATACAAATCACAAAATGTTCTCACAATAATCATTGTGTCTCAATCCCCACAAAAAGTAAAAACAATTTCACAAGACAGTCAGCAAAAAGTCAAATGTTGACAACAATTGCAAGGGGAAGGATATCTCAGGGTATGTTCACCATCTATTCTGTCACAGAGCAACAAAGACTAGAGCTTTTGATGCATGGGAATATGCTTAAGGTGGCCAGCTCCAAAGAGAATCACAATCCAGTGTGCACTTGGAATATGTACTGCAGGGAATCCTACGTAAAATGTGTTAATCAGTCATTTCCTATGCAACCACAATACCAATGACCATTACACCAAGCCACGTTAATCACTGCAAAAAAAAGTAATTATAAAACAAACAAACAAAAATGGTGTATGACTGCCAAGCCCCAACACGATCACTATCCAGGATGCACTCTTGTACTGTGACTCAAAGGGGGCTCTTATGTATTCTACATAGGTGGATATGGGAGCATCACATCTTATTCAATGGTAATGGACACAAGTGCTGTTTTCTTTGTGCGTTCCTCCCGCTCTCCATCCCCCTCCTCCTCTTCCTCCAGGACCTCCGGAGAGTGGATGGCCACGCTGGTCTTTGGCTCGCCCGACAGCACCACCACCTCCCCCCCTGCTGCCGCCCCACGCCCCTGACCCCCGTGGGACGCCGGGGCCTCGGGCGGGGCCATGGAGGGATGGAGGTCGCAGTTCTGGGTGGAGGACACCTGAGATATGACGGGCATCTGGACAGAGGAAGAGGAAGAGCTGCCGCCGCCGCCTTCGAACGCCTGGTCCGTCATCTCAAAGTGGCCCAGCGACTCCTCCTGCATCTGACTCAGGTACTCGGGGAGGAGGAACTCACTGGGGCAGCGTGAGGAAGAATGAGAGAAGGAGCGAGGGAAGGAGGGAGGGAGGGAGGGAGGGAGGGAAAGAGAGAGAGAGCACACCACACACAATCATCTCACCACGCCACATACCTGTCAGGAAAAACACTCCCTGCACCTCCCTTCACTCTCTACTCAACCCTGAAAGAGGAGAAAACGCCTATAAAAGCAAGCTTGGCCAATGCTAATGGTATGGAAAAAAACCCACTCGTGTAGAATTGAAAACACACACACATATATATACACACACACATCTGCTGAGGTTTCCCCCTCCAGGTATGTTTTATGTGTTTGCTTATTAAAAGGATGGGGCTATAGGAACATCACGGTCGCGTGGCTGCGCTGCTGCATGATGGCTAGAGCCAGACGGCAGAGCCCACCTGGCTCGGGCGCCAGCAGGGGACCGACAGCGGCGGCTGTTCCTCGTTATCTGAGCGGAGACACACACACACGGGTATCAGGACGCAGAAAGTGGCGCCCCTGACTGCCTGCCAGCGCACGTACGCAAGTCGTGCGGCGCGGGTTTCGTGTGTGTTTTTTTTTTTAAATGGAGCCAGGGCCAACACATTGCCTCATTCCCCCTGCATTTGTGAGCATCGGCCCCACCGGTGTTTGTTTTTGCTGGACTCAGACGGGTCGTGGAGGCCAGACGAGAGGGGAGCTCTGTAGCGTGGCTGAAGAGTGAGGCTCCACGAGCTACGCATGCCTACGGCTACGCTAACGACACTATTTCAAGGTGTCTGCGGTTGCTCAACAGAGGGTGGTTCAATGTCGACAAGAAATGCTACAGTGATGACCTTACAGCTGAATCAATGTAAAATCAGACTAGCCAGTCTGAGGTAATGTTTGGTATCTATTTTTGATATTCTACCCACTAAATGAGGTATAAGCCAAAAAAGTGAAACCAATGTTATTAAAAAAAAAAACAATGTGATACCCAAGATATACAATGGACAAATCAGATTGGATCACAGCTTGCTTAGTTCAACAAGAATAAATAAGTAACTTGGATATGGTTTGCATAGTATAAACAGAAGCATAATTTTTCCTGGTATTTAAAAAAGCCATTGCTAAAAAAAGACATTTCTTAGAAGAAAGCCCAGACAGCATTACTTAGCCAATTAATGTGCAGCTGTAACATATGCAGATAAAAGTGCGCCTTTGGCAAGTAAAACAAATCCAGATAAGAGCCATCCAGATGTTGCGCCACCATGAACGACTGTCTTTTGTAATTTTATTGCATTTGGGAACAACATGTTTCCTTTTTAGAATGTTTACAACTACGTTTCTGGCACAAGCGTTGTAGCAACAACTGTGACTTTTTTTTTTTAAACTTCAAGACCTTATTTAAGTACATCATTTTTAACATGCATTGCTGTTCTAAATGGGGAGGAGGGGGTGGTGGTGGTGTGTGTGACGTGTGTTCCCTCAGTGTTAATGCATCTTTTCATAAAGGTGCTTTCTTTTTATTGTGCCCCTGCTTGCCAAAAGCCTCACCTGGTCTGGAAGTAGTTTGCTAGCTCTGACGCCTCATGGTTGAGACTCCTCAGGTGTACGATTAAATTGCCGGAGTTGGTAAACATGGCGCCGCATGTTTTGCACTCGTAAATCCGAGGCTTGCGGATGATGTGGCGGGAGACCCTCATGTGGTGCTTATATTCACCGAAGGAAGTGAAAGTGGCGCTACAGATCTGGCACCGGAAACAGCGTTTACCTTCGTGCTTCAGCCGATGCATCTTTAGGGAGTAGGCCCGCGTGAACTTTTTCCCGCAGCGGTCACACTGGAAGGGTTTAATGCCTGTCGAAGAAAATGGAAGTGGAGAGAGAGAGAGAGAGAGGCAGAAAGACAGAGGCAGAGAGAGAGAGAGAGAAGCAGAGTCCAGTGTCATGTGGGAGTCAGAATGTCGTCATAGACAAAACTCTGAAGAGAAGGGGGGGGGGGGGGGGGGGGATTCCAGGCAAGCAGGCAAACTCAAAATGACATACTTGAGTGCATAGATAGCTAGATACTTTATCCATCCGGAAGGAAATGTAGAGTATATGGAGGATGGTCATTGCTACTACAACAGACTATTTCAGTAATTCTGACAGACATACTGTCTGATGCAGACTGACAACACCCAATGACCTAGAGACAGACACTGGGGCAACAAAGAGAGAGCTGATGCAGAATGCAGGGAATGGAATACAGACAGTAGTTGGAGCATATCAGCAGAAAAGTCCTCACCAGAGTGGATGAGCATGTGCTGTTTGAGGTTCTGGATGCGGGTGAATCGGACCCCGCATGTGGGGCACTGGAAGGGCCGCGCTGGTCCCTTGATGCCGGGCCGGTTAGACGGGCTGATGTAGAGATGGTACGGGTACTGGACGTTCTCCAGCCTGGGGACACAAAGAACAACCAACGCTGTGTCATGTTACGGGAAATGACATCAAACAGATGTGCTTCTCCGAAAAGGACGGCAAAACAACTAGCAGGCGAGAGGCCTCACATCCCTCAGCACACTTTTTATAGTTTCTTCAAGAACAAACTGGAGCTTGTTTACCTAAATTGGTATTCTACTGTGTTAGCCTGGTTTGATTTCACACAGCATAATCTCTTCATTTTTACTGTGTCCTATCTTAATCCAGCAAAGATCAGCAAGGTTTCAATCATGCATTCAAAAACGGTCAGAAGAGAAGCAACTGCTACACTGGCTTAGATGACCGCGGCTTTTCTTCCACCCCTTTTGTTTTGCATCATGACAATTCATTTTTTTGCCATTATTCCAACACGAAACCCGAGATCCAAGAAGTTTCCAGCATACGGGCCAAAAAGCTTCTGGCCTGTTGGCAGTCGGGTCTGCCCTCTAAAAAAGCCACGACAATATCACATTAGCTTCCACTCTTTATGGACATTGTATAAGTGAGGAAAGGATGGAAACAGGAACAATGAAAAAAAAATATGCCTCTCCTTGGAGGGGTCCTTTTCGTGAAACTATAAAAGCGAGACGTTGTAAAAGGACACTCTGTAAAAAAAAAAAAAAAAAAAAAAGTTAAGTAAAATGTCTTGCCTCTCGTCCTCCTCCATGTGACCCGTGGTGTTGGGCGTCCCCTGAATGGACTGCAGGCCCTCTGTGACTCCCTCGTCTATGGAGCCTGCAGAGAGAGAGAGAGAGAGAGAGAAAAGCCGCCCTGAGCATCTGCAAGTCGCAGCGGAGGAAAGGGTGCACATTGACTAACCCTGTTCCAGTAAGTTTAAAATACATCGGCCAAGTTTACATTCCACAGGCGTACAAACACTGAATTCATATGGTTGTCTGCTGGACAACTAACGTGCTTGGCCATCTTTTGGAGATATTCTGCTTCATATGTACTATATCTGAGGTTCTCCTTCTAATATGAAATTGAAACATGTGACAGTGTAGGCTAGCATTTGGCTGGAGTCTAATCCTGGTGCTGGACTTGATGACATAAAGTAACTAATATTTCACACCATTTGTTTTCAGCAACGATGTCGTCGTGTGGGACACTGGACTGACCTCCACTGACATTACGACACTTTTTATAACTCAAATGAGGTATGCTAAATACACCACTATTCAGATCATTTAAATGGAAAATAGTTTCAGATCCCCAATTAAACAGCTCTTTCCACTCTGGCGGCTACACTTTCAATGGAGCATTAACAACAAAACATTTGTCATTGACTAATAGTAATTTTTACCAGAAATATTTCCTTTCAAAGAATACATTACTAAAAAGAGGAGACAGGGCGGAAGGATCAAAGGAATGGGGAAATTAACGTGTCTCATTTTCCTAGTTGTCCAACACACAACTTATGCTTATGATGAGTTGAGACAACTGGAAATATTTTGTCCTGGGCGCCGGGGCAACCAATGTCTCCACTCCTGCATGTGCACCGAAAATGTAAATCCAATTTAATTTCCTTAATACTATAAGTAAGGTGGAATGCCTGCTTCATACACTCATAACGTTTATATGGGCACACGCGCTTGGACATGACAGTTTTTGTTGTCTTGGCTCTGTAGTTCTCCAGCACATGATTTTGAAATCAAAATGAAAGACTATGAGGTCATTGTTCCAGACTTGACCTTCCAATTTTGATGCTGGAGCACGTCTACCGTTATGGAGAATGACCAGTATATGAACTGTGGCTGTGGGTTTTATTTCACTAGAGGTGCCACTATCTACATACTGACAGACTGTAAAGTAGGTGAGCTTCAGATATGATGATGTTCAAATAATGAGGGCTGTTGAAAGTATGTGTGTGTGTGTGTGTGTGAAAATATTTGAATCCTTATGTGATTGCTGGATTCAAATAGTGCTGAGCGGTATACCGGTTCACACCGTATACCGGTGTGTATTTTCGTTATGATATGAATTTTTAATATACCGCCATACCGGTGTATTTGATTACACAACGTTTGGAACGCTGCGCCGCGCGACAGTGTTTCAGACGGGACTTATTTCACAAGCACGCATGATGCCACTGCGAGGCATAGTGAGGGTAAACACAAAACACCTGAAGTTTTTCCCCTGAAGTATGACCCTTAAAGCTTAATTTCTCCTTAGATAAGAGGTTTATGTAAGGGATAACGGCCGCCGAGGTGTCCTGTTATACGGAATTAATGGACGAGGGCGAGGGGCAAAAACTCCCCGACGCGCAGCGGAGTCCATTAATTCCGCCCAAGTCCATTAATTCCGTATAACTGGACACACCTCGAAGGCCGTTATGCCGCTTATCACCCGGTTGCCACTGTAAACACTGGAAACAAGCGGTTCTGTTTAAAAAGAAGCTCACTAGTTCAGCTTGTTGTACAACTTTAGCATGGACAGTTAGCTTGTTTACAGTTGATTCCATTGTTGGGAAGCCTGCAACCAAAATATTCTAGAGCGCTGCAACCGTAGTCCTACTATGGTTGTTATAGTTACCATTCATAAGCATTGATATGGAACGGTGTCCTGTTATTCAGAATTAAAGGCCACCCGCCAGCCAATCAGAAAAGAGTATTTCTTCTCTCCGGGTGATAATTAAGGGTGTTGCACAGAATACCTTAAATTGTTTCTTTAGTTAAGGAAAAACGTTAAGGGATACTGCATTGAAAGGGATTTACCGTCACGAAAATTCTATTGAGATTAACAGCTGTAGTTAGCTGGCTAGTAGGTGATGTCGTTAGTTAGCAACCCACCGAACACAGTGAAGTTTAATGAGCTTATCATTCATCTCACTTTGAGAATATTCGCTGAAATTATCCAGGTAGCAAGTAAAGCATGTTATAGACATGCACTGAGCAATACTAGCTGGCTAGTTAGAAATGATCCTGACTGTCATCAGTGCACCAAAACGAACTTTTTTGTTAATGTTTTGCCTAGCGAACCGAACCGAAGCTCATGCCAGGCTAACAAGACATCCACATCCACATGAAGTTAACGTTAGCCTACCACTAACGTCATGTAAACCACATAATAACAATAAGGCATGTTTCTGATAGGCCTGTTTGACAGAGTAAGCATATTAGCAGAGAGGTTTCATTTTAAATTGTATAATTTTCAAAAAAGTATGCACTACTTTTTGTATTGGTTTTATAGGCTACAAGATGTTTGTGAAATTTGCACAGTAAAAGTTCTGTATTTTGACTGCAATTGTCTTTGCATTCTGATTAGATTCTTCATTAGAATCATGAGTGGCTCTTTGTAAACAGCATCATTTTCTGGGGCCATGCAAAACTGCATTACCACTAGTGTGGAGTTATTCTACATCATGACAGTAAAATAGACCATCCTTAGTCAATGTACTGCAGCAATTCCTCTCTCAACCTGTAGAAAATGCTGTGAACATCTGATTATGCATGGGAAAAAAAATACCGTCATATACCGTGAAACCGTAAGAATTTAGAAAAATACCGTGATATACATTTTTGGTCATACCGCCCAGCACTTAGGGTTGCAAAGGGGCGGAAAATTTCCGGTAAATTTCCAGAAACTTACCATGGGAAGTTAAGTTGGGGAATTTTGTAAATATTCCAAATTGGAAACTTTCATGGAATTAAAGGAAATTATGGGAATTAATGGGAATTTACGGGAATTAACTGGGAATTTTGGGTAATTCATACAAACTGTATCGTATACAAACATTAACATTTTGTTTCGTAATAAGCAATATGATTTGTATGTTGGTATTTTCGCTTAGCTTAGCATACAAAGCTAGCTAGCATGCTAGCGGGAATCCCATTCTCTGCCTATGGTTTACTAGCGTGCTAAATTAGCAACACTGAACTGCCCAAGATACACCACACCACTCAACAACAAAATCCGATTGGTTGGAACATTTTTTCCATATAGGTTTAGACATAGGTTTCCTTTATGTCTAGCAGCCTATGCCGATTGCTGGGTGCATGTGATTGACATATGTGCAGGGTAGAAATTTGATTGAAATTGTATTAAATCAGGTTGTTTTAATTAATATTAGACTGCAAGATGGGGTTTTGTCCACTATATTTAAGTTCCCTGTTATAGACTAACTTGCCATATTAAAAATTCCCAGTTTATTCCCATTCATTCCCGTTTATTCCTGTTAATTCCCATATATTCCCGTTAATTCCCATAGAAAGTTTCCAACTTTGAAAATTCCCGGAATTTTGCAACCCTACCAGCACTAGATTCAAATAAAGAATTGTGTGTGTGTGTACCTATTGATGATGACTGCGGGCTGATAAGGAGGTCCTCCTGGTTGTGCTCACTGCCCGGGACGGTTTGATGGTCGCTGAGGGAGCTGTGGGAGGCGCTGACCGGGTGGTGTGAGGCCTCCTCATGCACTTCCTCGTCGCTCAGACGCTCCACCTTCACCCGCACGCCCTCCTCCTCTTCCTCCTCCCCGCCGCCGGTGCTGTCCGTGCCCGCCATGCCCATGCTGCGCGCCCCCTCGCAGGCCAGGTACTCCACCAGCGCTCGGGAGTTTGGGTCGGGCCCGGCACCGGACGACGACTCTAGGAGCCCCTCGGCCAGCTTGGCTTTCTCCGCGGCGAAGCGCCGGTCGATGCCGAACGGGTACGTCCAGGTGAACGCCAGCGTCGGGTCGACGGCCGGGGCCGAGCTCTCGGGGAAGGAGGACGACGAGGGCGACGGGTTGGGGACTTGCGGCGAGGAGGACGACGCCGGCTGGGGGCTGGCGAAGCCCTTGCGCTTGCGACGCGACTCGCGGCACACCGGAATGTTCCGC
Organism: Alosa pseudoharengus; assembly: GCF_046254945.1. Classification (NCBI taxonomy): domain Eukaryota; kingdom Metazoa; phylum Chordata; class Actinopteri; order Clupeiformes; family Clupeidae; genus Alosa; species Alosa pseudoharengus. The sequence continues at coordinate 34,510,973 of NW_027468870.1, read as the reverse complement.
TCCACCATGCTGCACTCGGAGGACACGGGCGAGGGCGACAGCGTGTCCAGCGGCGCCAGCAGGCACCCCCCAGCCTGGCCCTCGGGGGCCTCCTGGGGCCCGGGTCGGTCCTGGCCGGGCCCCGAAGCCCCGCCGCTGGCTCCCGCGGCCGAGGGGTTCCACAGGATGCTGGACTTCATGAACTCCGAGCAGGTGTTGGCCACGGCGAACATCTGCATGTAGCTGGCGGCCGCGAGCACGTCGATGATGTTCTCAGTGCTGATGGACAGCGTGGAGGTGTAGGCATACTCCAGGAGGGGCGCGAAGCCCGCCACCGTCACGTGGTGCAGGTCGAGGACGGGCCTCTCCTCCTCCCCCTGACGGTCATCGTCGCCGGCCTTCCCAGTCAGCTTGGCCCGCAGGAAGTCGCTGCAGCAGGCCAGGACCACTTTGTGAGCCAGGAAGAGCTGGCCCTGGACGCGGATGGTGACATCGCAGAAATGACCCTCGCTTCGCAGGACGTTCAACTTGTCCAGTAACTCCTGACTGTGATTGGGGGAATTGTGGGTAAAGGTCTTAATACCCATATTTCAGACTGGAGAAAATGGGCAGTGATCCTACAAAAACATAAATACACCTTATCAGTGACAAGCTGGAGCCTGTGCATCATTACAGAAAGGATACGAGTTCACAGTATAATCATTACCTAATTGTGCAAGTGTCCACAAGACATACATCTTGTGGCCATTTGTAAAAAAAACTGCCTTTATAGCTTTCTGGCTTCATGTCATTTAAAGTTCACTTTGTGGTTTCTGTTCTAAAATATTAGGCTTCAAAAAAACACTGGACTTCCAAATTTCTCCTAAATTCTCTGTCATGTTTGCCGGATTCTGCCCTTAATGATGAGGATATGTCAGTCAATACTCTTACAAGCATGCCAACAATTAAAAAAAAAAAAAAGTTTGATGAACATGTTTATGTCATCTGCTGGTCTCACAAAAAGATACAGCTGGCCAGTGTTGCTGACAGAGGAGAAGGGAGTGGGGAGAAGAGTTACTGTGAAAAACTGACTCGGATCGCTCAGTAATCTGAAAGAAATGAGACATTGGTAAATGTGCTATGACAATAGTATGGTGGACAAAAATCTATGGCAGACTTTACCTATTAATGTTTAGGTTATATTATATATTATATGGTTGTACAAAAGCAGCTCTATAATGGTTAAATTGAAGCGAAAACCAGTGTAAATATGTCCTTGGGAACACTGAGTTCATAGTATTACTCATCAAATCTGATCGTCTATATGGACGGTTACTGTAACTGAACCCTCGGCTGGAATTCATATGATAGTTTTGCTGAAGTATGACTAAGTCCTGAAACACTCGCAGCATTCGGCTCTGTAATTCTCTCGAGTCCAAACAAAGTCTCTCACACAACATCTGCTGGGAATTTACATAGCATTGCCTGGATTCACATGACAGACTGCGAGAAATCAGCAGCACACTTGTCTAAATTCAGGCATAGTGGTGTGCTTAGGGGTCTGTCAGAATCTCTCTCTCTCTGTTTTTTTTTTACAAAAAGGATAACACTACCTGACCCATGCACTTTAAAGTTTACCACTATGAGACCTTGTACATTTCAGAAACAAACTCATTCCAATCCAGAGTGATTCGCCAAATACTTTGGAAAATAATATTTCTGAGATGTGCAGAAGTCTATAGTCCATTCCTTAATGGCAAAAGCTTTATAGGTCTTCGGAGACAGATGGAGGAGAGTTCAGTTGAGCAGTTAGGGTCTTTGTCTCTCTAATGGCAGGCTACTTCTTGGTATTAAATCCATGTTGTAAAAGAATGAAGCAGATATGCTCCCTTCCCTATTCAGCTGGAGTCGGACTAGTAGGTGTCACACTAAGCCTTTTGGAAGTATTGCTATATCATTCAAATAATTCAAAACCAACAATCAATGGAATGACTAAATGAAAAAAAAATCACACATTTTTATTTGTAAAATTCAAGTAAAAAAATCTGAAAGTGTTACCTTGACTGGAAACTAACCATGTGTCATAACAAGTGCTAGCATAACCTTTAATTAGATGGTGATTATTGTTTCACTTTCATAACACTGCAATTCAGTTGCAACTTGCAATAACGATGGCGTACACAAGCTCTCATGTACCTATTTTGGGTTCTCTCGTATACCTGTTTTAGGCTCTGACATTTATATTAACAGGGCTCCTACGGGTCATGGAATTTCTGGAATATCATGGAATTTTGGAAAGTCTATTCCAGACATGGAAAGTCAGGGAATTAAGTTTGGGGCAAAGCCATAGAATATCAGGGAATTTAGTTGTAGCAGTTTAAAATGTACTTGCCAAAATACATTAATACAGTTTCCACACGGAATTGGTGTATATCTGGTTATTCGCTTTACTGCTTGCTTGAGTAGCCCAACTTTGTTTATTCAATGCCCATTTATTCATCTCCCACTCAAGATTCTACAAGATTCTTGAACGCTACGCGACTGCTCTGAAATCATTGGTTGGTATATTGTACTATTCATTGTTTAGTAGGTCATGAAAATTCAAGTTTTTTTGTCAGGGAAAGTCAGGGAAAAGTCATGGAATTTTACATTTGACTTAGAGTGGGAACCCAGTATTACTAATCTTGGCCAGCATGACCACATAGGGGAGTAGAGCAACTACCTAAGAGGAGCACTTTATACAGTCTGCGATTTGACTTCAGTACAGTGAATAGTTGCTGATATGCGAGTTCAGCAGCCAATCAAGTTATACCCCTCCCTTCCTTGACCCTGAAACACTGTGGAGATTGGCGGAGACTATGGTTCAGTCTGAGCCACAATGTTTGTATCTCCCTTACAGATCCAGAAATATGCTTGAACAACTTAATGTTCAAACACTTAACAGGCAACGAGAGGACTGAGAGGAAAAAATTCCCTGAATTTGTCAAAAAATTGTGTGGTATTTAACCTTTAAGCAAGTGTAGACGATTTATCATTTGAAATATTGCTCTCATGTCATAGCATTCCACTCTAGACTGACTCCTTAATGGTGATGTACACTAAGTAATTATCTTTGTATAATTGACTGTATATAAAGTCAGACATATTGGTGACACATTAAAACTATTAAGATTGCTATAGAAGAGCAGAGCATGTTATTCAGTTCTGAAAAATGACATGGTGATCTTTATTTCTATGCTTAACAATGATATTTATTTTTACACAATATTTATTTTGTATGGATATCCTTTTCCAGTGGTCACTGGGGACATGGGGCTCAGCAATATGGCTTCCACAGATTTTGACTTCACCATCTGAGTATCACTGCTATTACTGCATTTCATTTGAGAATAACAAGCATACATTTATGTCATCATGTACATTAATGTTCTTGCACTGCATTACTGTACTGTACCTGGCATAAATGGTATTTAAAAATAAAAGCTGATCTAAAAGCAAAAATAGAATTCAGACTAATCTCAGGCATGCAACCTACTCACTATATATTATTTATTGTGACCAACTGCATTTACAGCATATAGACCCTATGAGTATGAAGGCCATTTATGCAAGAAGGAACACACGCAAGAGGCTTCACTGAAAGTGCACCCAATGCAGGCTATGCAGAGATAGGCTACAATCAGGGTCGGTGTCTTGGCATAACATTAATAGGCCTACAGACCTATAATGCAAGTTAAGGCAACATTTTATTACTGAACGTCTACCTTCAACATCGTGGAGGTTGTAGTCTACTAATACAAGTCAGTAAAATTACGGACTGACAAAGGAATCGCCTTGTAAAAGGTTTTTTTTGCAAACCCTTCAACCCAATGATTCTAGGGATAAGGCAGTGTGATCGAGCCGTATTTTGACAGCTGGAATGATACTTCGTTGATGGTAATGGTATCAACATCACAGATGAATTAAAGAAATAGTATCTACTGAAGATACGACATATTCCATCAGATTTCCTAGATTGTTTTCAATGGAAGATTGCAAAGGGGGCGTGACTCTCCACATGAGTACGCTATGGGCTATGTTTTGTTTGCAGGTTTACGAACGTTGGCTATGCTAGCTAACGTCTGACATTTGAGTTGGTTGAAGTTGACAATACAAACCCAACACTGACCAAAGCGATGACGCAATTGTATTGCCCTTCATCAATAAAATGAAAGTGTGTGACCGAACAAGCTAGCTAGCTGTCCACAAAACTGGAAACATTTCATGTTGTCCGTGGTCTCCTCTCAAATGCAAACACGAGTTCCAAACAGTAGTTAAATCAGACCAGCTAGCGAGAGGCTATCTTAATCAGCTAACTTTACCAAACGCATTCGGACTGACCAAGATCATTTCTGTAAAACATCTTAAGATATAATGACTACACAACAGCACTGACAGTCGACAATAACATTCGATCTATTTAATCGGATCCATTAGCAGCAGCGCTCAGTATCGTCAACGCCAACTTAGCTGGTTATCATACCTAATTTGCTAGCCAGTGGTCTGGCTAGCTACCCGCTAGTTAGCTCATTACCAATGATACACGCAAGTATTTTTGTTACAAGTCAAGACAACAACCAATATGCTCACAGTAGAAACAGGGAAATGCGAGCTTACCGAACAAAGCAGAACGAAGGAAAAAATATCTGGAGTTGAGGCGAATAACAATCCAGTTCTTAGCGGGCATATGTGCTAACAGCTCCGATAAAAAAAACTAATGGATAGCTGAGGAGCTAACGCTAGCTAGCTTGCAAGTCTCACCGTGTGCTTCTAATAACATTCTGCTTAATTCATCCAAGCATATCATACACACGTTCGCTTTTAGTGGTCTAGAGAGACCATGCCATGTAAAAGACTATAAAAAAAGTAAAACACATTTCTTTATCTGTTGATATTGCAGCTTTTTCATCCCATCAGCGGGAAGCCAGTGGGCTGCAAATTCAGCGGTTTGTTTTTCTATCCCAGAATGCCACGCGCTCAATACTGACAACAATCTTTCCTTCACATTTTTTCCCATTAGCATAATCCTATCTTTGGTGCAGTCCTTTAAAAAAGGATATACATTTTATTTTGTGTTTATTAAGAAAACAACAGAAAAGTATAGTGAATTGTGATTAAGAGAGATCAATTACAAGCGTATGTGTACACATAGGCTGAGAGACCACAGCAATAAAGATAGTCCATGAGGTATTAAACCATTTTTATTATTATTATTATTATTGACAGTGAAGAATGCCAAATATTTGTGACAATTTCGATAAAAGAAGTTGAAAAAATATCTCAGTCGAGACATATTTTTAATTTATGATTTCACTTTCAACAATTCTGGATAGACAGCAGCATCAAGAAAAATGTAACAAACAGATGTCCGAAGGTAGAAAAAAAATAAATAGCTTAAAAGGAAGCTATAACAATAGCATTGTACAGACCTTCATTGAAGGGATAGAATGCTTTCGTTTCAGATCTACATATATAACAAAAATCTCCCGATTTGCGCACCTGGAATGCCATAACACTCACATATAAAAGATATATAGGTCAGTCTTGTTTCATCCCCAACATTAAATGCCATAGTGATGCTGTCTCAATGCTTAGCCTACTTTTCATAGTTAATCATGGTTTCTACATCATCATTCAACACAATGGTAGAACTAAGTCCTTTTCTCTCATTAAATATTTATCTACAAGTCAAGGGTGACTGTACCCTCCTGGTTGCACACAACTCTAACTGTCTAACTGTGTTAGAGTTAGGCCTATACAAGAAACTCTGTCTATGGGGTAAGTAAAACAAAAAATAAATTGCTGTATCTTAATTGTTTGAAGTAGGCTATCATGCGTGAATTACATTACTATAAGGATCAACCCAAACAGTAGAAATACACACATTGTTCGTGCTAACATGGAAATTATTTTTGACTTTTTTCTTTACAATACGAAAAGATAACCAAACTAGGCCTTCCTTTTCTCCAGAAAAGTCATGTTCTGTGATCTGGTAATCGTTACCTCAGATCATGGTATGATAAAAAAAAAAACTTGCAAATGAATTAATACATAAATCAGCTTAACCCTACTAAATAGCTTTGTGTTATGTGTGTAGTGTAACAATATCTCTGTTCAACGGAGGAGTATTGTTGTATCCCAAAAGATGATCCAGTGTTCCTGAATTAGTGAAATGTTCAAGATTCTGCAAGTTTGATTAACCAGCTTTCTCTGCGGTAGCTCCTATTAATGTACATACAGTTTCTGGCTTTATCTGATCAGAGTATGTCATTATTCACTAGCATGATTACTCAACATTCACTGACATGATTACATATCAATCAGATATACATTTTTTCCCTTGTTTACAAAAAAGTGGTCGTCATCATTGTTTGGACTCTTCACAATAAGTATTTAGATCTTTTTTCTGCAAAGATCAATGAAAATAAATAGTGTTTTGTCAGCTTTTAGGCAGCCACCAAGCCTTGATCCTGTTCAGTGTGGAGTGATTAAACTAACCCAGGAGACGATGCTTTGTGGATTAGAGGTACTCAACCAGCCCAGCGGAGTCTCAGCAGGATTTCTGTTTGTTTGTTTGTTTGTTTGTTTGTATATGTATGTATGTTTGTTTTGCAAGGGTTATGCTCCTTTGTTGAAAGGATAAATATAGACAGTATCTTCTACCAACAACCATTTAAGAGAGTATTAAACTGGTAGCCTATATCACTTGAGGTAGATCTCTAGGGGAGGGAGAAACTTCAATAGTGGTTATAATAACAAGGCGACATCAAAGAAATGATCAACAAATGAAGTTAAGTTAAACGTTGATATAGGCAACATTTCTAGGACCAGAATGGAAATCCTGGCTACTTTTGATAAGTAACCTCTCCATTCCCTTTCTACGCTAAAGCTTCCCAGCTGATCTGTGCAACAAGGTCAGATGGTTAAGGAAAAGGGAAGAAGTTTGTTCACTACATTTGCTATGGATCGCGCATCTATCAGGCCCGTCCCTCTCTCACACACACAGTCCCATACGCAGCCTCAGCAGTCCTGGTAAAAGCACTCTCCCGAGACAGCCTCTGGCCTCTTGTCTGGATTACACAACCCTGGGTCTACCGCCTTCCCAGTATAGTCCAGGCAGAGGACGCTTCTGCGGCGTTCTCCAGGCCCGCATGTCCGCGAGCAGGCTGACCACGGGCCCATCTGCCACACGGGACACGGCAGATCCCCGCAGGGCCGGATGTCGGCTGGCCGCAGGTCCATGTCGCAGAAGTAGGACAGGGATCCCGCCCCGTCCTTGCACTCCACGCTCCTGCGTGACCAGCCTGAGCCGCAGGTCTTGGAGCACTCGGACCACTCGCCCAGGACCCACTCATCGCCCCCAAAGGGCAGGAGAGCATGCGGTGACACACGGTCTGAGCTGGGCGGCTTGGCGAAGGGAACGTCTCTGGGGAGGAAGAAGGTGTACTTGATTCTTGGGGGAGACTCGTCTCCCGCCGTGGACAGGACTTGCACCGTGATGGCCTGCTGAAGCTTCTGGAAGCTCAGGATGCGCTCAAGCGTGGTCGAGGAGCCACTGTAGCGGAGCACAGCTCCAGGGACCGAGATGTACTGCTCGGACGTCGAGACGGAGAAGTTGCCGTTCAGAATGTACTGGCCGTCCTCTTTCTTTATAGCCAAATAGTTGCCATCATGTTTGATTCCACGGTGGCTACGCTGTTTGATGTCGATGTTGGTTGCCCCAGAGGGAATGGTTACAACATCATTGTAACCGTATCTATGAAAATAAAGTACAAGAAGATCTTCACCTTTAGTCCTAATTAAATCTTTTTGCTTGTAATTATAATGTAATTATAACCATAAATAATATGTAGTGTGTCTAAGACCATTATGTCAGTATTATGTAAGCATATAATCCACATCTGTTAATATGTTATTCATTCTTACGTGGCTTTATTCAGCGCTCCTGTGATTTTCCGACAGGATGAGCCATCACCACCACAGATCCCGCACTTGTCAAATCTTAGATTGGAGCCAATGACCTGGTCGCAGCCAGCCTTAATGCACTGGCCCTGGACACAGATGGATGTGGTGTCTGGGCCACAGGTGGTGCCATCTATGACCTAAACAAGCAGTAATAAAAGATATTGTATTTCACACTGACGTATGGACAAGGTTAGAATAGTGACAGCAGAAATGTTGGTGACGTAGGCTCTTTCTGAAAAGCTGAAAGTAGGGTGTACCTTTGGTTCAAAGACTTTGAATTCACTGCTCCCCTTGGCTCTGCAGAAAAGCTTACATCTGTCGCGCGGGGACACGCCAGCGTATTTTGGAATCCATTGCTTGATGTTCCCATTCATATCCAAATACCTGTTGGTATTATACCTCTCACATTGCTCCTCTCTGAAGCTTTTCCCTATATGGGGTGAAGCAATTACATTTACATTTTTTCCAGTGAAAAAGCAATGTTGCAACATTTCAATTTTCTGTTAGTGTCATGGATATTTAGCAGCACCACAGGTGACAGATTATGATTAAAATGTCATTGCCTCCAACCTCTCTCTCTGTACATTTATAACTCAAGAGTCCAGGAGTAGCAGTAATTTTGTGTTAACACTTAGCTAAATTACAGACCTCTCTAGTGAATAAACTTGTCTTATTAAATTCCTACATCAAGTAAGAGAAATGGAAAAAGTTACCGTGATCCTGCTGGCAGGCCTGAATGTTGCAGGATTGGTATTTCACTCTTTGGCCCATGCAGTAGGCTCCTCCGTGTTGAGGCTCTGGATTGGTGCACTCGCGGCGGGAGAACTCGACACCCCCACCGCAGCTCAGAGAGCAGGGACCCCACGGGCCCCACTCACCCCACCCTCCGTCCACCGGCACCTGCAGCACACCGACCAATCATGTCTCACACAGAAGGCTACACTGGGAATGCTTAGGCTGCATGTGTGGTCTGTTTGACAAATTTGATCAATCAACCAATCAGTTAACCAACCAGCCAATTATTCATTCATTCATTCAATCAATCAATGAACCAACAAAATAACTAATCAGTTAATATGTAATATACGTATGTATATCTATCTACCTATCTTTCTATCTATCTATCTATCTATCTTTCTATCTACTGTAACCATTTATATTGGTTATGAAATATGATTGGTTATCTAATATAAATGCTGAGTACTACGCTATGCTACTCTCCTGTGTCACTGTGCTGGCATGTTTCCACTTCTGGCCTGACACACGTGTTACAGCCGCCCGGCTATAACCCCCTTCTAGGCCTGGTGCTCAAGGCATGTGCAGAAATAACACATTTCTTTTCTGAGGGGCTTTCTTTATGAGCTGGCCGAGACAGGTCTTCTGACAGCCAAGCCGTCTGGGATCACAAGCGAGTTTTTAACGGGCCGCACCAAATATAATCTCTCTTTTTAAAGGGGGCTTTACTGAATACAATGTGACTTCTTTTTAAATGGCTTCTCCAAAAATAATCCGCCTTTAAAAAAGAGCTCCTCCAAATGTACTTGCACCAGCTGCAGTAGGTCTGGCATCTGGGATCAGAATTTAAAGTAGATCAATTATATTAAGATACTCTGTTGAGGGCAGCAGGGAGCCAAAAAGGAACGTGTGTGTGTATGAGGGGTGGGGGGGTGGGTGAGGGGGGTTCAGAATATGAAAATGTCAATACACTGTCAAGGGGAAGGACTCTCTATGCTTCAAAACAGTGCGGTGAGACACATCTGTCAGGGCAAGCCCAAGATTGTTTTAAAGTGGGGTACAGAGGTGGAGAGAGTGACTATACAGACAAAAAAGGATTGCGGCAATAAATCTCTACAAAGACATTTTTGGGCATCATTTCTGAGATGCGTCTGCTCTGAGAGGTAAGCATTGTGATAAATCAGGTCGCGGTGACTCAGGCAAGGCAGGCAGGCAGACAGTCAAGCACGCATACCTACCTCAAGCCTCTCCTCCGTCTTGTTCACGCAGTCGCCGCGGAGACACAGTCCATCCTCCCCTCCGCAGGGGGTCCCGTCGGCCCAGGGGAGGCTTCCGTTACGGGTGGTGCACTGCTGCTGACCCTCCTCGCGGCACCACAGCTGGGAGCAGACCTCCTGGGCATCTGGGCAGTGGCCAAAGTCCTCGCCGAAGACCTGCTGACACTGCCGATCCAGCCCGTATACGTGACCCGGGGGCTCGGCTGGCAGGGGGAGCGTCTGCTCAGGAGGATCCAGCAAACAGTCACCTGGAGTGGCACGTGAATGGACACAGTCAGACAGGCAGACAGACAGAAGCATGTTGAAACAGCCAGAGGCACAGCATAAAATATGATGACTCCGCTGAAACATGGCTTATACACTGAGAATACAAACAAATAAAGTTCACTTGCAAACAAAGCAAAGTATGATCCTTTCTAATCTAAACCTTCATTTGCGGGAATCACTGTAATTACAGCAGGCATAGTCAGAACTCTCTAATTAGTGGCTGCATAAGGAACAAAAGCCTTTAATTCACGGATAGTAACGTAACTCCTTTGTCTGTGGAAATACATTATGTCGCTGTGGCAATGTAGGTTAGCCCTCTGCAAACTCCATTATGTATGCAGGAGCACAAGGACAACACACTACTTGAAGAACGGCAAGAAAATAAGAGGGACCTGTTGTACAACTAGTTCACTATGTACCTGTGGCAATATTCAGTCTGGTTAAGACAACATGTGCTTGGCTACACTCGATTTCTCTGTGAGGGAAAACAGTTGTTAAAGCAGGAATGCGTGACTCACAGCAGATGAGTCAGAGGAGTAGAGAGCAAGCGCAAGCCAGAGTGTAGACTGAAATATCGACAATATAAATCAACAAGTGAAGGAGATACGTCTGCTATTCTGCACTGCAAGTCTAGCTTTGTCTTCCCTTTTTCAGCTTGGATAGGGATGTGGATGTAATGTCAGTACGCCCTTAAGAGCTGAATTCGGGCTCTGCTTGTGGTAGCGAACCTGAAATGCCTTCTACTAACAATCTGTGGTATTTCTCCACCTGACGCCTCCCGCTGGATTCCCGCTAACCTGACTCGGGGATGGGGTGGTGGGGGTGGTGTTGCTGCGGTGGGACCGAGCAGTTTACTTTGCAATGGTTGTTAGTTTTGACACTCTCAGCAAAATTACACAGTGTGGCTTTAAACCCAGTTATTAGTGGTGAGGGAGTAAGTTAAGGCAGACAGGGCATTGTAAAAAAGAGAGGAGAGCGGGAAAAAAATGCAAGGGTAAGAAAATAAAAATGGTTACATTATACAGAGACGTTGTGCTGCCCAGTCCAAAACGACACTGAACACTATGGCAGGTTTCCATTCACTACATGATGACAGACTGACATTCTAGGACACGAGCCTTAAAAATGTTGACAGTTATGACTTTTTTTTTCTTTGAGTTCTTTCGGAAATATTCTGTCCTTGGTGCCAAAACCAAATGAAAACTGAAAACCCCATGTTAGCAGAAGGAAACCCATCTGCCAGTAAAAGACACACCCTCAGTCACTCACAAGCACCAAACAAATCCATGTGACAACCCTATTTCCAGCATCACATTTTACCTACAGCGTGTGTCCCTATGGCAAATATAGACACAATGTGTTGACACAGTGAAACCCAGTCCTTACCATGTCCATTGTCGAAGAATTCGGTGATATATTGAGCGCTGCAAGGTGACCATGGAAAAGTTTTGTTGAGGTGGACAAACTTTGGTGCCATCATGTGGTGTCCGTCAAGCTGCCCGAACCACTTCTCACAGTTCCTGGAATCATCGTGTGGCATGCTGAGAACGTGCCCTTAGAACAAAAAGGGCACAGGAGAGAATTAATACCCTCTCAAGTGTAACAACCATCCCATATTCCACTTCCATTCCATGTAGTGTTCCATACAAGAGTCTATATGTCTTGCAGTGCTACCCACTAAGGGCCTGCAGAGTGAGTCACTAGAGAGTTTTACATACAATTGAGGAGAGCCTCATTTAAAGTAAGGGAGCCATTCTGACATGACAGATCTTTTAGACAGACCGTCAAAGTGTCCTGAAGAGCAGCTTTCCAAGAACAAGTGCCCACTGCTTAGTATAACTACATGATACCAGATTTATTTATACTGGTATAATGTTATCCTGTTTTATCTCAGCGTGCCTTGCCATGTTGATCCTTATGTAACTCTTTGTCTACATAGTATCATTCTTTCAACGGCTGTTAGTTCAGATTGTTTGGATCACTCAACAAAACCCTCAGTGACGCGTCAGTTTAAATGTGACAATGTGACAGTGTTTGAATGCAGGATAAGTCCTGAAGTTTCAAGATAACGGGGGGGGGGGGTTAAACGCACATTTTGTATGCAGGAGCCGAAATTAGATCTCTCTGGCAGAGATGCACAGTTTGAGTTGTCATAGTTGACATAGACTGGCTGGCCGCAGGAACACAGGGCACACATACCGAGCTCGTGGGCCACTGTGAAGGCAGCCTGAAGGCCATTGTCCTCGATAACAGAGCAGCTTCTTTTGGGGTCACACATGGTGCCTATATCGGCGACCCCGAGGGTGTCACACTTGTTTCCGCAAATATCCTGGAGGTGAGAGCAAGTGGGAGAGAATGTGTGAGGGAGAGACAGACAGACAGAGAGAGTGAGAGAGAGAGGAGGGGGGGGGGGTGAGAGGGGAGACACACACAGAGAGGAGGAAAGGGTTAGAGTGGGGAGGAGAGGGGGACACTGATATCCAGACATCGCTCCATTTGTTCCAGACAGACGGCTTTTTTCCCGTGCAAGCTCTTGCCAGCAAAACATATTTGTCAGTGTTTCCATCATAAAATGAAGCAAATACATGGCAGACTGTAGACTTAAAGAGAGGGAGGAAATTTAACTCTCAGATCTCCACAGCGTCCAGTCCAAGACTTCACAGCCCTTTACATGCCTAAGTTAAAAAATCAACGTATGTTAAAGATATCTAAGTCTCACTGTATAAGTCAAGGACCACCAGCAATACTAGACTGACAAGCACAAACACACACATTGATACCACATGGGGTTTAACAAGCAATACCTGAACTAAGAATGGACCTCGTGTTTGTATTCTCATTCTTGTTTTGTTTGTTTTGATTGTTTCTACCGTATTTCATTCTTAAGGGGATAAGAAAGAATGTTGTTTTTTCTTGCATGTCTTGCATGCATGTCTTCACACTAAAGGACAAAGTAGGCTACTCTAATCAAACCTATCAAATCAAAATCTTGGCTTAACAGTCTACCTGTTTTCGGTAGATCCCTACAGTATATTTCAGTACATTTCTACATCTTAAACCACGAAAGTAACAAATGTACCATTCTGGTGAAGAGGATGGCTGTGTCATAATGCTGAGGGTGCCTCTGGCTGGTTGGGTTGAACAGCTGTTGCCAGTTGCAGAAGCTGCGCAGGGCAACGCCTCCATTCCTGGACACCTCTGGGCCTTCCTCTTCATCCTCAACCAGAAACATCCTCACCACAACCAGGCTCACTGCGTTCTTCAGACTGGGGTGGGTGTAGATCTGGGCAGCCATGGCCATCATGGTCAGGAGGTAGTGCTGTAATGGGGAACGGGAACAGACGGTCAGGGAGTAAGATCCCACAGCTGTCTGGGAGATGACGAGCCACACGCAGATGAGCCACACGCAGATGTAGAGCTGGGCCAGTAACCGGTAAACATCTCCAACACTTAAGGATGCAATCAGCGCGTTTCATTCATTCCATTCATTCGATTTGGCATCTCTTCAGAATTTCATTTAAGCATATGTGTCAGAATTTCACAGTGTATCCTTTACAAAGAATATCATCTCTGTGACTGACCCAAGCTCTCTGAGATAGGTGTGGACATTTCTCAAGGAAAGAAAGAGATGATGGCCTATAATCTATTCCTTTACACTTTCACCCAGTTAGTACAAAATAAGTCCAGCAGCCAAGTGTCCTATAGCCAAGGTATTGTCAGCACATGGTTGGTGCTTTGGAATGGACACAGATGACAGCGGTTATTTCAGTTGAAACAGTAAAAATCACAAACTGTTAAACAAACGGTTCATATTTGAATTGTGGATAAAATCTTTATGGAAAATATGCTCTGTCCTTGGGGAGGGAGCAGAATATTTATGACAGTAAGCAAATTAAATCATCAAATGTTGCTGAGGTGCTCTCTCATCAGTCATTGTGAGAAATCCACATTTCTAATGGCAAGTTTGGAAGTGTTGACCACCAGTGCAGTGGGTTATGTTTATATACATGGGGTAAAACTAGGATAGTTATTGTCTATGTGAAACCTTAAAAGCAAAGCTCAAAACAAATCCCTGAGCCTATGGGGACAGAAATATTTAAACATTTTTGTTTTTCTTTCCATCAATAAAATGGGTGGAAGGCGCTTGAAAACAAACTCCTCTTGGCATCCCTTAACATCCAGATGGTGCTAACTAAAACTCAAGGTTTTTGTGCCAGCAAGTCTATTTCATGTCTTGCAAGGACCTATTGGGGCCCTATTACAGGAAAAACGCTATGTGTAGTATACAGGCTCCTTATTCATACAATCTGACAAAACCATGAGAAGCATGTGTTCATATATCACACCATATTGCTTGATTTTCCTTCCAAGAAATTCCTGAGAACATTTAAGAGCACTTTTGATCCAGAAATATTTTACATTTTTTATGTGTGTTGGGCAGTTTTCTATTGAAAAACAAAATTGAAAGCAAAAAAAGTTCCATGGAATATTTTAGGGAAAATATCTTGTTTATTATGAGCATGTACTTGGATCCATAGACGGGTTTCATGACCACGCCTTCAAGCAATGCATATGTATCTATAAGATAATCCGTTCCAAAGCAAAACCCCTGTGCTTGTTTGGCGTAGTCCTCCTCTTCTTTCACTAACCAGAACAATGAAAGGGGTCTGTTTATGCTTTGAAGAGCATTAATGGAGAGCAGCATTTAAATGTTTATGCGAGATGTTTATACTGGAAGTAGTCAAGTACTTTCGTTGTCTTCGTGAGACCTTTTAGACTCAGAAACATGCCTTACGGTACTTGCCACGGTGGCTTCACCTCGCGCACAGCTCAGAAGAATACGCGTCAGAACTGAGATAATGCACGACGCGATTCAGGTTGAAGGTTTGAATTTCTCGGCTCCGTTCCCGCCCCGCCTCCCACACATCCTCCAAAATTAATTGTTTCTCGGAAAGTAGTGGTAGTGGAAACTACTGTACTTTATAGTAATGACACTGAACTAATACTGGGCGCAAAAGACAGTCTGTGAAAATAACTTTTTACCACAAACCGGGTGGGCAAATAATGTGGTTGCCAAGTCATCTAATCTTGTCCAGTCTTTCAATTAACATCATTATTGCCCAAACGTAAAGTTAGGCTATACAACGCAGGATTTATGGATTTGCCGTGCTAAATTTTTGCCAGTTTAGGCTATTAAACGAACACCTGTATGTCACCAAATTGAAAAGGTCCTTTTAGCCATATCATCTTGAGCTAGTCAATACCATAAAAGGTAAAGTTAATATTTTCATCTATATTACCTATGCCTAGTTATATATGGAGTAAAATAGAGACTTGTAAGTTACCTTGATTTCATCCCCGTAGAAACTTGTCATGGTGGAGTCAGCTACCACCAGGGTTTCGATGTACCTGGCAGAGGATACAAAACGTTTCTGTCTTTGTGTGACCTTGGCATCCGTCTTTCCATGGGACGAAGTGGGCCTACTGTTGGACACAAGCGGTTTGACAGCTCCCATATGATCATACAAAGTCTTTATAGTGTCTTTTGAGACAGGGAAAACTCTCCTTTTAATGACGTGCACCTGCGAAAATGACCTTTCGCTGGTCTCATTACGATGCTCTTTGGGTTGAATGAAGTATTCATCGCCATTCGTTACAAATGATCCTTGGATGCCGTGGCACAAACTGACGGCCACAACAGATTCTTGATTGTTGTTAACGGTTCCCGAGTAAAAACAATCTCTAAAGTCTTGTCCAATCTCCAACGACTCGCTGTCACCTTCGAAGATATCCTCAGGTTTGGTGCCATTAAGCAGGGCAGAGAGATGCTTCGAGTTAACGTGCTGAACATTAAGTGTTGGTGCGACAAAGTTACTGTCCGGATTTAAATGAATAGTGAATTTGTTACCAAAGGCGTTTAATAGGAAACTAAGCCGCTCTACGCTCCGTCCCAATGAAGTCCAAGGCTGCTCAGCATTTCTGATACTCAGTCTGACAGGTATTATCTCCTCCGACTCAACTACTTCACCAAGCGCAACGCCGGTAAACGATAACGTGAAGAAGACAATATGCATAAAATAACCCATGATATGCTAGATAGACAGGGTAAAATGCTTCAGCTGAAACGACACTAAAAAGACAATACCATATACGGCAAATAAATCCGCTGTGTAATAAACACTGTGTAGCCTCAGGGGCTACATACAATAAGGACTGTAACGTATTTGGGGATGAACAATTTCAGCTTGTAAGTAGGCTACAAGTCAAACAAAAAAGTATACCAAAACTACCAAAACTATCCGTTTGAGAACAACTGCAAAATTTCTCAACAGGCTGTTAACGTTAACTCTAGAAGAAAAGTTAAAAGCTAAAGAACACCCTTACAGCCCACGGTATTAGCGATGACTGGTCGTGACGGCGGTATTTATACAGTCTTGCCCTTCTTAAACATACGCGGTTTATTTTTGATATCCATCAGAACTTTACTCTCTCCTCCCCCTCATGCCTCATGAAAAACCTCAACAACTTTGGGATCAGCGTTGGATCCAATGGGAACGTCCTGACACGCCCCCCACTTTCAATAGCTCTGGTTTGACATACGGACTATTATTAACCAAGTCAGCACGCAGCTCGTTTGCGGAATGCGCAAAGTTACCCGAAGTATGTTTGGCTGCTCAAGCATTTCGACAGCCCCGACTTCTTCGTGTAAACGTTGGAATAAAAAGTAGCAGCACAACTTGGGTGATACATCCAAGCCAATAGGTCCATATAACCTACAAGAACCAAACCGCAACTGGATATAGATCGTCACCTGCCGGTCTTTAGAGTACTAAGCAGGTCAATAGATTACATAATGATTAAATTTCACCACCACTAAACCAAAGAGTAGACAACATTAAAAACGACTCCATAAATATATGTAGCTCAAAACCCCTTTTGTACAAAAACGTTATAAATCACTGGGCAATCTCATATGCATATGCATGTGAAGCCTACTTCTTGAGGGTGGAAAGATTCCTGTGGCAAGTTGCGTTATGTAACAGGTCTGTGCATCATCTAAAGAAAACAATAGAATATCCAGTTACCTTTAACAACGAATGGTAGATGTCATCCAGCAAGTTTTGATAGCCTAAGTTTTTTTAAGAGCAAATAAAAAACAACAACAAAAAAAAAACATTACCTCATTTAACATACACGTGTTATTATTAGACACAGTTACCAATACGCAATTAAAAAACAGCAAGAAACAAGGAGCTTGCATAGCCTTTATCCAATCGTTAGTTCTTCAATTCAAGGAGATGGAATGACATCCACAAGGTGGCACTATCACATTATTTTTAGTCAGTAAATGAGCATATTGGAAAATGTGCGTCCTCCAAAGCAAGACACAGGACAAGCGCACAACGCACTGCTGGATATTTTCATGTTGGAAGTTTGATCACATAGCCTACACGAAACAAAACAAAAAAATCTTGAAATGACAACTATTTTATGGTCTCAACCTATTTTTCTACCACCGCGAGATGTCGTGCTTGTAACACATTTTTCATTTCCCCGGTTCTGCAGACTCCACTGCTCCAGATGCGGCCAGAGTGCTAATAGCTTCAGCAATATTAAACAGATCACGTGGAAAGAAATGACTTAGGATGCAAAATGTATGTCAGTAATACAACATGATCATAGATTGGAGGACTGGTTTGAAAATGAGCTCATTAACGATTAAATGAGTTTCAATATTCATATCTGTCTACAGACCCAATATATGTCACGTCTTATCATTCATGAAACCAGATATTTATTTACTTGCAGAAGTAGTCTACTTGGTTGTGCCCTAAGCAAATGCGGGTGCAATGACTGCTGCTTTGCCCTACCCAGCACAGCCTGAAGTCACGGTCGCATCCTGTGAAGTACCTGGATTTTTTATTTTTTGCAGTGTAGGATAGGGGCTGTAATATTCTCACCACAGAGGTAACTTGACAGTGGAGGACAGTGGAGTTCTCAGACAAACACCTCTGATTTAACATTTGACAGACACATGTGGGTAACATGGAGCTGTCAATAGTCTAGGCGCGTCTTTGCCCAACCTTGATCTGATTTACAATGTCCTTACATGCAGTGATTATGTGGAGATAAGTCTTACGACTTTTACTTTTATATACTTATCCCACACATGTAGTAAATCTCTGCAAATGTTGGAAATATAATTATTGTTAGACATGAAAGATTTTTTTACTAAGTGAAAACTGGTCGCTTGCAATGTCCTGCGTAGGTTGTCGCTCAGTGGATGCTTCGCGCTCCCAGAACAGGCAAAGTGGGAGGGAAGCACATTTATTGCAGCACGCGAGTGATGATGTTAAAGCTTGCAGAGCTACAAGTGGTTGCAGGGCTAACCTTAACCTGAGAGGCATACCCAATGAGCTCTCCGAGCACCTCCCCAAAAACTCTGATTACAATCCCTTAATGTTTACACATGACGCGCAAGCATAAAGTCGACAGAGGGACAGAGTCGCCACAGCATACAGGTAGAGCAAGGGAATGGATCTTTCGCTTGGAAATTTTGCAATGAGAGGACGTTCAAAGGCAACTTTTTAGACTGCAGCGTCTGGATTATCATCGCGGGTTTTATTTTTTTATTTTGCGATTTCCTGCACGAAGTGGTCTCAGATTTTTGATAACTGTTTTCACTCATCAGCACAATGTTTATAAGGACAGTTATTCTCATGAATTTGCTAATTGCTCATTGTGACATTGTTCTTTCAATGCAGAGTGCATTTTGCTTCCCTGCACGTCTCGATCAACCTCATTTAGGGAATAATAATTTTGTTAAAAACGACAGGGAGACATTTCCTCAAAACATTCTTATCAAAATTAGTGCATTTGAGCAGGATTTTGTTCTCGATTTGCATCCAGATTCAAGTTTCATTGCGCCGACTGTCACCGCGCAAAGCGATGTTGAGAGCGCAGAGCTGAGCCGGTGTTTCTATTCCGGTGATGTCAACTCTGAGCGGTATTCTTACGCAGCAGTTAGTCTTTGCAACGGCTTGCATGGTGCTTTTGGCTACAATGGCTGGGAATATTTTATTAAACCTGCGATGAATGACACGTCTACGGGAATCTACTGGAGAGATGAGAGAACGCATGTTATCCGACGTCGGACCAACGCGAATCTCAGTGGCAACTCCACATCCAGGTGCGCTGTGGACTCTGTTTTGAACCAGGATGCAACGCAATCACTGGAGAAATACAAGCACTTAAAGGATCTTAATGCGCACAATATGACTGAAACTGTGTTGAAGGGCCGGTCGAAGCGATTTGCCTCTATTCCGAGATATGTCGAGACACTGGTTGTTGCCGACGAGTCTATGGCTAAATTCCATGGAGATGACCTCAAACATTACCTCCTGACCCTGATGTCAGTTGCGGCCAGGCTTTACAAGCACCCGAGCATACTCAACTCCATCAGCATCGTAGTTGTCAAGTTTATGGTGATTAACGAGGCTGACAAGGGACCCAAGGTTTCTGGGAATGCAGCGATGACACTGCGTAACTTCTGCACCTGGCAGAAGAAGCTGAACAAAAACAACGACAAACACCCAGAATATTGGGATACTGCCATCCTTTTCACCAAACAGGTAAGATATCCGCACAGTTCAGTAGGGGGTGCTCTTTTATTTATTTATTTATTGTTGAATGGTATCATCTAAAAAAGGTTATTATTTTGTGTACCGAAAGACCCCATAGTCATCAGCCTAAAGTTATGATGATTATGTTGTGATAATATGATATTATGTTATGGTGGCCATGTAGTGTTTGTTTGTGAACATTTGTCACCCTGTCATCACAAACTGAAATGAAAATCTGCTATTCAACAAGATTGTATAGAATGTTTAGCAGAACAGGTGTTGAGAGTTTTCTGAACACTTTGCCAACCTGGAGCGTGATGGATGTGCAAAAAGTCGAGTGAGGCAGGTTGCAACAGGAGCATCAGGTTCATGGGGTCTGTTTTATGTGCCCTGGAGAAGGTCAAAGGTCAAACATGACCCCGGGATGCTGCCGTCTGCAGGTAATTCACTGTGTGGAAGAATGCATCTGTCAGACACTCACCATAAAATCAATCACTCCCTCATTCTATCGGTGTCCTGGAACATGTTCACCCTGGTAGTGAGCCAGGACCTTGATGGATGTGGATTGGAATGGAACAGTTGGAAGACTGTTTTACATGATGAAAACATATCATGGGGTGATCTTGAGTTTCATTCCCAAACTCAGGAAAAAGTGTCTATTGGTGAGTAGGTCATCACTTGTAACACTGAAAGAGGGTATCTTCAGGGTCTAATCTGCCTCCTGGCAAGCCAAAGACGTATCAGTCTCTGTGATTGATGTTACAATGTTGATAATTGTCTTGATGACAATCATGGCATTCCTAGAATCTAACCACATGCTCCATCACGGCTGGTAAATTTGATTCATAAGCACTGAGACTCTCATGGTTACTAATCAACTTCTTTCCATAAAATCAGACCATGGTGAACATCTGACCAATGTTAATCATCGGACCACCCACTGTTTTCAAAATGAGTAATTCCACCAGGGGGGTTCATTTTCCTCTTGTTGTCTTCCTTAGGGCCTGCTAGGTTTTTGTGCGAGGGTCCAAAGTTACTCCCTAAATTCCTTCAAGTATTACTACCATAAAATAGAGCTGGTCTGACATTCGAGTGACTTCAGTGTTTTACATTTTTTGGTTTAACACATCACAAGACTGGCCAAACAATACAGACACACTTGTACACATGTGTACACCCTTCTAATATGGCACTGAGCAGCATACTGTTGGATACAAGGTATAAGCTGTGGGCCTGTCTTTTTATTTGATACTGTTCACACCATGATAAGCTACGGTGGACATTGTATAAATCTCAAGAACATAATTCCCTACCATCTACATTCAACTGCTTGACACAGAGCAGTATCAAATTAGGTTGCTTGATGATGCTAATGGCCTATGCTTCTTGTCAGTAACGCACCATGTCATTGGGAAGGATGTATTCAATAGACTTAGTCTGATAATCACAGTCATTTGTCGGAGCCAAATGTAGTGCTTAGAACCTAATCTGCCAGTGGCTGGTGGTGATGTAGCTCTCTGAGGGGTGCAACAACAACGGGAAGTGTCCTGTTTCTGCAAGGATCTTCCCCCAGCCCAGCTCCAGCTGTGAGTGATCTAACTTTTCCCCCTTGCGTTCTCCATCCCACTGGCTGTCCCTTCTGAGGAGGCCTGTTTCCCATTATGGATGTTCCTGGAGGGCCTAGTCAGCTGGAGCAAGAGCCTCTGGAGCCCCGGCGAGAGAGAAGAGCCTCCAAATCCCACAGGTCCCTGACACACCTGCCCTCGCCCCACCGCACAACGCCCTCACAGCTCAGCTGTGGCCCGGGGGAGCAGCATCGCGCCGCGCCTCTGTAGCACTGGAACATTTTCCCTTGTGTTACCATACCTTCCTTTGTGCCTGTGTGTGTGTGTGTGTGTGTGTGTGTGTGCGTGTGTGTGTGTGAGAGAGAGAGAGTGAGTGTGTGTGTGTGTGTGTGTGTGAGAGAGAGAGAGAGTGAGTGTGTGTGTGTGTGTGTGTGTTATGATTAACTCATGCCTCATCTTTGCAGTGCATGTCCTCCAATACTCCCAGGGTGTTTTCCATGTTATGAGAAAGTACGGCCACAAGTTCACACACTAAATGCAAATGCATTGAACGGCTCCTGGAAGATATGGGGAACATGTGGAAAGTCATTCATGCTTGGAATCCGGCTTGGGTCAAGTGTGACTGCTGGGGTGTTTTTTTCTGGAGAGGTTGCACAAGGTTCCACGTCTTTGATGCCCCGCATCGAAAGTCGAAATATCTGTGGTTTTGGGTGTACACCCTTTCTCAACCCACACACACACCTTTATAGAGTTCTTGGTCACCACCAGATTAGCACATAATAAAGAAAGCTTTGGGTGCATTGGCAGTGCTGCACGTTTGGCAGTGCCCCTGCATAAGTCATTTTCTCCTTTTGTACCTGTTCTGAAAGCGGTAGTGTGTGGAAAAGGACTCCCGGTGATCCATCTGAAGCTACGTCATACAGAGTTGTAACTGTAAATGCTTCATAAAAACCAGCACAAGCCAGTTCCGTAGCTAAACAATTAACAGTGGGGCAGGCATGGAGACAAAGAGTAATGGTTCCGTCATGAAGAGCTTGTTACATGGACACCATTAAGAGGTTGTCAGTGTGTTAAGGCACGACTTTGCATGCTTGCAGTCCTGTGGTTGATTGATTTTATGTGGATTTTATGTGTCACAGGCTTTGGACTCACATTACTGTTGAATACCCTGTAGTCAGGTGGTGGGTGGATTTTGGCTGTTTGGAGAGAATGTGTGTATGGGGGTGAGGAGAGTTAAAGATTTATCTGAAAGAAAAGAAGAAGAAAGAAAGAAAGACACAAAGAGAGGGAGAGAGAGAAAGAAAAGACCAGAGAGAGAGAGAGAGGAGAATCATTTGAAGACCTAGCAGTTTGTCAATGCACACATGGAAGAGTTTGGATTTTATAAAGGCGTAATGAAAATCATATGTTTGCACCACTGGATGCCAACTGGGTCAGTCCCGCTGAAGGGGATTTTTTCCCCACCCCCAGTTGATTTGTGACTAGTCCTAACCACACCTGTAGGTGGTGGGGATGCAGGAAACTCTTTATGTAATCAAACAATGCATCATAGGTGAGGTCAGGCATTCCCACAAGGATGAATGACTTTGGGGGTTCAAGATTAATTTCCCTGGGCCACGGGCTTTGTCAAGGCTAATTAACTTCAGGCAGACGTCCAGAGGATCATGAAAGCTCGGGATTCTTTATGTCATGGAGGTAGTGTCATTAGTCTGGTATATTTTGAAAGCGATCCAAAGTACCAGACAGGTCACTTACCAGCTTTCAGAAACACTAGAGCACCATCCTGTCAAAGGCATTGCAGAAGTATTAGTTGATTTGTGGAAAGATTAGTGTGGTATTTCCATATTCTTTTTTTCTCATGTTACTGTACTGAATCTGATGTATGGGTCTGACCAAGTGTTTCAATGTAGCAATTGGTATTAGTAACTGCTGTATATTTGGTCAGCAACAGGTTTAATGTTAAATGATAGAGCAACACAAATAATGCAGATAGAGTCCATCATATTGTTTGTCACATGTGAAACCATGACATTTCTGATAATACAGATCAAAACTGGCTTGAGTCTTCTTGTGCAGAACCAAAATAAACTACTGCCTAGAACAATTTTTCAATGTGCAGTCATCTCTTTGTGCAATGTTAAAAAGGCACCACAGACATTCTTGCAAATGTCTACCTTTATAGACAAAAGTGAATCATATTTGACCCCCTTTACTTATAAGCCATCTGTATGAGTGAATAGTTAGATGGATGATCAGTTCAGGGGTCAGATCAGGCCCTCAGGCCCTTAGGTCACTCACTGGGTAGAAACATCAGCTGAGAGCCCAAATGTATTGTAAATAAACTCCAGACAAACAAAAGCCTCTCATATTTTGCCATTATCCCGCAGTAAAAGTTATGGTTTTCTTAAACTCAGATCCACAAGGCATTAAAAGCACATTCATAAATGTTATAAAGTATTCATAACGGATCATAGCATCTGACATGTCTATAAATAGACTACACTTATAAAGTCCTACCCAAACATGTATTATGAAAGCATGCATGGGGTCACATAATGGCTTTATAAAGTCCATTTGTTGAATAAACAGCATTTGTCATAATTTTACCAAGTGGTAAAATAAACATTATTTTGCATTCTGATTCTTCAAGCTTTTTTGGTTTCTACTACATAACACACTATGAGTGCAGTCATCATTGCTATTAGTAGTCGTAGTATGGACTTGTCATGAATACTTTATATCACTTTATGAATGTATTCATAATGCACTATGGATACAAGGCTTACCAAAGTTACTTTCCCGGTCCTCCTCTGTTTCCACACCTTGGCCCTCACGTCAAACACTGAGCTAAGAATGTGGCTCTGTTGCTGCTGACATATTTGAACTCTACAGCTAGCATTGGTGCAGTGGATTTTGGAGAAGAACGTAACTTTTGGCTGTGGTGTTTTTGGCGTGTCCCCCCAAAGGAGGTCAGGCAAAAGCGTGTTTGGTTATTGTTTGTCCTTGGAGGTTCGCAGCTCGCAGTCATCTCAAAAGAAGCCAGAATTGCTGTCTCTAGAAGTAGGTCACCTCTGAAACATTGCTTACTGCTGGGAAACAATGTATCTTTTTGTTAAGCAGCATTGTATGTGTGCATATGCGTGTGTATGTTTCTTTGTTGTTGTTGATAACCACCCCAAACTCTCATATGGACATCTGGATTGAATTTCTCATTGGTCAACAACTGGAGTCCATGAACAATTTGTTACAGTGATTTGGATCTTCTCCTTGGATACACTTTTGAAAAGTTTGATTCATTACTGGCAGGTTGTGTGAAGCAGAGAGGCTTATGTGGTTTAGTCGTTTGATAAGTCATGTTTTCATTTCACAGATAAGTTGCAATGGCTAGATTGTAGGTGTAATTCCTAAATCTGTACATGGCTTTTGTCAATATGATTTGGGCTATCCAAATAAGATAGTGTTTTTGGGAAACTGCCCATAGAAGGTGTGTCACCATGTCCTGTTCTATCGTCAGGAAACCGTATTTATATCAGACAGCTAAACAAACATTTTTTGAGAGGTTTAGTGTTAAACTTGGTGGTAAAAAAATATAGGTCAACTGGAAATTTTGCCCCTCAACTGCAACATTCTGAAGCAGCAGCATTACCTCATGTAGCACCAAAATCAGAAATAAATTTAACAGGCCATCTGGAATCCCTCTCTTTGGATGAAAAATGCTCAGAAACGAAATTCCCTTTTTTGGAGAGCAAATCTCTCTCTTCTCAATATGTTTTTGGTTGGGATTTTGGTCACACGTCAATAAATTCTATGGAAACAAGAGGCGCTTCCCAGAATTCCTTCAGAGTTTGATGAAATGGTGGTCAGGACTGGGCCATCCTTTAAAAAGCACCACAAAGTGACTCCTCAATATCTCTTTCATCACCTAAATTATGTGTATGGCTGTGTCCATTTGGGCATGTGATGTGTGTCAAAGCCAAAGAGCTTATTCAATTGTTTTAGAATTTAGGACCTTTTTAGTGCTGAAATGAGCAATGTACTCTAATCATCCTCTCTGTAAATATAGTTTTGTCTTAGCCACAATGATTATATGAGGATGAAATATCCACACAGTGGTCAACACTGACAGGTTAATGGCAATTGTAGGTCTCAACTCTCTGTTGTTATGATTACTCTTTTCAAGAGTTTTGGAGGAGGTCAGGTGCTAAATGAATTCAGATGGGAATGTGTTTCTGTGGCTGTCTGACTCCAGGCCAGCCTCCACGCTCTGCAGTCAGGCTCAATCAGTGTCTGTGTCTGTTCCAGGACCTGTGTGGAGCGTCCACCTGTGACACGCTGGGCATGGCCGACGTGGGCACCATGTGTGACCCCAAGAGGAGCTGCTCGGTGATTGAAGATGACGGCCTGCCCTCGGCCTTCACCACTGCCCACGAACTCGGTAAGCCCTCTTCCTCTTCCTCCTCCTCTTGCTCCTCGCCCCGGTGAGTCTGATCCACAGCACCTCCATGACTCCTCCACGCATGACTTTGACTCCCCAACACGTACAGGGCCTTGGCTCCTCTTCGTGCTCACCCGACCGACCCAGTTCCCGTGGTTGTTTATTTGAGTTTTTGATTACGCTACCCATCCCCACCGCGTATACACAACTCCTCCCCTGGAGCTCTCCCACCGGAGCTGCGGTCGGACCATGGAGCGAGCGACTAAACATTGGCATGTTTGGGGAAGACTCCAGGACTGACTCATGATGAGTGGGAGTCAGGGAGGGGTTGTGGGCTGGAGGCGGGGGTGAGGGTGGGGGGATGCAGATGGAGGATCAGGGGAGGATCAGGGGAGGATCAGGGGAGGGGAGGAGAGGAGAGGGGAGGAGAGCAGAAAGGGCTGCTAGGGGCACCGCAGAGCTGCTTCTCATGCATGTGGGATTACTGCTGACAAGACAAAACGGAAAATTGGCACCGGTCCCCCGCGCTGACTCATGACTGTGGGGAGACGGCTGACCTGATTCACACAAAAACAAGCCCCGGAGGCCCCGCACTGCCGTTTGGCTCTCACAGGCGACGGCCGAGGGGGGATGTGGCCGGCTGGCTGACTGATTGCCGAGGCTCATCTGTCCTCCCTTGTTCTTTTTTCTCTCTCATCCTTTTATCTCTCTCTCTCTCCCTCTCTCTCCCTTTCTCTCTCTCTCTCTCTCCTGACAGGCCACGTCTTCAACATGCCCCATGACAATGTGAAAGCCTGTGAGGAAGTTTTCGGAAAGCTGAAGGACAACCACATGATGTCCCCCACACTGATCCAGATCAACCGCACCAGCCCTTGGTCACCATGCAGCGCGGCCATCATTACAGACTTCCTGGACAGTGGACACGGTGAGCCTTCATAGCCTTTGTGTTTAGTCAACTTGACTTTTTTTTAAAACGTTTTTATCGCTGACGAGGATGGAGAGCAGTGGTGACCCTCAGTGACCCCTCAGACACATTCTATTTTCTCTCCTCACAGCTTCAGGTTAAGCGCCAAACGCAGTCACTTAAAATAACACGTTCCTCTGGAAGATGTAGTTGTGGAGTTCCTTCCTCCGACAAGTAGCTGTGGAAAAAATCTCAAGCTCCGACCGTCATTTGCTCGAGTTAGCTTCCCTGAAACAAGGCCGTGGCACGAGTTAGGAGGTGTAATATCCACCATGAATGTTGCTTGAGGTGAGAGAGCATAGCAGACATGGGTGGCTCCATCATAAAAACTAGTCATGCATAGGACGCACCCACACAATTGGCACAGCGACACCTCCTGCCCAACTGAAGCAGGGGAGTTTGACCTTCCTGAAGATGATTGCAGTAGGGCTGTTCTCCCGACTCAAGCCAGCCATGCTGTGATGCGAAGCTCTGCAGTCTCTCTTCCATGGCCACTGCCAACCAGGGCAAACCACCATGT
The DNA here is from genome assembly GCF_046254945.1 of Alosa pseudoharengus. Taxonomy (NCBI): domain Eukaryota; kingdom Metazoa; phylum Chordata; class Actinopteri; order Clupeiformes; family Clupeidae; genus Alosa; species Alosa pseudoharengus. The sequence goes on along the minus strand of NW_027468870.1, from coordinate 34,483,625 downwards.
CTGGCTCCCGATCTCGGCAATTTGGGGAGCGCATGTGACAAGCTGTTATTTTCGAGCGCCTCCATCTGTCTGAAATTAGACGGGGTTATGACAGGCAACCTGCTGCGGTTGTGGGTCCTGCTGGCAGCTAGGTGTAGTCCGTCCGAACTTTCTCACGCAGGTTAAAATAGCATCTTGGCCGGGTCAGGTTTTTTTTGTGTTTGTTGTTTTGCTCTGATAGCAACAAGGGGAATGTGATTGTTGCACCTCATTACTGCCACTGCGGAAAGTCGTAAAGAGAAATGGCCAGACACACACACACACACACACACACACACACACACACACACACACACACACACACACACACACACAATCACACAATCACTCACACACACTCAGACAAGCCCTTCAATTTGTACGGAAGTGCAGAATGATATATCAGATGTTGTCCTCTTAGTTTTTCAGTATCAACATTGTATGATAATAAACCCTTCTCACCACAAATCCTTTGGTGATATTTCATTACAGTTTCTTAAAATAAGCTTGACATTCAAGAGCACTTATTCACTGAAAGGGTCATGTCGTGTTCATTCTTATCAGTGAAATCCAGCACTGTGCATGGAGTCTCTAGCAAAGTTTGTTCTGCCCTCTCTGGCCAGCTGCCTTAGCCTGGATAAGCAGGATAGCGGTCAGTATAAAGGCTGAAAGAGTTGCTGTCTATGAACCAAAAGAATGATGTCACAGTTGGGCTGTTTAAATCAATCACTGAATCATTGAATGATGTCAACATTGTGCAGAGTATTCATGAATTCAGAGACAAGGAGAGGACTTGTGTTTATATACAGTAGGGTGTGATGGGCAGGAGGGGTGTTAAAGCAGTACAGCTTTTAGAGGCGTCAAGAAGGCATGTCTTGTCTTCAAAGAGACAAACATCTGACAGACACTGGCTAAGATGCCATGGACTTCGTAGTGTACACATCAGTGGCGGCTGGTGATTAAAAAAATAACGGAGGAAGGAATGTCTGCTTGATTGGCGTTAGTGGCAAATGTGAGGTTGTGATGGTGTTGGTGGCATATGTGAACAATAGAGTATGTAGGCCGCCTATCCAGACACATTTATGGCAGCAGTATGTACTATGTAGCAGGGGGGGGGGGGTCTGACCTAAGGAGCTAGGCAAGCATGCAGCAGCCAGAAAAGTTGTGGGTTCAATTCTTGGCTTCAACCATTGTGCATTTGAGCAAGGCACTTAACCCCAAATTCGTCCAGGGACAATGGACTTTGTAATATAATTTAAATATATAAGTCACTTTGGATAATAGTGCTAAATTAATAAATGTAAATGTAAATAAATGTAAATTTAGGTCTGGGAAGTATGAAATACTGTTTTCCAGATGTGAAAAATTACGGAAAGTCTGGAGGTTTTGCTCAGTGTAATATATTGGCAGAAAAGTCTATAATAATAAAAATAGACACTTGTTTTATAAAACCATGTAACTATTTACCATTAAAAATAGACCTTAAATGTGGCTATTTGTAACATGCTATTGTTTTTAAAGCCAAATCGCTATAATTTAAAGACAGGTTGTAATAGCTAAGTGGGAATTTATGAAAGCATAACTTGGATGATTATAACAACGCATAACTATCCCAAAATGTTTTATCACCAAGTGAACTGTCCACGTATGTGACAGGTCAGCAGTAGGCTATGGCTGATTGTTTTCTGTGCTAACGTTACCAGTTAGCCATTAGTAGCCTATTTGTCTGACTATGTAGCATTCAGTAGCCTACACTAGCCTTACCGTCTTGTTTTGGAATATGAATTTTTGGAGCTGGTCTTCCTGCTTTGATAAACATTCATCATACATCAGTGTATTCACAGTGTATTTGAATGTATAAAAGATTTGAGATTGTCCTCTGATTCCATTGTACTGTTTATTTCACGAGCAAAAAACAAGCTTTCCGTTCAACATAAGATTCGTAGACTGCAGATAACGTTCTTGAACCGTTGCCGCTAAAAGCAGCACCCCCTATCGCAATTGAAAATTACTGTACGGAGGAGCTTCCTCCCTTGGCCATTGAAAACGACGTGATTCACGAGCCGCTGGGGCCCGAGGCGTTTATAATGGACTTCAATGAGGGGCTTGAGGAGGAAGCTCCTCCATACAGTAATTTTCAATAGCGATAGGGGGTGCTGTTGGCATTTTGACCTAGGGGAACGATTTTGTTCATTCAAAGTGTTAAAAATAGTAATATTAACAGTAATTTATCAGATTAGTAATTCACTTTATATATTTTTTATTTTTCTCTGAAATTTTAGGGAGGGTGTTCCTCCCTTTCCTCAATGAAGGAGCCTCCTCTGGTACACATATGTTAATACCATATGGGAGCCTCTGCACAAACACACACACACACACACACACACACACACACACACACACACACACACACAGACACACACACACACACACACACACACACACACACACACATAAGCATACAGGGATTGTCTGATGTTTGAAAAGAGAGAGGGAAAAGGCAAACATTTGTCTGACATAACTGTTTATTTGAACAAAGGCTCAAGAGGAAACCGCAGATATCAGAAATTTTTTACAGGCATAACCCAAGGCCACACAATTCCCCAAGCTTATTATTCAGCTCTGCTTTTTTGCTCTTGGGATCAATCCTTTGAATTAAGAACAATATACAACATAATTACAAAATATAAACATTGAGTGAAACATTATGGTGTTCCGTTTTATGACGTTTACTTAAGTAAGCAATATGTAATACCCTGTAATAATACTTTAAACACCACCAGCATTTTTAATAAAAGTAGATACTATTTCACATTTGAAGTGCAAACCTGACTGTAACCAAAACCTCATGCAGCAACAACATGCATTAACATAAGTAAACTAAGTATAGGTTAATTGACTATTAAATACATTTATTAAGGACACTTTGTAATGTATCAGAGAGTTAGGTGTGACCTAAAATTTATTTTGGAATTAACATCAAGTCTATAAGCAAAATTATACATTTTGCATGTGATTGCATTATTAATCAATGCTGTAATAAAGTGAATATCTACTATACCCTCTTCAAAAGATAATTTGTGTAAAAATGAATTGACATTTATGTTAATATATGGCCAGTGGTGCTATGAATGGGTTGATACTGTACTTTAGTAATACTATATACTGTATTTAGAATAACACTGAGTGACGTGTAGCCATAAATCCACATGGTATGTGATTGGTCCACAGACTGAGCCTTCCTTATGTCTTTGCAGGTGAGTGCCTGCTCGACCAGCCGCAGAAGCCTCTGGCCTTGTCTGAAGTGCTTCCCGGCGTTTCCTACAGTCTGGACCGCCAGTGCGAGCTGGCCTTCGGCACTGGCTCCAAGCCCTGCCCCTTCATCGAGACGCCCTGCAACCGGCTGTGGTGCACGGGCAAGACCCGTGGCCAGCTGGTGTGCCAGACACGCCACTTCCCCTGGGCCGACGGCACCGCCTGCGGCGATGGCAAGCTCTGCCTGCGTGGCGTCTGCACCGAGAAGCAGGACGTCACAAAGATTAAGGTGAGTGGACTGGAGGGATGTCCACCCAACAGGTTGTGGGACCGGGACACACAATGCATGCATGTGGTAAGGGCTAGAATACTTCGATTATAAAGCAGACATGCTAGACTATACAAGAAATTCATGCTTCCACCCGTCTCTGCGCCACTTTGAAGTCAATTCTGTGCCTGTGGCGCCTTCCAGCAATCTCATTGTCATGAGACGCGTTTCCTGGAACTGTCACGGCAGTGTGATATTAGCCAAGTGTGTATTACAGAGAGTCAGCGCGCCAATGCCTACTTGTTACCCACTACCCCCACAGAAACAGGGTTGTCTTTGGCACGTCACTAAAACACAAAACCTCTGTGATGAGAAAAGAGAAGCCCAGCACTCAGTGCTGACCCGTCCAGACACGTTTCTCGTCTCTCCTCAGGTGGATGGCCGATGGGGGAAGTGGGGCGCCTTTGGAACGTGCTCCAGGACCTGTGGAGGTGGGGTGCAGCTGGCCAAGAGGGAGTGCAACAACCCGGTGCCTGCCAACGGGGGCAAATACTGCCAGGGTGTGCGGGTCAAGTACCGCTCATGCAACCTGACACCGTGCCCAGACACAGGTGAGGGCCCAGGCTCCCAAATAAAGTTGGCTTTTTGGTTGTTGATGTTGTTGCGGACATGTTGGTATTCGCCTTGAACTCAGACAGCCCTCATTCATAGGAGAAAGTTGCCTTGGATGACCTGATTGGACAAAAAGTCAATTTTCCGCAAGTGGAAAAGCCTATTCGGCCTTTTGCTCATAAAAAAGTAGGCTGATTTGTATGGCTGTCAGTTTATCTGTGTGTGTTTTAACTGAAGAATGCCATTTATGTGGCTATATCACAGTAATGGTTACCTCATTAAGCTGACAAAATGATTTCAAGGTTTAAGGGTGAGACGTACATTTTTTTGGCCTCCTATTTGCATAAACTACTAGCAGCAGATACCCATCAGGGAAATATGAGGTTGCAAATATGTCTGGTTTTGCCCGCAGGTTGCTAATGGAAAAGCTTGAGTAGTTTATAGATTCAGACTGACAGAAAAGATTGCGGTGACCTTAACAGGACCTCACATTCCCCCCTTGAGTTGCGTTGCGGGTGCTGGTGCCCTTTGACCTTTGTATTGCTTGACCTGTCCTTCCTCCTCTGCACAGGCAAGAGCTACCGGGAGGAGCAGTGTGAGGCCTTCAACGGCTTCAGCCTCAACACCAACCGTCTGACTCCGTCCGTGGTGTGGGTGCCAAAGTACTCGGGAGTCTCGCCCAAGGATAAGTGCAAGCTCATCTGCAGGGCCAATGGCACAGGCTACTTCTATGTCCTCGCCCCCAAGGTAAGCAAATTGACACAAATCCTCTTATCCATTCTTTTTTAAAACTGTTTACATATCCTGTTGCTTGTTATCAATCTTATAGTTGTCACAGCCATGTGGAAATTGGGCTAGAACGGCCAACACTGGTTCAAGCTGATGTCAAATATTCAGCCAAAACCAGCATGTACTGTAATTAGAACTAATTGAGCTTGATGACTTATTACTTGCCCCTAATAAAGATTGTTTATGACCTGTCTGACGTCCTTTGACAACAACTAATCTTTGTTGCAGTTTTAAATGCATTACAATTAGTAAGTGAACTGTTTACAACAGTACCTGCTTAGATCTACTTTTTTCCCCGCTACAACAAACTGCTGAACTGCATTTTAGTGGGCCTCTATGTTAAACAATTCCTTGGACATGACCCATCTGGAAAAATATTTACAAACTCCTTGTTATTAAATCCAGGACATCACCGATGATGTTTACTAGAGAACTAGCAAACAAAATGCACTTTGGCAGAAAAGAAAACAATTATGAGAAATTATGGAAGCCTGTAAGAGTCTTCCGTTGCACGTGGATAATGCACTGTGTGTCTGCATTAATGATACAAAACCTTTGGCAGACACATCTCCTTCACATGCACATGGAAGCCATAGCTCCTTCAGATATAAACAGGACTAAGAGTTGATTAAGAGACAAACAGATGGAGAGAGATAGAAATAGTAGGAGCGTTGTTTTTCTCAATGTACAGCGTCAGCTGCAGTTGGCTGTGTAAGATTGTGTAAGTAGGCGAACTCTATCATGAACAATAGGGAGAGGGGCTTGTGTATGTGTGTGTGAGTGTGTATGTGTGAGTGTGTGTGTGTGTGTGTGTGTGTGTGTGTGTGGGGGGGGGGGGGGGGGGGGGGGGGAGAAGAGAAAGATGAGAAGAATCAAGAGAAAAACTTAGAATCAGAGGGAGGGGGAGGGCTACATCGTTCATAGATACAAGGGTGAGGAGTGAAACTTTGCAGCAGCATCAGAGGTATGTGTCTTCAGCCTAGCCTGTAGAGAAGGAGGAGGAGGAGGAGGAGTTGGGGGGGGGGCAATGTCAGGAGATGGTGACATAGAATAGGGGCCCTTGATCTCAGATCAGTTGGATGAGGGCCACGTCATGCCCAAAAGAGAGGGCAATCCACCACTTTGTGGACCAGGAGAGTGAATGCCGCTCAGCTAGAACAGGCAATAGAATATGGATCTGACTGGGTACTGTTAAGCACAGCCTCGAGGAGATGGGCATGCCAAGAGTTGCCCAGGTGGAGCTCACTGACCCACTGCTAAGCTGGATGGGCTTCACACTTTCGTCCCACTCTGACCTTGGCACGCACATGCTGACCTGGCTGACCTCACAGGGGTGGGATGCGATTGGCTTGTGCTGTGCGAAACATTTGTAAACTCCTAATATTTCAAAGACACGACTGGGACACTAGCCACATATCTGTTCACAGACAAAAGGAAATCATTTCATAAAAAAAAGTCAAACTGTTGGCCGGTTATGTGAAATGTAGCCAGACGCCGATATTTGGAAAGGGGTCATATTTGGTATGTGAGCTTCACAAATCCTCTGTGGCATCTCTGAAAAATGTAATAAAAAGGAGATATCATATCTGCTCTCCTCTCCTCTCCGCAGGTGGTGGATGGTACGCCCTGCTCCCCAGATTCCTCCTCGGTTTGTGTCCAAGGAAAGTGCATCAAGGCTGGGTGTGACGGCAAATTGGGCTCCAGCAAGAAATTCGACAAGTGTGGAATCTGTGGGGGAGACAACCGAAACTGCAAGAAAGTCTCTGGCCTCTTCACAAAACCCATGTGAGTGAACTCAGATGCGCTCACACCCTTTGGCCCGATTCGCCTGTAACCTCCCACTGCAACCGACATATTGCATTAGTCATTTCCCTGCTAAGTCTATAAAACATCCTGACGTAATGTTGTGTGCTCTGCTTTTGTGTGTCGCCTTCGTTTCCCCCAGACACGGCTATAACTTCGTGGTCATGCTCCCGTTGGGTGCTGCCAATGTCGACATCCGGCAGCGCGGCTATAAGGGCATGGTAAACGACGACAACTACCTGGCGGTGAAGAACAGCAAAGGCGTGTACCTGCTGAACGGGAACTACGTAGTGTCGGCGGTGGAGCGGGACATCCTGGTGCGCGGCAGCCTGCTCCGCTACAGCGGTACGGCAGGCCTGTCCGAGACGCTGCAGGCGGTCAAGCCGCTGGGCGAGGCGCTGACGGTGGAGGTGCTGTCCGTGGGGCAGATGACGCCGCCGCGCATTCGATACTCCTTCTACCTGCCGCGCGAGACCAAGGAGGAGCGCGTGCTGAAGAAGGAAGGCCGCACGCGCGCCCAGAACAGCGTGCTGGCCGAGGACGGTGGCGGCGGCGGCAGCGACGGCAGCGACAGCCCGAGCAAAGCCGGGGACATTCTGAAGGAGAAGCTGTCGCCGGCCTTCACCAAGCAGGAGCCGGTGCCGCCTGGCAAGTGGCAGGCCTCGGGCTGGGACGAGTGCTCGGTGTCATGCGGCGTCGGCTTCCAGCGGCGGATGGTGCAGTGCCTGGGCGGCGACGGAGGGCCGCGGACGGACTGCGAGGCGGCCCAGCGGCCCAGCGCGCTCCGCTCCTGCGGGGACCCCTGCCCAGAGTGGGACGTGGGCAGCTGGTCCCCCTGCTCCAAGACCTGCGGCAAGGGCTTCAAGAGGCGGCCGCTGCGCTGCACCGCAGGAAGGGGACTGTTGTTGCCGCGCGAGCACTGCGCGAGCCAGCGCAAGCCGCAGGAGCTGGACTTCTGTTCACTACGGCCCTGTTAATGACCTCTATCCCCTCCCTTACCCCATCCCCAAACCACCACCACATATGGACTTGTCATTTTGTTAAATGATATATTCAACAAAAAAAAAGAGAAAAGGAAAAAAGAAAAGACAGAAACACTAAAAAAAAGAAAACAGAAAACGATCCAGAACTGTGTTCGTTCTGGTGCATACATTTTCGCATCTGCCTGCAACAGGGATAGACACGAGGATGATAAAAACAGACAGCCTTTGAGAGGGGCATGTGAATAACAGACAGAAGGAGGAGCGAGTAACAAAGCACAGAGGTAAAGTAGAGCGCGGAGTCATTGATGTTCATTTCAGATTTCAGCACACCAAAGTCTACCTCTGGTTGTAACAGGAGAAAATTATGTTCTTTGCCCATATTTTTTTCTGCCTGTAGAAACCAGCAGTTTTGTTCACAAGTCTAACAGTGCCCAGAGCCTAGTAAGAAACTGAGGTATCATCTTAAATCCAATCCATTCTAGAGATATTTCCACAATGTTGTAGAAAAGTGCATTGTGATGCTATAGTAACCATCCAAGAAGTTAGTTTTAGGTATTGAGTTAGCATGGTCCTGTCAGCTGCTGAGCCCATAACCCTTGGAACATTCTACTCCTGTGAGTAAGTGTCAGCAAGTAATCAATATGGAGGGACAACAGCAGCTTTGTGTGCTATCATCTTCTCAAACATAAAAAAATGGATTTGGTGTATTTCTGGAACATTCCTTTAAACAGATAGGAGTCTAAGTGAATGCCATTGTACTGCAAGTCTGGATGCAGTGGGTACTTGTTCAATACTCTCTGGTTTGTGATGGACAGAGAGAGATAGCTGTGGCCTTCTGTGACTGGGACAGGGTAATATATTAACAGGGTTGTGCTCACTGCCCATGAAGGCTCTTTCACTCCACGAGTTAATGATCTCATAGGGGCCGATGGAGCAGGAGTTACTTGCTTCAGTGGTGTCGGTCATGCATTTGGGTTAACTGAGCTTCAAACAGCTCGGCTAATAAGAGCATCCAAAGTCCTGGAGAGTGCTGAGAGTTCAGTCTTTTCCCCAGAGGTTGGGGAGACTGTGCAGGCATGAGGACCGTGTGTATGTACACACAACGAAGTGTATGCCTCGGCCATTTCTCCATGGCACTGTTTTGACATGTTATTGATAAATGGGAGTCCTCCATATTTGATCCCTGCAAATAAAACTGCAGAGCTAACCTTTTTGTGTGGTAGTCTCACGAGACCTGACAAGAAAACTTCAAAGAGTATAAGTCATGGAAAGAAACACAGACCAGACAAGCCACCCCAAATCCCCAAAGATGAAGCAGGTCAGGAAATAAACATTGGCCGCTCGGACGTCTGTGTTGTGTCACACAGCATGCTGCGCTAGCACATTAGCTCCCTGAGGATGACTCCCCATGTCCCTTCTATGTGCCTCATTCCCCTTCACCATCACTGAAACCCGGTGGGGCTCTCTACCTACCTAGCTGTAGATTGTAGCCAAGAGATATGCCATTAATCATCCGGTTTGAAGCCTCGGGTCCTCCTTGTCCCATTCTCAAAGTGTACTTAGCGGTTTGCTTTTTTATCGGAATTGTCCTCTGCTCCTCCTCATGTTATTATTGAGCCAGCAGTGCAGCTGCTATAATCATGCCCTGTCTGGTACAGTTGCCATAGTAACTAAGTTATTACTAGTAAAACGTTTTTGAGAGGTGAGCGGTGGCGATGAGGCTGTACAGTGTGTATGTTTGGTGTCCACAGCCTTTGTGGTGAACTTGTTCTTTTGTTTCGCAGTTATTGAAATCCCTGTAATCCATCATACAGTACATATACGTTTTCATTTTGTTTTGTGCGGTTCTTAAGAGGGACCACATCGTCCATCTAAAAGATGGTTCCTGTATTACTTGGAATGTTTTTATTTTATTTTCTTTTGCGCTTTTGTACTGCAAAAGATTTCAACGTCCTGCATGGGCTGCCTTGTATACCATGTATACATCCATCTGGCTGTGCACAAATAAGTCATGTAAATACCTTTTTATGTCTTGTTATTATTTTTTTTTTGTTTACGCTGGCATTTTGAATGGTCTTGACTTAAAGGTATTTATTCCAAATAAAAAAAAACATTTAGAAAGTTCACTTCACATGTTTTTTTCTGTATTTCTTTCATGTTAACTTATGGGTGAGTTTTCATGACTCCTAGCACTACAAAATAGTCAATGAACAATGTAAAAAGAGGAGGCATATAGGGTCTTTGTCAAACACTTCATCAAGTCCTAGGACTCTCTCCATGGTCCTGTCATTAAAAAGATCCCCATATAGAAATAAAGCACTCGTTAAGCCATAGATTATGTCATAGCCTGGGTGTTATTAGCCTACTTGTCAAATGTGTGTATTGTTCTATTGCATGACAAACAAAAGGTTTGTCATAAATTGTTTGTAAGAGAGAGCCAGCCAATCAGATGGTGGGAGAGGAGCGAGTGAACAAGTGTAAAAGAAAACAGACTGCTGAAGCGATCCTGCCCAACAGCTGGAAAAACCCATTCCCTGGCCATATATGGAAGCTTGACTTCATTAGGTGAGCTGTATACATAGCCATTGGGGAGAGCGGTGTCACGACTGAGCATTGTGATATTAAAGTGGACAGGGCTATTACATCAAGCTAAAGGCATTGTTTAGTCAGTGGCCATAAGAACGTTAGATTGGTCCTGACCTACTTAAGAAATGTTAGCCATGTAAAAGGAGAGCTAGAGGCCCAGTCTGCGTGAGATGTTTTGCTCTCGCCCCCAACTCCACTCCCTCCCCCCCGGTCTGTTCCCCTCTTGTTTTAGTCGTGTTTTGGCACGCTGTCTGGGCATCTGGCTTGGACGCATTCGTCCTTGACAAAACTAAACGGCTCTTCCTGCAGCTTTCAACTTCTCGCCCGGCTCCGCGTCAGAACACTTTAGGGAGTGGACGAAGGATTGTGTGTGTGTGTGTGTGTTTGTGTGTGTGTGTGTGTGTGTGTGTGTGTGTATGTGTGCAGGGGGGGGGGGGGGGGATACAAATGCTCTGAGGCAGCTTGTCCACATCTCCAGGTCCGTGCCTGAGGTCCTCATCCCAGCCTGGAAGCAGCTGCTCGGGGGACCCAGCCCTTAAGAGACGCGGGACAGGGAACGCCGCATCCTCAGGCCCTCACTTTTCTTCCATTCTTACCATAGCTCCATATTTCTTCAGAGCAGCCATTTGTTTTTCACGCTCGTAGACAATAGTGTCCGGAGCCAAGCGGACGGCTGCCAGAGGATGACAGGATGGAATGGGAAGAGCGGGGAAGTCACTGGAGGGAGAGGGGGAAAATACGATCTCACCGTTAGCACGCCGTTTCTGTATTTCCTGTCGAATGTGACTGACCCATTAAATCAGACTCCTTTCCCCCAACTCTGTGACTCCCCTGTCTGTCTGCCTCAGCCACATGCCTCAGGACATTGGGTTTAATTTTGTCAAGCTTCAAATGGCTTAAACACTGATGGAATTAATTGTGGTTTGATGTGGGCAGTCTGTGCGTGTCTGTTGCAGTGGCATTGTTAGGGTTGGTGTCTTTGTGGCATTTTTTTAGGACGAATTTGATCATGGTAGAATAAACGAGCGTCTCGTCTGGACAAAGACATTACACTCATGTGAGTGGGCATCTGTTTATCTGGGCTACTTCCGTCCGTGATCTCACCGGCAGAGCTGTATTACTCAAAAAAACCCCAAAATGGTGACCATAGGAAGAAACTCTCTTTTCCTGTTTAACACTGAAGGATGTGTCGTGACCACTGCACTTAAGTTCCAGTATGGGTTTCACAATGAGCTGTCTGGAATGAAAAAAGAAAAAAATCTAAACTAAACAAAATACAAAAAAAAATATGACATTTATCTTGGACGACTCCTCGCCTCAGTTCCTTTAACAGCTCAACCCCCCCCCCCCCCCCCAGACGCCACTGTCACATAAAACACGCTAGGCGCTGGGTTGTTCGAGGCCCTGGGACGGCTCTGGGTCACGGAGTGCGGGGCCTGACGACTAACTCTTAAACGCGCCCTTCTTTTATGGAGATGGCGGAGCTCGCTCGTACATCTCCACATGACAACGGGCTCTGTGGGCTGTTTGGAAATTGCCCAGTGGTCTCGCCATGCCATACCCCCGTGAGGCAGAAATACTGCCCTGCTTAGGCACTCTGGCTTAAGCCTCTGGCATGATTGATATGTCTGAGAGATGTGATCGAGCTGGCTGGGAATGCCGGCCTTTTCTTTTCCTCTCAAAACATGTTTCCATTTACATCAGCTGATAGCAAGACACAAGTCTAAAAAAGGCCATGACTTTTGGCTGAGCTGACTAAAATGTGCGTCCTTCACAATGCAGGGTTGCCCAAACTATATCAAAAAGAAACATGCTCTTTTTTAATTCAAGCACAAAGCTATTGTGCAGCAATGCAGGGTTGCCCAAACTATATCAAACAGAAACATGTTGTTTTTCTATTAAAGCACAAAACTATTGCACAGTAATGCATGGTTGCCAAAACTCTATCAAACCAAAACATGTTCTTTTTCTATTAAAGCACGAAACTATTGTGCAGCATTCACAGACTGCGCAACATTTATCCACACAATTTCACAAATATGTGTGGTTCAGCAGGGGAGTGGCTGTGGTAGGAGAGAGGTATTTGTGGCAATACAATAGCTGGCCTGGTTTACCTCCACTTCTAATAAAGATGGCAGAATCTCCAGCCTGAGGGTTTGTTCCCTGACCTCGATCCAGTTGAAGAATAACGGGAAGCCGCCCTGAGGCTCCCCCAGAGGAGGAGATGAAGTGGCCCACAGACATCAAATTTATCTAAATCTACCTCCCAGGCCTCCCAGGCCCGGCCCTGTGCCCTTCTTTCCTCTGTGTTTGATGGGAGAGGAACTCGTTTCCTCTGCTACAAAAACGAGTTGACAACCCACAGGAAACATCCGTTGTTGAGGGTCAGTAACCCCTTGCCTTTGAGCGCTTCTTTTCCGTGGAGCCACCAAGAAGGGGGGGGGGGGGGGGGGGATACCTCCCAGGCCGGTCTCTCTCCCTATGGCAGGCACTGAGGAGGAGGATGAGGAGAGAGAGAGAGAGTCAGCATGTTTCACGCTGATGGCCACAGGGATGGCTCAGAACCAGTGCTGACTGGGTCATTAAACCTTTCAAAAACACCTCTTCCTTCACACGGCGCATCCCATGCCAACAGCTTTTATCCAAGGGCCTGGCGAACAAATGAATACCCACACCTCCAAGTTTTTTTTTACAGTCTCAGTAAAATGAAGAACATGAAAACAAAGTGAGAGGAGAATGTGTAGATGGGATTGTAGAGTGATTGATATTGATCGAAAACAGCCTCCCCACAAATCAGTAATGTGTCAGACTCAACAGCAACAAAAAAACATCCTTTACAACTATCATGACCTGATTATCTAAAAGGATGTGCTTCCTTTGAAACCACTTGTTGCCTTTAAAAAGCAATGGTTCATGTCCTTCATTGGACTGGTCACTATATCTATGCACAAGGTATCCAAAACAAAAGGTGCTAAGGTATCCAAAACAAGAGGTGTTACAACGATGACATCACAGTAATCTCCAGGGAACCAGGAATTAGAGGAACGTTTCTTGTGAAACATTTTTCGGCACATCTTTCTAAACAGCTGTAGAGAAGTCTAAGTGTGAGCGTTAGTATGTTTATAATAAAGATCCTTATTACGTCAAAAGGTTATTTGGTGGTCCTCCATCGATGTTATCAATGAGCTACATGTAGCTGGCATGAGTTCAAGTATGTTAACCATCCATAAAAACTGAATTATGAAGTGCTCAATTACGGCGGAGAGCCCCCCTATCTCAAGCCCCACTATAATCCTAGCAGATTCCTCCAGCCACTGGAGTTTCAAAGCTGGTGCAGAGCGTGGGAACTGTTAGCAAGCTAGGAACCTGCCATACAAAAACCCCTCACACTGAAGGCACGTGACACCATCCTGACAAGCACACACACACCCATTCTGTTATAATTGAACGTCCACTCACACTCACTCACACACACTCACACACACAAACACACACATACATTCTGTCATGTGTCCACTTACTCACAATCACTAACACACACACACACATACATTTTGTCATGAGCACGTGCACTCACACTCACACGCACGCACACATGCAGGCACGCACGCACGTCGCACACACACACACACACACATACACACACACACACATACACACACACACACACACACACACACATTCTAAGGCCTTCGTTAGAGGGTGTTTTCATCAATCCCATCCACAGTTCCTTGCCACCTTTATCCTTTAAAGCTATTCTTCTACTGAGCTGCATTCAGTTGTGCACTTATTACCTCATCCGTCCTTTCAGTGAGACAGAAAAACAGTGTAACTGTGTAAGAAGGCTTTATCTGAGCTCTCAAAGCAACCCCCTGCACTGGTTAAGGCCAAGGGCAGCTGAGTGACAAGGTCAGGGCATGTGGACAAGGACAGGCCACGGCCCTGGAGAAGGGAGAGTGAGAAAGCTGCGCCAGAGTCACACAGAACAAGCGGACCGGGGCGTGAGATGGGCCAGGGTGGCATGGATGCACATAATTAAGCCCTGTGTACACTGCGGTTCTGTGTGTGTGTGTGTGTGTGTGTGTGTGTGTGTGTGTGTGTGTCTGTGTGTGTGTGTGTGTGTGTATGTGTGTGTGTGTGTGTGTGTGTTTCTATGTGTGGGTGTGTTTGTTTGGCATGGAGAAATTTGGTGCCAGGTCGAGAATGGCAGTGTGTTTGAGTGAGTGTAACAGATGGCAGGATGGTAGCTGCCCGCTGTACCAGTCGGTGTTGCATTCACCATTATCAGCAGAGAGAGACAATGTCACTCTGTGTATGATGCAAGGCGAGGCTCAGAAGGACCCCTGCAACAGGAGCTTCCCCCCATGAAACTGATAGTGTTACAGTAACTGCTGACAGCTTGCGCTCAGCTGTAAGTGCTGATATTTACAACACGCCACACCACAGAACGCTGAACTCTCTACGGTGAAAGAGAACCTATCAGCTCTGGCTCTGTGCCAGACAAGTGAAACATTTACATCCCGTTCCCATTGGACGGATAATCAAGTGATGTGTGCGTAAAGTGCTGAGTTGTTCTTGAAGGAGTGTGACCGACATGACAATAAGCCATTTTAGACATGGGTATTTCATTTCGGATTTAAAAGCAATTACAGTCGACGCGAGTCCTTCACAGCATCATACCAGTGACGGCTCTCATATTCCATTAAATGCAGTCAGGAGGCTCTAAATCTTGACAATGAGAAGGCAGATAGAGCCGAAACATCTGCATGTCTTTATGGAGGCAGAGACAATCAGACTAGGAAGTGGGGAGTGGAGATATGCAAGTCAACGTTGCCCATTTGTTTATTTCCTCCCAAGCCACGAGAGTGAGGGAAATCCCCCAAATATGCATAAAACCGATCAAAACAGATTCATCATGTCACGTCAACTACGCCACAACAATCTCAGGCTTGTCTTTACCAAAAGAAATAAAGAAATAAATTGAATAAATAAAATAAATAAATAAAATCACAGTCATCCTTCTTCTTTTAAAGTTATATCCACCTTTCTGCAAATGGAAGAGGCAAAAAGGGGGGGGGGGGGGGGGGCTCAATAAAATGTGATCCCCAAAGACAAGAAAAAAGCTGTGTGCCTGAGATCGAGGAGATACAAAAGTGTTAGTGTGGGGAACAGCATGAGAGGGGCCGAACGGAGTAAAGGAGAGAAAGGGACAGTGTGTGTGTGTGTGTGTGTGTGTGTGTGTGTGTGTGTGTGTGTTGTGTGTGTGTGTGTGTGTGTGTGTGTGTGCGTGTGTGTGTGTGTGTCAGGCAGTGGGGGCTAAGGTGTGTTTCCATTGGCTCATACCTGCGCTGGCTGTGTGACCTGCTTTCCCAGAAATTTCAGAGAACTCCTGCTCTGCGGTGCCAGCTGAACGGCTGATTCAGAGAAAAATGACCACATCTGATCGCACTGCATCTAACCTAGTTCTAGCAGTGTACATTTTTCTCGGCGCCTATCGATCATGGGGGGGGAAATCATGCAAGGGGAAGTGCTTTGTTGTGGGCATGGTTTTGATTTCACGTTGGCCACACACAAAATCACTCAACCTTCTCTCTCTCCCTCTCTCTCTGTTTCTATCTGAGTCAGCATATATGTTCACAGAAGAACATATATCTGACTGTGCACTCTACAGTATGTACATATAGCGTGCACAGCACAGACACACACATAACCACCACGCAGGGCATGAGACAGTTATAGAGTATAGATGCACTGAGTATGTGCAATGAATTACTCCATATATGAGAGTGCTGGACGTTTTCTTCTTCTCTGGGCTTCGACGACTGCAGTCCGTGGTTTGTGTGTGTTTGGGGTTGGGCCACGTCAATCTGGCCTGCCAGTCCGCAGGGACTGAGTTCATTACTCACTCGGCAAAACATCTTGAAGGGAGCAGAGAGGGGAATGAAGTCATAGGGCTGCACGATAAATCCCCAAAAGTAGACCCCTCTGCAGGAGCGAGGCTCTTTCCAACCTGTGGGGGATTCTAGTAGGGGGATTCCTATCTGGCGTTAGCCGACGTTTTTGCCTTTCGCCACTGAAAGACATAACAGACCTCGACACATGCAGTTTTCGTTTCAGCATCCGCCGAGGCCATTTCACTGCAGTCCAATGGTCCTAATAGGCATAACAGAGCAAACTGTTCTAGTCAGAGAGAAGGAATGATGTAAAAGAAGGAAAGGGAGGAATATAGAAGAAGGAGGAGAAGGAGGAGGCAGAGGAGAAGGACAGAGAGGGAGTATGATGGAGAGGCAGTTGGGAAAGAGCAAGTGGAACATTATAGTGGGTTTTCAATGAAGCCTTTCAGGGATGGTTAGCATACATTGCCTCTGGTGGCTCGAAATCCCACTCCATTTGCTGGTTTAGTGAAATTATGGTCACTAATAGCTATCCTGTAATTTATGATTAAAAACAAATGATAATTTCCCAGCTTCGATGGCTCTAGGCAAAACCCGTTTCTTGGAACATGTGCTTCATCAAGGCTAGAACCAGGCTAATGCAAGCCTCCTGTAGGTTAACGCCCTTCACAGGGAAAAAGCTCTGGAAAATACATCACCCATAATCCCACTTTAAACACAGATCCACTCAGGTCATATAGAGCGTGTAATTCTCAATCTAAAACAGCTCTAGTGTGCATATGTATGTGAGTGAGTCTGTGTGCCCACAGCCAGTATGTCTGTACATTGACTTTGAGTCACAAATTAAGTCAATCATGTTTATTTTTGGATCCAGTCTGATGTTCAAAGATTACGCTATGTACCCATGTCATAATCTTGTCATGACATATGTCATAAACGGTTATACTAATTAATGCCCCATGATGTAAAAGTGTAATGTTACCATAATCAGCAATTTCCATGACTGCATGATGCTATAATGTAGATTCATAAGTCATAATTTAGACTAGCAACATGACATGGCAAATCATAGGACATTAGTGATTATGATGTCTATGACATCTGCCATAACACGTTTATGACATGGTAATGGCAGTCCAGTGAAGTCAGGTTCAAGTTCATATTCATTTCCGATGGTGAGGTTTTTAGGGTTAGAGAAGGGAAGATGTGGTTTCATTGCTAATAAGCTGGTCATCAGAGAACACATGCTCATTACATGGCTGAAGAAGACACATTTAACATACTGTCATGACAATTTCCAAATGAGACACACTGAAGTCATGTACTATAAACTCTACATTATCTCAACAAAAAAGAATACCAATAGCCATTTAACTCCAATTGTCCCTAACCAACCTAACTGTTTCCCTCCAACAATATTTTGTTTCAGGGATCTCAAGCCTCTAACTCAAGTCATGGCCAGATAAGTGGAGGAGAGCAATGAACCCCACTGTGCTCTGGCTTGCCAGGTATTAGCAAAGCTATCAAAGAGAAGCCAGGGCATCTCTCAAGGCCCTGTGTATCCGGTCACCGGGACTTCCCGTGGCCAGGGCCTTTAGCCTTCATGTCTGCAGCGCATGTGCTGGTGAGGTGGGCTCCGGGGCTGAGGAAGGGTGCCAGGTACTGTAACTCACTGACAATGGAAACTAACGCCAGACCGCAAACTGAGGCACGGAACATCCATAGTCTCAACTTGGAGCTTACAAACGAATCCGCATTACATAATTCCTCTTCGATTAATATGTGAGTTACACATAGGACTTTGTCCGCTTTCCAAAAGTGTGTGCTGTCAAAGAGGGGGTTATAGCAACCCAAATGCCTGGCGCCGCGGAAACGAGGGGAGAAAAAAGAGAAAACACATGTCCAAAGCAACAGAACGCTTACGAAACAGCAGTCGAAGCCATAGACGAAAGGCTTGAAGAAAGGCTGGATGTCCAAGGCTCCTATTTATGCTTCTTGATATCGGTTGGCTAAAAAGCCACACAAAAAAACTGTCCCAATTGAAATGCAGAGGAGAGGAGGGGAGGAGAAGTTGGTAAGCAAGATCATCAATCATATGGAGCAATGCTGATGGAGAGGTTCACTGGGGTCTCTCATGTCATGCCAGGAGGATTAGCTTGCCCCTGTCAGGTTTGCATAAAATTTATACAGCAAAGGAGTACATTAGTTCCAGACGACTCTACATGCAAATCAGCCATCAGAGTTTCTGTTTTGGAGAACGCTTTGGGAGTGCTGTGGTTGAAGCCAGATCAAACAAAACTAAACAGGCCATATACAACTTTAGACAGCATAAATGTGCATCGTTGCCACTTGAATGTGTGCTTTATGGGGATAGCTATCCCCATTGGCTTTATGATTGTAAACAACCGTGATTGTGTATTTCAAATGTCACTCACATTGCTGAAAATGAGTCCTTTTAATTCAACTCGCCAAACGGATTGCGGAGCCAGATATAAACAAATAATGAAGAAACACATCTGAGTCAACTTTGCCTTCTCAACCATGAAGCAATAAAACCAGGAGTTACTTTTTCTTATTAAAGAATAACAGTGACTCATTCAAGTCTCGACCAAAAGGCCTTGACCATAAAGGCAGACTAATGGAGATTCAGTCCAAACAATAGACACGTAAGAAAACAGCAGAAGGCCTTTTTCGCCGTCCGAGCAGCACTGCCACTCTTCTGGTCGGTTGGGTTAAGTTCCTGCCGCTTTTGCTCTTCCAGTCTTTTATGTCGTTTTTCTGTCAGTAAGCAGCGAGCAGCAGCAGGCTAATTCATAGCATGGATTAAAGTAAACCAAGGAGGAGACAGCCATTTTGTCCTTTTTGTCCTTACAGGAATAGTGGTGTCTTTGCCAGAATACACTTAGTTTCCATAAAACCGAATCCATTACTATAAGCCTCCAAGGACATGCAAGTTCATGGATCCAACCACGGAGCATTATGTTAAAGCCAATCCATAGTTGATGACAGATATGAAAACATTATTTAGGGTATAACTCACATGAGCATATCTATTATGTATGTCAGACTCCTAGAACAAATCCAGTCGCTGATACATTTTTCTGTCTAGTAAATCTAAAGTTCATAAGTCCAGTGATTCCTTTAGTTTCTCCTTCTCTCCTGAATTCAAAGACACACACACACACACACGCACACACACACACACACTCACTGCATCGCCATTGGCTTTATGATTGTAAACAACCGAACACAACCGCACACACACTCACTCACTGTGGATACAAATTTCACCCACTTATAGCTTAGTCCTACTGACCTTAACTTCCAGAGCCTTGGCTGATCTGTCCCACTGCAAACTCAACATGAAGGAAAAAACCACAAACCCCCAGTTAGTTTCACTTTCTATCAAACCTATAAAAATAACCGTGATGACATAGCAGTCGGCTACAACCCAACAACACGTAGCTGTAAACTTCCCACATCAAGTGCATGCCATTGGAAGTGATGAATCGATGTGAGTAATACTTAGGCCTACACTCACCAGTTTCCACTACTGCCATCACTTTACCCATTACAATAAGGTACAGTAATGGCTGTGTGTGGATTAAGTGCTTCGTATGCTTGTATGCTTTGATCAGCCTAAAAGAAAAACAAGCATGAGAATGATCTTGACTACTCAACTCATTTTCAACTCATCAAGATGTGGAATCCACGGGCCATATTTCAAGATGATGAATTTTCATGGAGCCCTCTTAATTTTCCCATCACTTTTATAAAGAGGAAACTTTTGCACAAATGACATGTAGAAACTTTAATTGTTTCATTAGGTCCCCAAACAGAGTGCTCTGTTGCTTTCCCCTGATGCTCAAGGCCACAGTGTAACTTGCTAACATGGGCATCTGGCGGATGATTGCATGCAAATGTTCCTCATCAGCCTCAACTGCGGCCCTGTCACCGAGTCCCACCCAGCAGACAGTTTCTCTGAACCTCCCCCAGTGCTTGATTGTAACCTCAAAGACCGCACGGCAACCCCCAGTCTCCAGGCTCTGATCTGCACTCAAATGCCTTCTAGGATACCAGCCCACACCAAAACCTCTGACTCCAGCCATTCAAGTGCTTTTGGACCACCCCAGAAAGGAGTCCTCAGAAAGTCTCTCTCTCCGCCCCAGAGAAACCCCATCCTTCATGCGTGTTCCTTGGAGTGTAAGTTGTTGCATGGAACTCATTTGTAAAAACAACAGATAAGTCTGGAAAAATAGCTTGCAGTGAGCTCAACCCAATCTCAAAAGACACAGAGAATGTATACAGAGTGATGTTAAAATCAGTTATGTAAAAACAAAATGCTTTTTTTGAGGAAACCCTGTTATTGTTCAGAATAAGTAGAAGATGTGTATCATTTCTACAACTATGTAACACCTCTGTAATAACTGATCATAAGCATTTTTGTCATTGTTGACTGTTGATTGCTTGGGAACACTAATGGCCCCTTCAATTTAAAAGCAATTCAAATTATTGTTCCTTTTTTTCAATTCCTAAATCACAATAAACTTGAAATCTGTGAATCTAAACAAATAATGGTTTAGGACTAACATTGTCACTCTTTTCATCTAAGATGCTGTTGGTTCAAAGTGCTCCTCGATAACCATGGCCTCAAGTGACCATTGCGTAACTGAGGGTGAGATTACATTGGATCTTACAAAGTGCGGAGTGCAACTTTAATCAGAGAGCAGCTGTTAATACATCAACAACAATTCCCTTACGGTGGGAACCCATTTTAATGAGACAGTGCAGATGTACAAACTGGCCCCTACATCAAGTCAATACAGTCATTAATCAGTTAGCAGCACTTGCCAATATATTGTATTTGTGATGTGAATGTTTTTTCCAAGAGACATTTGAACTTCGCTCTGGAGAGAATAAAAATATCTCCACAAAACATGCTCGCTTCATTGAGCTCATATTTGCAGCTAAAGCAGCATTGTAACCTCATTTATAAAACACTCTGTGTAGAAAGAACAGATTATACCACTACAATTAGACTGCTACTCCTCACTCTGTGTGGTCTGTGTGTCTCAGAAATGTATGAATATTAATTGATGACATTTGTGTTGGCGTATAACCTAGTAACGGTAGTGCACAGCAGTTTTTACAGTGATTTTCACAGGTTTATGGTTCTTTGCATACATAAAGTTGCAGAGCTTTGGAGATGTCACAAATTAACACATTGTGGGAGTGCCAGAAATGAGCTGTATAGGCTATATTTAGTACTGTATACTTCAATAATGCTAATGAAGTTGTGCTGCCATTTTTATGTTTATGCCTATATGAAAGATGTTATGCAGCAGGATTGCGAATGACCACTCATGTTTAATTCCAAATTCACTCTAACTCAAAAACATACATGCAGACCGGAACAGTTGTGCACCTAACACGCAGTCAGGCATAACAACATGAACACAGATTTAACCGTCCTGGACGGACATAAGAGTATCATTTCCAGGCAACTGTCCATTACATTACAACATGCCAACAAAAGGTAAAGGTGTGGTCTCTTAATACTCAGGTACCCAGAAAGATGCAGAAACGATAGAAGTAGAAGAGACACATGGTGATTAACGATCTGGCAGAGATATCCTGCAGCTCAGAAAAAGGTAAGAAAAAAAACCCTGCCAGCATGAGTTGCTACATCTCCTGTGTGTGGAGTTCAACTGAGCTGTTCCTCCAGGTCAGATGCTATCGCACGGCCATGTGTTTTGCTTTATCGGCACAAATCATTTGACCCAAGATACTGTTAATGTTTTTTTTTTTTTTGTTCCGTTCTATGAAACTGAGAACATCTAGCACAGACTAGACTAGACTAGTGGCTCACAGGTTGGAGTCCTCATCTCAGAATGGTTCTCATTAAACTCTACCCCTGGGGTGCCTAATGTTTTATAATGAAAGGCTACATAGATAAATTTGTCACACCGTTGTCAACTTTTTGAGGTAAAAGGCTCATTAACTGTGGAGAATTTATATCAAAGCCACCTGGCCACAACTTACAATGGTAAAAAATGTTTGGCGTAGGTATACATTTGTGTATGTGTGTGTGTGCGTGTGTGTGACACATTGCCGTTTTAGTGTTTTGAGGTTTGTGTTTATGACATTAATTACTTTTCATAGTGCCTGTTAACATCAATGTCAATATGATTTATTTTAAACAAGTATATGTATATAAGTAAGTATATAAGTATACTGTATATACTCTTTTAATCCTGTGAGGGAAATTTGGTCTCTGCCCAATCCAATTTGGTCTCTGCCCAATCCGTGAATTAGTGAAGCTCACTGTGGTGAAGCACACACTAATCCCGGCGCAGTGAGCTGCCTGCAACAACAGCAGCGCTCGGGGAGCAGTGAGGGGTTAGGTGCCTTGCTCAAGGGCACTTCAGCCATGGTCTACTGGTTGGGGTTTGAACCGGCAACCCTCCGGTTACAAGTCTGAAGTGCTAACCAGTAGGCCACGGCTGCCCCAACAAAGCACAACAAATTTAGTAAAGATGAGCAAAGGCTCATCACAAAAGCGAGGTGAGTAAAACACATTTCAGTCATGGCCATCAAAAGCATGAAGACAAAATGTTTTGGTTACAAGCACCTTTTGAATCTGAGCATAATTGGTTTCTCTTAATAACATCCTGCTTTCAAGCTGTTCTGTGTTTTTTTAACCCTGAATGTCACTTTTCGAGTCAGCACGAGTTCATCATTGTCATATTTCACTCTGAGGGACATTTTAGGGTTCACTGGCATCAGAAACACTAATCACTGGTAACATGTGACTGGAGACTAATCAAAGTCGTAGAGGTCAAATGGGCAAAGCCATTGAGAACCATGCTCTCTTTGAAAGTGAACCTGCCTGTTCGTCACACGCAAGACCAGGGCCTCACTGTTTGTGTCTGAGGTAACGCTCAGCTCCCCTCCGCTCCACAAAAGCTAATGTTTCCTTGAAATGAACATGTTTTGAAGACCATAAATTATGATTGATGGCCCAGTTTGAACCTGCACAGGTCGAGGAGAAAGTACCCAAAAGGTCAAAGCCACGACCCCGGAGAGAGAAGCAGGAGTGTGGAGGTGGGACAGAATTCCACAGGATGGCATTCCAGTCCTGCTGCACCCAGCGTCACCAGAGTGCTTGTGTTCATCTCACATATGGGCCACTCATGGGCAGCAGCGCACTGCTGTGACCTCGCACAATAACGATGATGACATTTTAAGACCAAACCCCCACCACCACCACCACCATCACCATGTTTTTTCACTTGCTCCCTGCCTGCCTGCATCTCTTCTTTCAACAGCACACATGCACATGTTCATGTTTTCTCATACACTGCCATGGTACAATAACACACACCTCCCGGGGCTATTCAGCCTTGTGTCACACAGAGTCAAGGCTCAGGTTTCTCCAAATGAGAGAGAATATTCAGCATTTGACCATCGATTCATAAATATTCCAAAAAAGCATGACATTAAGCATGGCACATTATGCACCTGGAAGTGGTTTACGAGACCTGATCCAATCTAATGATGCTAATGTGGTCAGGATTTGGCCATTTCTGTAAACAGATTCTAGTTCCCAATAATCAGTGTTTGTCTTAGACATTACAAGGGCAAAAACTAAATCCACCCATTGAAATATCATTTATCGTTCATTGTTTATCTCCTTCATGAGCGTCCTCCCTAACCTTAGTTTTTGCTTGTTGCCTGATGTACAAACAACACATATATGTATACATTCACTTCCTCAGTGATGCTATGCCATAATCTTAGCATGAGGTGATTACCACATACATTGGCTCTAATGACTGGCTTAGATTACCTGGCAACTTTCACTAGCTTTTCGCAGTACGCCTGCTGAATGGAAAACACATAAAAATGTGCATACACGTTACCTGCTCATTTGCTAATGCATGGCACAAGTTACCAATCTTACTATACACAGGAAGTGTTGCATCGTGTGTTAAGAGGGAACGGTTTTCAGCAAATGTTTCATGAAGGTTAAACACATTTGAAGTTGAAACTGCATGGGTTTGGAGATGAGCTGTGTCTTCATTGCTTGTCTTTTGTTTCCTTCTTTGTCCCTGAATCCAAACCAAAAGCAGACCATGTCCCTAGAAATGAAGCCTCATCCCTCCTGCAAGCAAAACTTCCCCAGTTTTACTACAAATGTGTTGGGGGCTTAAGCACAAGCAGCCGTATAAGGGATGGAGGGCTCTGTGAACAGTTAGGCAGAGGAGAACAACTGTAATGAAAGCAGCCTGCCGGACCCTGGGGAGGGCGTGGACCCAGGGGAAAATCAGCTCCACTATCAAAGTCAAAGTCAAAGTCTGCTTTATTGTCAATTTTTTCACATGTCAAGACATACAAAGACCATGATCAACGTCTTCGAGAGGATAAATAATCGAGAGGATAAATAAATGGCAGGAATTATCATAAAATAAATTAAAACATTCTGCAATCGTAGCTGTGCAAGACTGCAGAAGGGGGTGAAAGATAACTTTGTCCTTTTGGACAAAATGGGGGAGAATGGGACAGAAAACAGCAGTGTGACCACATGGGCACATCATGGAAGGTGAAGGAAGTTGACAGGGTCCTGTGGTGTTCTGACCAAAACATATGCATTGCTGTGACACGTTTTCAAACAATATTCAGTTGTTGCTCCAAACTGACCAGGTAGGGGTATTGGAAGAGAAGTCCGTGCTGCACCACAGCGAGACTAAGGTTTATATAATTTGCTGCATGACTCATTTTGTGACCTCACTGAGAAACTCTAGCCAAGACCCATGGCGATATCTAATTCATTGTGTTTCCCTTTTTCCCTGCCAGGAAGAATGCAACCTGAAAAATTCCATATGAACATACAGCTTTTCCATAGCCAGCATCAAAGAAATACCTTAAAAGGCATCTTTCTCTCCGGCCTGAAGAAGAGGAAAAAAATGGCCACAAGTCTCTAATATCAGCGTTTTATTCATATTAAACCACAGTTATTTTGAAAATGTTTAATATGTTAAGTGATTTATGACAGGGATGTCCACAGCTTGCTCTCTTGAAGGATACTAAGGGTAATTGAATATGTAAAGGAGACCGCTGACAGACCCTTGCTGTGTAATTAGGTGGTTATGACTTTGAAACACTTGTTCGTGCTTTACGACATTTTCCTCTTGCTCAGATTTTACACACTGGTCGAGAGAGACTATGGTTTTGGAGAGACTCTTATTTAATTTGTTGAAAGTGTTTATCCCATCCCAAGTGGTTATTTAGGCTGGGCATTATGCTGAAATTGTTGATGGAATACTTTTCGCTGGAAGAGTTCAGACATTAGGGAGCTACCATGTAAACCGCATTAGTATGATGCATTCAAAAGGCTCTAATTTTGTCGTTGTCTTCCTCTTCAGGTTTGAATTTGAATGAAATATTAACGTGAAGGGTTACTTTGAAAGAAATTCAACGAATGAAATATCAATGAAATATCAACGGCTCATTTCATAAAAGGTGTGAAAAGAGGGATTTGGCTTGGTTGCCTTCCAAGCAGGGTGAAGGGTTACTTCGTCTTGTCAGGAGTTGCTGTTTTGTTGCCTCCTGGTAGTCAGCCAGGTGTGTTTTGTGTTCATGCCATGCACAATTTCCTCCAAAAAGACCAAATCAGATAAACGTTCAGTAATTCAGTTATTGGAAGAGGAAAACCGCAATGGTTGTGGGGGGGGGGGGGGGGGGGGGGGGGGGGGGGAGGGTTGCTTAAAAGTGCAATACAACTGGAAAGAGTTAGAATTGATTAAACATGAGGACTATATGAGGACTAATACTAGTCGAATGCTGCTGGAGGTTGGAAAGCAGAGCAGAGGAGGAGAAAGGTCAATAGATGAGGAGAAGCAGCATGGGGCACCACCAAATGGCGAGATGGAGAGAGACAACCAAGCCACAGTGCATGAACGTAGACATCCTGCAAGCATCTCCAATGCATGACAATATGGCTTTGTTCTGTGACATTTCAATGGTCCAAGAACTAAGAGTACCCTAGATTGAGGATGAGAGGACACAGAGTACAGCCTGTGCACTGTGCTCATTTGACCAAGGACTCCCAGTCTTACTGGTGCATTTACTGCCCAGTGGATAACAGGACCGAAATGACAGCCTTAATGAAGTGCCACCTGAGGGAATAACCATTCACAGGACCAACATGTACTGAATCTCATGCCAGCAAATGGAAAGCATTAGTTAAACGGTTCTGAACTATAGCCAGTATGGTAGGACCCCATCAACACAGTAGAGGTTTGTCTTGCTTCCCATCCATGTTCTGTTAGTAATGAATTCGATCCAACACTGTTTGGGAAGGCCTCCATCGGCATGGGTCACCGGCTGACACCAGCTGACCAGCTGACTTCCTTTCCCACTGGGGTCTGAGAAGTGTGGGAACAGGAACAGGTTTTTGCTGCTTGTCGAGCCAATAGCGCAGGTCATGAAAGAGGAAGGTGCATGGTGATTTTGTGCTATTGCCAGCGCTTGAATACTGTCACTCAGAAGAATTAAGCAGTGTTGTTTGAAGAGAGCAGAAAGGTGGCCTACTTGAGATGGTGCCAGTGGATACTAGGATGTGGAAGCCCCTACTCTCAGAGAGAATGAACAGAGAAAGACAGCCTTCAGGAATTCCACAGGGATTTATCAATGTGAAAGGATGCACTTTGGCCTTTGCAATGCTCCGACAACATTCCAACAACTCAAACAGGGCTGTCTAGGTGGTCCAGGGAAGGGTCTTCTGTTCAACAGTCTGTGTAATGTCAGCCATATCATAAACAAATTTGAAGGAAGGAGGAAGACGGGTCAACAAAGATGTGAGGAGCCATAATTTGGGCTTGAAATAATTAATTTGGCTTTTTTTACATGGTTAAGTGTCCATACAAACCCTAATATGTGGAAGGTGGCATGTACATCTACGACATGCAGTCTTGGGAATGCAAGACCTCTACTCTACATAGGAAATATTTCACTTCATGCATAGTGGCCATCTGTGTCCTCTCTTATTAATGGATTGCATGACCACCCAAAAATCTTGCAACTGTGGTGCCAGAGATTTTTTTCCATTTTTTCCCCCCAATTCTGTCTAATTAGATTCAAATGTAACATTTATTTATTGAAAACATAAAATGGTATGGGCTTTGAAATAAAATAAAGTTTTAACGTCAAGGACCGGATGTACTTCTAGGGAATTATGTTAAAGTCAAATTGGCAATGAAAAAGAGCATGATGTTAACATGGAATGGGAGCATCGGAGGAGTCCAAGGCCTAATGTGAAAACCATTTGTATTTTAGCAGGCAAATGAAACGTCAGCCACAGTAGAGCATCAAACTGGATATCCATGTGAGTTGTGTGCTGTGCCCTGCATTCTTAACCCGGTTTTCAAGTAATGCAATTTCATGACCAAATGATGCAATCTTGGAGAATATCTCACATTATGGGTGCATGGATATGCTACACGAGACAGATGCATACTTTCCACTGGAAAAATAGAGGGGGATTATGGACAAGTTGAACCATAAATGTTCTACTCCAAAGACTCCATTCACAGCTGCTGCCTCCAACCTCACTACCCACAAGCTCACATTACGATCACAATATGTCCATGGCCTTCACAAGATCACCCAGACTAACTCTGTGTAGGAGTGTAATTAAAAAGGATTGTGTTTTCTGCATCACTGCAAACACAGCACAGACAGAGCACTGCTTTGCATCACGTTCTTAGCCCCACACATTAACTCCCCTTGTCCCTCGCTTTAACAGTGCCGCACAGATCAAACAGTGATTTCAGTTCCCCATTACTCCACAGACGAATGGGTTTCATCACTCAGTCTAACAATACAATGAGTCATGTCTCAGCTGCCCTTATAACCACACCAGTATAATCTCTTTGCTATTCTTCATCACAGTCACTCCTGTTTCTTTTTACTTTGACATTCTCAATCTTCTATAGACCAGCTTAAAATACAGTATGACTTGCATATGAACATGAATAGTACTGCATATTAAGTCCTTGAGGTTTCGCTTTTTATTTTAGCATTACTTTGTATTTACTGTTTCACATAGCCTATATTTAAGCATGCCTTTTGTCAGGTAACTGACTGCACATAGGTATTGGGTCACAGACATGTAAATCATTGTTTGGCGCCATCAGTTGGCCCTGGATGCCCTGTTGCACATTTTGTGTCCCATTCCAAACATTCATTTACACCTCCTTCTCCCGTAAAGGGGAGACACAGATGGTAGCAATCGCATCACGACTGCAAGCGCTCCACTCATGTGCCTTAAATCTCTCTGACGTGGAGGACTTCCTCAGATTATTTACTCTTTATGGCAGAGGCCTGGGAGGCAGAGTTGTCCAACAAAAACACAACACACCTGCTCTAATGCAGCCATGTTTTTTCACTTCCCACAAAGCTGACATGCAGCCTTGCGTCACCACCGTAACTCAATCCCCGTGTGTGGGTAGTTAATGTAACGATGCCGGTGACGTTTTCTGCATTGCGCACGGGATAGAGTCCAGTTCCTTCGATGATAATGGAAAACATATAGACCAGGTCCGTTCAGGTCAGACTATGGATCACGGCAGCACCTGTCTCTGTCAGGGAGTCAGGGAGTCGCGTGCGTCATCTGTCAGGATGGGCCTAAGTCACAGACCGCCTCACCTGTAAGTTATTGGCCGTAAATGGTACCAGTGTACCTTGAAGGAGAATTCTGGCTCCATTTCAAATTGCCCAAGACGCCCAATATCTGTCGTGCAAAATGAACATTTGGAAGAAAATAAAACACAGAACATTCATTTGATGCTAAATTAGTTTGGTCAAGTACGGGTTAATCCCTTACTACCACATCACACAATCAGACATGACGGAGCACCTCTTTGATGCACAACCTCCACCGCCCCTGCAAACAGAAGCTAGGCAAAGCGTAGGCTTTGATAGAAATATAGAGATCTCCATGTCTCATCAGTGACATCTTGATGTATGGTTGTGAAGCGCTCATCATGTGCCTGCATGTCTGCTGGCTAATCATACCTCCTTCAGAGAGAGAAAGAGAAAGAGAAAGAGAGAGAGGCAGAGAGAGTAAGAAAGTGAGAGAGAGAGAGAGAGAGAGAGAGAGAGAGAGAGACGCCGCCTGTCACTCCACACCTTGCGGCTGTGCTGTACCCTTGCCAGTGGCTGGCGCGCTCCCAAGGTGGTCACATGGTGTGGAACGGTCCCGCCCTCTCGGATGTGTACATCTTCATTCCGGCTGTTTCCACGGCCCGTGGGCTTCCGAGCATGTCATCACAGCGACGCTTGGCTTCAACGCAGGTGTGATCTGGCGTCTTGGGGCTGGTGCGCTTGATCAGGGTGGTGATGTCACTGACTGAGTATATCTGAATGGACATCATGGTTTTATACATGGCTTTCACTTTGAATGGTACTTTGGACAAGAGATATATTTTTATCAATCAGACTTTAATTGTAATGTCATTGTTATTATTGCTATTATAATTGTGCTTAATGTAGGCTTTTCAGCTTTATTTGAAACTATTATTTTTAACCAATAATGTAGTGTTTACATACTGTAAGTTGCTTTGCACAAAAGCATCTGCCAAATACCATAAACATAAAAATTAACATAAACAGCACGTTAAGCACCATTAACACCAGCATGTTAAAGTCTATTTTGTTTTCAGTTTAGAAACCCAAACAGAGGTAACACTGTTTTGATTGTACAGTTATGCACACTTCGTTGTTATGATATGATTATGTTATGATAAGGATTGTTACACTATGTCATATGCATGTGACTGTGAAAATGCTGACACTGTGTAAAAAATACATGTTTTCTACGTAGTTGCCTGGAAGACCTTGTCATGGGATTTCATAAACCATGCCATATTAGATTAAATCACCTCGAATGCTGTTTTTCTAGATATATTTATCTTCCTCGGCAGCAAGTAGAGTGGGTAGCTCAAGGACAGGACCACTTCACAGAACCTTAACTATGGTCTTGATATGCACTTGGGCTCTAACCCTGTAATTTAATTTTGCTTGCCCTCTCCTGCAGCAGAGAGAGAAAGAGAGAGAGAAAGAGAGAGAGAGAGAGAGAGAGAGAGAGAGAGAGAGAGAGAGAGAGAGAGAGAAAGAGAGGCATCCTTTCTCCCCTATTCCTAAAAAATGTGCTGAAGTCGAACAAGGAAGCAAATCTCTTGCTGGCCGTGACCAGAGCTTTTCTGTGATCCGCCGTTGCCCAGTGTGATGAATTGGCAGATGTGTGGATAAGACTAGCGCGCATTGGTCCGCAATGCCACCCTCCCCTCTGTGCTGCTGGCAAACGCCACGCCACTGACTCATTCTCGCATTCACCACTCACAAAACAATGGGCAGGGGGAGGGGTAAAAAAAAAAGTTTCAATAGAGCCATACATTTTGATGTTCTAGCACAATAACACACAGCGCTTCAGAGCTCAAAATCCCCTATGGTTGCTTTTGGGCTGGTCTACTTGACTCCGAGGACTCACAGGAAGTGGGATAAGTGGACTGGGTGTAAGAGGAGGGATGGGATTCTTTACATCTCTGACAGGGATGCATGTTTCTGATTTACAATGTTTTTTATGGGATGGAGAAACCCAGGTGTATTCATGGATAGAGTATGGTACATTTAAGTCCTGTCTTTAGAGGCTTGCTTCATAACCTCTGCGAGAGCCCTGTCTCTTCCCCTCTTATTAGCTAGACCAGAAAACATGTTAGCCGTCCTGAAGAAAAAAAGACTTAGCCTACTGCATCGCTGTGTGGCACTTTTCATAAGAGTTGAACAGATATAATTCAGTCTGGCTAAGTCCAAAAAGGAATTCAGGATCGGAGAAGTATTTACGAGCACAGCCGACGAAGCACCCACTTAAGAACCCATGGTGAAATGTTAGATGGAGGTAAGACCCTTTGAACTGTTCCCACTCAACAAGCACCTCAACCAGAGGGTTACCATGTTATGATTTCTTTTCTTCTTTTTTTGTGCACACAGTACATAAATACAAAGCTTTTCCAAATGTTGCCAGGCCGTGTTCCCACACTCCGCCTGAGGTAATACACGTACATATTGTACAGGCAGTGTCCCCTGACAAAGAGGGTACACTTGAGCGTCTCTCTACTATAAAAACACTGAGCGATCCTCCAGGAAAGCTCTGGTAAACTTAGCTTGAACTGAAAGGTTAGCACGGTGACTGCCGTCATTTTAGAGTTTCTAATGTGACACCTCTGGCGAAGGACAAACCATTGCATTGAATTGCCATGCCATTATTGTTCTTAAAAATGAATGGAGTTGAACTGAAATAGATGGGACATGATAACCATGTAAAAATGGTCACACCCTGATATTATGAATGTTCTCTTCTCCTGCTTCTCTCTCTCTCTCTCTCTCTTTCTCTCTCTCACACACACACACACACTCTTTCTCTCACACTCACTTTTTCTTTCTCTCTCACTCTGTGGTCTATTGTGTTTATCTGTGGCCCTGCCTATGGACTCTCTCTTTGTGTGTGTGTCTGTGTGTGTGTGTGTGTGTGTGTGTGTGTGTGTGTGTGTGTGTGTGTGTGTGTGTGTGTGTGTGTGTGTGTGTGTGTGTGTGTGCGTGTGCATGTGTGTGTGTGCACCCGTGTGTGTGTGTGTGTGTGTGTGTGCATGTGTGTGTGTGCACCCGTGTGTGTGTGTGTGGATGGGATGAGTTGAGGTCCAGGCGGACCCAGTGATCCCATGGCTTCTTTCCCTCTCTCCACGAACCCGGCCCAGATCACGCAGGCCTGCCATTTGTGACTCATTCAAATGCTATTCTTTTATTTCTCTTCTCTCCTTCATTTCCAAGAGTAAGCAATCTATCCTTCATTCTGAAACAGCTTTGCAACAGCTGAGGGCCCCAGCAGTGCAAGGCATGACTTTTTCATCTGCATACAAAGGCATATCCATCTTTGTATACAGTTCATGGGAACAGTATTGCTGTATTCTGTTACAATGCAGTCTCAAGCGACTTCCAAGTCCCAACAATTAGGGCAAAATGTGCGCAGAGTTAACCAACTCAACAGTACTGCATAAAATACACAATGCAAGATGTCAATTTCAAGAGATTTTATTTACCACTTGTGCACGCACAGACAGTACGGTGGATAGGATTTTTTATACAAAGCTCTTATAGTCAGCATTTAGAAAAGAGATAAATGCCAATGACATCTCATACATTGTCATATAAGTAATCAATTACAGTAATGCAAATGGTATTCACTGTTCAGGCAATGAACAGCCCATCCGCTAACTCTCTAAACTTGTTGCCTTGTCTCTTGTCTAGTTTTGTATTGTTAGTTCAAACTGAGCCTGCAGTATAAAAAAGAAAAATAAAAATAATCACAGTTTTGCATGCTTAACATGTTGCTGAATGAAGAGACGGTTTGATATCAAAAAAGCTTTCCATTTACTCTTTATTGTGAGTGGCTGTTGAAATTTGATTTTCGTATGTCGTCACCCCTTCTTTGGTGGAGTATGCGATAGCTCCAGCCACCTGCTGAAGCCATTAGCTGCTCACAAATTGGTTCCACATGTAGAGATGCACTCCTGCTAAATGCTGTGTCCCATAAAATGAAGCTTTTGGCATGGCTTTGTGTGAAAAACTAGTATAATATCTCAAAGCTGTGCAGTGGTTATACTACAATTGAGAAAAATACCATCTATTCAACGTAATTTGAGGCTGAAATTGTGGCAATGATAGTAAAATGTTCAATACAATATTCTAATGGCTGTACTTAATTGTCATTAAAAGTGTCCAGGGAATATGATTTGGTGAAGAACAATAGGATAACTTTAACTTTATTTTAGGTATTTTCCTCTCTCCATATACAAAGGATACAAGGCACCTTTTGGTAAAGTTTCCTCTTGCCTTTGACTGATATCAAACTAGTGTAGCACACCGTCATTTGGCAGCATTATTATCCTGGGATTTATGAGGATGTAGGCAGTTGTCACTCAACATAAAAACATTTTAATAAAAGACAATTATGACCACAGGAGTCTTGTCAGCATTCCACTGTGCAAAACAATACGGTCTGGGATGTGCACGATTTGCTCACTGACTCTGCATGTAATCCTTACTCCCACTCCTTGATAAACATACAGTATGTTATTTCAGTTTATAAGGAGGACCTTGGGCATGTAATCCTCAGTTTACAGTTTGAAAAACGCACAAGAATAAATGCACACACATACACACACACACACACACACACAGTCACAAACTTGAGTCTGAGCTTTATATGTTTTCAGGGCATATTGGGTGTGGAACTTGAACCCTCTAACCCCACCCCATCCTCCCCAGCCTCCCAGTTTCCCCAGCTCTTCCCTGCCTGTCAGAGCAAGGGAGGGGTGGTGGGCTGGAGGGCTTGGTGTGGGCTGGAGCCAAGCCTGGGGCCTGTGCCAGCGGAGTGAGTCACGGCCCAGCACGGTGGGTGTCTAATGTGGAGTCAGCACGGGCGTGTTGGGGACACAGCGCTGGAACCAGGCCGCACCCACTTCAAACCCCAGCTCTCCAGCTCGGCCGCGGGTGCACATGCACACACAGAGAGGCTGGAGGGCCAGCGATCTGTTTTGGCCAGAGGCCTCTGAGAACCACAGAGTCTCTTTATGGGACATCCTCCGGGGGGGTCGGGTCAGTTAGGTGGGCAGTGGGCACTCGCTGGCTCTTTCTCATATTGATGGTGTGGAGTGCTGACAACTCTCTTTATATTGTATTTATTTATTTCCAAACAAAACATGAAGTGCTTGCTCACAGTAAGAGCGAGAGGTCACAGGTTCGTCAAATAGAGTAATGAGATCCAGAGGGCGGTTTGTCGTGTCCCGTGTGTCGACATGTATTTGAATGAAGGTTTTATTTTTTTCCTTTATTCATTTATTTATTTGATACATTTTGTTGGTTTTGTTTTCTGCGTGGCAGCTGGATTTGAATACTGCATGCTGAGATGACTTATGGAACTGATTCTGAAGCCACATTGAAAGCTGCACACAATGTGTTCCCCCTGTTTTCTGTCCGTTTCATGTGTGCCCCCGTCATATAATTTCTCCACAATCCATGTCTCATGGAATACATGTTTAAATTTAAACAAACAGAATGTTAAGCCCTGAAAGTTCACATGAATAAAAAAATACTCTTTTTCTCAGTTGCACTCGATCAAAACTGAGGGATATTTCAGCGGGCTTTTGCGATTTTATTGGTGCTGAAAGGGA
Organism: Alosa pseudoharengus; assembly: GCF_046254945.1. Lineage (NCBI taxonomy): Eukaryota > Metazoa > Chordata > Actinopteri > Clupeiformes > Clupeidae > Alosa > Alosa pseudoharengus. Next base: position 34,449,127 of record NW_027468870.1, on the reverse strand, counting down.
TTAAACAAACTGTAGCCCGTCCCTCCCGTCACCTCCACATAAGCCCTATCTGTGTCCACAACACCGCAGCGGTCCAGACCACATGATCCAACTGAACTCCGCCTAGCCTGTCCTCTTCCAAGCAGACAGCCCTGCTTCATATCAACCAAAAAACGCTCCGAAACTACAGCCTTCGGACCAGACAACATGACCCACAGCGACACCCTTCACCCTCAACAGACCTAATTCACAAACACACCAGGAACAGACCTTGCTTTTCTCTCTCTAGGCCAGCGAAGCACAGAGTGAAAACAAACCCTTTGCCCTCGATACATGACAAAGAACGTGACACGCATGCATGCGGTGCCGGTGAATTCAAACCGAGGGGGACTTTTGCTGAGGCTGTTTGAGATTATAGTCACACTATCTGCTGCCAGCAGTGGTCACTGAGCCTGTAATGGCATCATTAGGAAGGACCCAGGCCAGATGTCTCAGCCAAGGGCAGTGTGCACTCAGGCCTGGAGGGGAGAGACTGCTTGGTGGATGAAACGGCATGAGGAAAACAGCTCCATAACTCTCCAGCAGAGATGTTTTTTTCCAATCATTTTTGGATACAACTGTAGGCCAAGAGATAATCAGAAAATTAGGATTGAGGTTGTAGGTCTAGCTAAACCGAAAACATGTCCAGTCCTTATAAATGTTGATTAGCAATAATGTCCAGAGCTGTTTTGTGGGAATTCAGAGGACAAACTTAAGCCAATCGACCCTTAGCGTAACAGGCAGGTAACACAAAGCACATGGGGAACAGGCAAAAACAAACACAGGACAATACACAAAATGGCCACCAGGGTGGCACAAACTCATCAGTCCAGTCCAGATCCTGACACACACACACACACACACACACATACAGTATGCACACACACACACACACACACACACACACACACACACACACACACACACACACACACACACACACAAACGCACACACACTTGGACCTTGATGAAAGCACTTCCTAACCTCTATCAGACCCAATGTAATCCAGAGAGTATCAGAATCAATGCAGTCCACCCATTCCATTCAGTGGGTAGAATGAATTAATGATTGACAGGGGGTTATTGACGTTCGCTGATTCATGAATACAATCAAATTGTGATGACATTTTAGCTGCTAAATACTGATCCCAGGTGAGAGTATCTGTTTTCGTGATAGCCATCACAATGTAAAGCCAGCTAGCCATTCCAAACTAGTATCACTTACCACAGCTTTAAGTACCTAAGGAATCCAGCCAGGTCCCAATTGCACAGCTGATACAGCTACAGTATATCAAGCAGCTGGGTCCCACTGCAGCCCCTTTAGAAACACAATAAGACTGCTGTGGTTCATGCTTTGGCATTAGTCAAATGCAATTAGTTTGAGAGCAATTAAAGGATCATTCCAAACCATCGTTATCTACCACGCCAACCACCAATGTACAGTAACTTCAGCCCTGTTCTCTCTCCCGGGAAAACTTTTGATACCAGGGCTACATTGCAGTTGTAATAGATGTTTTAAATCATAACACAGAGACTTGTTGATTTTGGTCAAGTACTTTATTTATTTAGCATATACAATTGTTTTTGTTATTTGTTCATTTATGTCTTATGTTTTAGTTTTAGTAGTAGGCCAATTAGTCTTAATTTGTTTGTTTATGTCTTGGTGTCATGGGTACGCGCTGACAAGTACGCCGCTCCATCCGGCATCTTTTGTCTTGTGTGTCAATGTCTTGTGTTTGGAGTGCTTTGGGTTGCACTTTGAAAAAGTGCTAGCCTATATTTGTTTGTCTGTAAAAACTGATGTTATATGCTATAGTATGCTTGAAAAGTGCTATAAAAATCAATTTTATTATTACTGTATTATATTATTATAAATACTAAGTTTATTTTCAGAATTAGGGAGCTACAGATAGGAGTAGGAATGTATGCCTATATGGTCGTCCCTAATACATCAGCATACCTTGACTTACAAACCCCACTCAACATATACAACCGTAAACTGATAACACACAACCGGTGGTTGCAAAATGGGAAAAATGTCTTGAGAAGACATCTGATGAAGATAACCATACAACTTGAACTGTTCAAATGTAATTCTTGATTACTTTTGCTGGGTTATTTTTTTTTTTTAGGTTCATGCACAAGGCTTTGCACTTTGTTCTTTTACACTTCATTCTCTATAAACTAAAGGTAGCTCTAATATGTTGAGATAAATCCACAGTCCCCATACAAGTGTTGCAGGTCAAGATTTAGTAAAATAAATAAATAAATAAATAAAATAAATAAAATAAAGGCTAAATCTGCAAATGTTGATGGAATGGGCACCCAGCCACCCAGTGTTCCATCAATAACATATTTATGGGATGTCTACTGTGTTTGTCTCTGAGGTCACTGTTAAGGTCACAAGATTATAGAAGAAGCGCACTAGAGTCCTAGACATTTATGGCCCCAGCGGTCATAAGGTCCTCAGTGTTCACCCCACCAAAACATTCTTCTCATCAGACCGTTAAATAGAGGCATGGCAGTTTTAAAGTAATGTAATCAATTTTAAACCATGCCATAATATATTCTAAATGATGTTGTGTATATTCTTATGACATATACTACACACCATTCTACGTTATGTGCATCATATACTCAATATGATCTTCATATACATATCATATTACATGAGTGAGATGTGCAACTATAATTCAGCCTTTGGTAGGGGTAGTTGGTTATGTTACAAGACTGCTTAAATGAAAAGTAAAAATGGAGGTGTTTGTTCAGAACAAGGCTGAGCGAACATGGGTCTGTTTCTAATTTAAGAATTACTTTGAGCAAACATAGACCTCAGGACACATTGGGTTGAGGTAACATAGGTCTGTTTCTCAGAAAATTACTATGAGGGAACACAGGTCTTGGGGAACATGAGGCCGAGCAAGCTTCCCCAACGGACTTATACCTTCCACAGTGATCTAAAGCAGGCTAGCTAATGACAGACATACCTGTGTGCCATTCTGTTGCTCCCTGTCTCAGACTAATGCAGAGAGGCATGAGACAAAGCAGTATATAAATTGGCAAGTTATTCTCATAAATAAAACCTTTGCCAATTCATTTCTACAGTGTCAATAAATCGGAGTCTGTAAAGACATTAAAGTAAATTCTGATCTATTCTTCAAGAAAATGGTTACCATATGGTTGACAAGAATTTCATCACCACTTGTGATATATAGCGTATTGTATTTCTCAATGCTGTGAGGACAGTTGAAAGCTGGAAGGTGTTTTTTTCTCCAGGCGTTCTTAATATTGATAAACAAAAACTATGATCACTTTGTATTTTTTCTATATGGCGGTGTTTGAGTGAATGGGACCGACAGGGTTGTGTAATGGCGTTCTCTGCACTCTGTCCGGTGAGGATTTCTTGTTCGTATCGAATCATTAAGCAGTTCCGTGTGTGGGCACTTTGAAGATGGCCTGAGATTGATGGGTGGCGTGGCACTCCTCTCTGAGTCAAGTGTTTCATCATCAATCTCCAGACCCTCAACCCTTTGTTCATTTCTGTATGAAATCTGATACCTTGTCAAACAGCCTTCAACAGTCTGGAAGGGTCAAATATGAGAACTACATGTGTGTGTGTGTGTGTGTGTGTGTGTGTGTGTGTGTGTGTGTGTGTGTGTGTGTGTGTGTACAGGCCATACCCATTTCCAGCTGGTCAGCTTTATTATGGTATGTCATTGCTGAGCCTCAATATAATAGATCAGAGGCATAGCTGTGTGTAAATGGTTCGAGTCGGCAGACCGTGGGATTGAATTCCTTTTTTTTTTTTTTTTTGCTGTAGCATGTGCCTCCTCTGTCATAGCTCCCCTCCTTGCTTCCCAAAAAAGTCCCACAGTTGTTTCCCCTTTCCCCTTCTTGGCCAATGCTGAGGGGCGGCCTTATCTCCTCTCCTCCTCCAGCCAAACCCCCCTCATCTGATGCGATGGAGGGCGGCTGGAAAACAGAGCGTTTGTGTGATTTGCACTTTGGCGGTGATATCTATCAGACGGTCATCTACAGACAATGCTTCCCTCCCGAGCTCGATCCATCACTAGAATACAGTGCAAGTGTTCCCAGAAATGATGGTGCGATGAGTGTGTGTTCTTTCCCCAGTTTTCTCACAACTCTGACACATACTTTGAAGAGGCTGAGTGTTCACGTCAGTTTCGACGTTCCACAGAGATAATTTGTCTTTGTGTTCCTTTTTATCACTTCTGGATGAATACAATGTCCTCTTTATTGTTTTGTAGTTGTGCTGCTTAGTCCACTGCAAAAACAGAACCAGATTTTTTCGCCATCTATGTAAACAGACAGAGGAACCAATTGCACTGGAAAATAAAGAACAGGATTAAGAGTAAAAATAATAAAGTAATACAATTGTATAATGAAGTTACTTGCCCAAGTAGAGTCCTGTTGTATGAATAAAGACAAAACACAGAGTAACCCTGGCCAATAACATCTCAGCACAGACCTTGACTTTTATTAAGACAATGTGGCAATAGATGTCCTACTATAAGACTGACATTGCAGTGTAGGGACGCTGATAAAAATCTGAAATTGTTTAAACATATCCTTTATCATTCATGCAAGAGGCTTTCACTTTTTATCATTTCCCATCTTTGGTCAAGCAGTAAAACCAGCCTGTGTATTTCATTAGTTGATCCCAATAACTATCACAGTGAATTCCGCTGATTTTGTTTTTGTGGTTTTGTTTGACCAGTACTAGCAATGTGACACATGAAAAGTATGAAATTGTTTTAACATATCATTTATCGTTTATTTAAGAGGTTTTCACTTTTTATCATTTTTATAACTGTATCCAGTTTGTTAGACCAGCCTCTTTATTTTATGAGTTGATCCCAATCTCTAGTGGTAAACCCTATACCACAGGGAATTCCACTGTTTTTATTTTCCCAAGTCATTTTATTTGACTACAGTGCAATGTGACAGATGAAAAGAAAAAGGAAAACTTTTTTAGATGATACCCCGATGAAACGTTAGACCAATAACATTCCAAATATAATACATAAAAGAATAAAAACAAATGAAAAAATAAAGACAAAGCATATTTAGTGTACGCCTCATTAGGCCACTTACAATGTCTCATTCATCAGATAACAGGTCTTCGAGTCAACATTGTGTTTGTTTTAACTGCAATTTAGCTTGCACTGGCTACTGCATGTCTGTGTGTCTGTGTGTCTCTTTGACCTTAATGTAAAGGCTGGAAATCTGGAACCTGCCAGACAGTGACCTAACCAAGCTGTCAACTTTCAACATGATGGGCCACAATGAAAGTTACTCAAACAAGCAGTTCTGAACAGGAAACACACTGCCAGACGGCACCATGGAAACACCGGAATATAAATAAATGGTTGGCCAAAACAATAAGGTCAGAAGGTGAGGACACAAGGACACATGCATGTTATTGGTCATTAGAACTACAGAACCACTGCAGCCTTTGTTCCCTTCTTTGAGGAAATGGTCACGTTCCCTCAGCCATATATAACACGTCTTTCTGGTGAATGGCAGCGTGTTGGCCCAACCATATACACTCAGTCAATGCAATTTCATAATGGGAAACAGCCACATATTCCCTTGAGCCTCATTCTCTTACAATAAAGCGGAGAAATAAGAGCCATACTTGTATCATAGTAGCATGTACTATCTAACAGTAGATATATAGCATTATATTGTGCATGGTATGGACATCTTAGTACAAGAAAGAAACTCCCACTGTATGGACATCTTTCTACAGTAAAGAAACTTCCATTGTAACTGTTACCACACACCATTCACTCTCTTGCCCACACGGAAAAGCACAAAGAAATTGGTACTAAGCGTATTTATAAACATTGGTCTGAGATTGTCTAACAGTTAAACATTGTTGTGTCTTATATATTTGGGTAAAGATTAAGTCTAATTCAAATGATGGTGGCATGGTAATGGTTCATTAGCAAAAGTGATGGATAGAAACATCAGGAGTGTTGAAAAGGCGTAGGCCTATAATTTGATGATGTGTGTAAATAACGATAGTAGAGAGAAAAAAAACATAATGTTTGATACTTTTGATTGAAGTCAAAATCCAGTACTTCCTCCAGATGTCCATTGTTCGATAGAAATGTATTCTAGGAGTGAACATGTTTTATGTGGGCAGAGTTTAGTCTTTAGTTTATTTTGACTGTTTTAACTTTAACTAGATGTACCGCATAGCGGTACAAAATATGACCGCCGCTCAGTCCTGTACATCCGTTCCGCGAAAATAAATCACACTTCAGTTTGTCTCCATATTTTACTCCATCCCCTACTCTTGAAACTTTTGTGTATGCTTGTTTGGCATGCCTGAGTGTGTGTGTGCGGCTGCACAGAAAGTAGCCTACTGGTGCTGAAAAGGTGAATAGATTGTAGAATAGCCAAAGAAGATGTAGCATTGTTATAAAACCTTTAAAATCTCTAAACAATCACAAGTAGGGCAGTTCAGTTCATTTATAAACAAAAACATCTCTGTCAGTTCCATGCCGTTTTCAACAGCTATCAAAAACAAAGGTCATTTTTGGATGGATGGATTTTTTGTGAATGTCTTCTTCTACATAAGAGTTTAGTCATCTTTAGTTCATGTAATACTTTATTGTCAATGCACAAATTAAGTAACAGTAGTCTGAAACGAAATGCTGTTTTACATCTAACCAGTGGTGCAAATAACAGACATGTCCAAATGGGCCTTGATGAAATGCGTCGCTAGACTGTTCATACACATTTTAACGGGCCAAAGTTGAAGAGCTGTTGTCTGTTATTGTTATATGTGTTATATAAATATAGGCTGATTCATGTTCCCTTGCATTGTGTAACTGAGGTCCATGGCTAGTCTGGCTTTCACCAGACCAAGCTCAATCTTTTAAGAAATCAAAAAATAAATAGCGGGCAGATCAGGCTGGGTTCACCCAGCCTAGTCCATAGGCACCCGAATTTTCCGATTGAGATATCCACGCTCTGGCTATTCTAAATGCAAAAATGCATCAGGGAGTTATGACAAAACTGTAACTAACAAACTAGACCCTAATAGAAAGCTGTTAGCTTCCCTAAGCTACAGGTAGGCTTATAAGGTAGGCCTATTTACAACATAAATTGTCAATAGGCTATGCTGGCGACACAAATAAAATCTCCTTTGGAAACCAATGGCTTACGCCTTACAGTATCAAGCGGACTTAAACTGGCATACCGTGGCGAAAAGTTGTAGCCTAATAAAATTCACGCAGCTCCATGAGTCAAGGAAATGGAATGAAGGAAGGAATGAAGTAGCCACTTCTAAATGGGACCCACTACACAGTAGCTTAAAGGAATTATCCGGAGTAAAATGCACTTTAGATCGATTTACGGATGATTGGGGGTACATACGTTGAGTTGACATCAAAATCATGTCATTCGGATGTGTTTTGAGAAAGTTCGATTGTACCGTTTTCAGTCACAACTCGTAGCCTGGAAGTGAGCGTTTACAAATTTAATTTGTATTTCAATTGCGCTGCTACAAAACGCTATTTGTATACCTCGTCTACAGTTCCAAACAACATAACACTTATGTGGTAGTGAGTAGATGGTCCCTTAAGCCAAACCGAAGTATCCCGAGGTCTTTATGTGGTCGAATAGAGAGTCCAGAATGAATTTCATCAAGCCAGTACCTTTCCGGAAATGTTGCCATCTTTGCCCGCCATCTTCAGGGGAAAGTCCGTAGGAGTCTTATTGCTGAGTGTGTTGTAACAAAAATTCACAATTTCGTCGCCGTTTAAAAAAAAAAAAAAAACATAGTCCAGTATTTCTTTCGAAATTGAAATGAAGTTGTATGGACTGGACTATGTTTTTTTTTTTTTTTTTAAATGGCGACGAAATTGTGAATTTCCAGAGCATGTTACAACACACTCAGCAATAAGACTCCTACGGACTTTCCCCTGAAGAGGCAGCAAAGATGGCAATCATCCAATCATCCGTAAATCGATCTAAAGTGCATTTTACTCCGGATAATTCCTTTAAGGTGTGTTGCTAAAGCAGCCATAATGAAATGAAGGTGTCATTGTTTGGATACTTCACACACACGTGCTTTTTAATTTCACAGACTACAACTACCAAGCTGGAATCAAAGCACATCGATTCCCCTCTCACACCCTGCATGCACTTAAAACAAAATAAACAGGCGTCTCAGTCTCACGCATGTATAGGCAAAACTGTATCAGACCGGTGTAACGTTGGTAAAACTTCCATTGCACAGAATGATTTTTGTAGCACGTGCAACAAATGACAGTCGAAAGATACAATTATAGTGCTGCTATCAATTTGCTTGGTATAACCGCATTTATAGTTTTCTACAAATGCAATCAATCAAATTGGCCTCCATCACTCAACCAACGCTAACGGTAACATTACTTATTGATATTATAAGATTAACGTACCTGCAGTAAAAACCAAGCATGTCCAGAAAACATCCTCAGATTTATTTCGGCTTCAAGAAGAAATGGGAACTAGATGTACCGCAGAGCGGTACAAAATATGACCGCCGCCCAGTCCAGCACATTTTTTCCACAAAAATAAATCACGCTGATAGGCCTATATGATTCTAACTGTCTCACTAAATTGCATTATCCACACTCAATTCTCACTGGTATCTGCTAGACAACAAGTACCAAAACATGATTAGTTCATAGATTTCACATGTAAAATTAATTTTATACAACCCCACTCCCATCTTGCCTGTTCATAATTCTGAGAAATTCTTGAATTGTGTGCATGTGTGCGTGCACACGTTTATGTGTGTGGGTGTGTGTGTGTGTGTGTGTCTGTGTGTGTGCGTGCTTGTGTGTTTCTCTGCGTATGTGTGTTTGTACATATGTCTACTGTGTGAGTATGTGTCATACGTATGATTATTGTGAATGTATGTGTGTGCGTGTATATCTGTTTGTGCACATGTGTGCACATGGAATGGGTTAACATGACCCCTGGAGGAAAACATACGGAAAAAATTGGTCATCCTAGGCCCTACGGTTCTCAAGATATTCACAGAAAACTGTGTCTGCCCTACCCTCCTTTTGGGGGGTCCAGTCCAGCGGGGGGGCCACAGATCAAAACGAAAAACGATGGTTCCATGCTATCCATGTGGGGTTACATGCCCACCAAGTTTCGTGTACCCCGGTCTTTCAGTGTCCCGGGGGTCACTAAATGCACACATAAATTATTTTATTGTAAGGCCCCCCATGAACGAAAGTTGGCATGCATTCGGAAGGTGTCATAATGATCCTACACTTTCAATTTCGTGCAGTTTTGACCATGTCAGCCAGAGATATTGTGATGAAAACACCTAATTTTTTGCTTTTTAATTTTTAACTAGGTGGCGCTATACATGAAATTAGTGGTAATGGGATGGGTTGACATGCCCCCTTAAAAAAAGGTGGACCTCCTAGGCCCTACGGTTCTCGAGATATTCACAGAAAACTGTCTCCGGCCACCTACAGGCCAGTTGGTGTATAGTAACATAAATTAATTTATTGTGTGGCCCCCCATGAACGGAATTCCACGAAACTTGGCGTGCATTCAGAGGGTGTCATAATGATCCTACACTTCCAATTTCGTGCAGTTTTGACTATGTTAGGTCACAGATACCTGCGATTACAACACCTCATTTTTACTTTTTTGTGTTTAACTAGGTGGCGCTATACATGAAATGAGTGGTTATGGAATGGGTTGACATGGCCCCTTGAGATCAACATACAAAAAAAATGGTCCTCCTGAACCCTACGGTTCTCGAGATATTCACAGAAAACTGTGTCTGCCCTACCCTCCTTTTGGGGGGTCCAGTCCAGCGGGGGGGCCACAGATCAAAATGAAAAACGATGGTTCCATGCTATCCATGTGGGGTTACATGCCCACCAAGTTTCGTGTACCCCGGTCTGTCAGTGTCCCGGGAATCCTTGATGGAAATTTGGACATGCGAAAAAGAAAAAAAAAAAACATCATCCTATCCTTATTAGACGTTCTCTGCAGTAAAGCGTCCATTGTTTTTCCAACCCACTTTTAACTTCCAACAAAATTACGTCTCATTGCAACGATGCGCCATCTAGTGGACAAAGACTACTTATCGCCAATACTGGAAATGCAGCCATGATGATGATGAATATTTATTTTGGCTTTCTTTTAATGCTACTAAATTTGTAATTATGTATCGGCTGTTCTAATACCGATAGTATGTGGGTGCCTGTGTGAGTGTGCATGTGTATGTGCACCGCCATCTACAGGCCAATGAGTGTACAGTCACTAAATGTACACAAAACCTAATTTTTTTTAGACCCCCCATGGATGAAATTCTACGAAACTTGGCATACCCCCAGAGAATGCCAGGTCAATCATACACATAAAATGTGGTGCAGTTCTGAACATCTTAACTGAAGATAGGGGCGATTAAAGCAGAATAATATTGCATTTTCATTTTTTACCGGGGGGGTGCAAATCACAAATGAGTGATTATGGGCCAGATTGATGTGGGCCCTTGAGACCAACATACCATAAAAGATTCTTCATCCTCAGTGCCACGGTTCTGGTACCAGGTTTTTTTGCGGTTAGGGGGGCCCAGCACGGGGGGGGAGTGGCCCCCGGGGACGAAACGAAATTTTTCCGTAAAAGTCTAGTGGGGCTACATACCCACCAAATTTCATGTGCCCCGGTGGTTCGGTGTCCCGGGTATCGTTGACCAAAAATTCAGGAAGTAGATGACGGGAAAAAAAAAAAAAAACTTTGACAATCCCTATATGACAGCTTCGCTAGCGGCGGTCATAATGATAATTTGGTTCTTTGATGGTAAGATCATGCTCTGTATTTGTTCATAGAGTACCCTGGTAAAACATGACTTCATCCAATGTTATTAATAATTTGCTACATACTGTATTATCACAATATATTATTCTGACAGCTGTTTTGGCTGAATTCAAGATGTTACAGCCAATAAACCACAACAAAAGGAAAAGATGATATGGAATAGATTAAAATACTTTTCATGTAATAACATTGTTATAAAGACTTTAAATCAGCCCAACATCAAGACCTTGACTTTGGTGAAGAGGTTCTTGGTGAATCGTTGTCATGTCAGTGTTAAATCAATCTTAAATGCATTTTTGATTATCAACAACAAGCGTCTGTAGAAAAATGCTCTTTCTCCCTTAAATAACATTGCAAAGTGAAATCCATTTCAATTGCCAGGTCAACATGCAGAATGACTCTGTAAAACCCATGCTGTTCGTACAGGAATGCACACAGCCAGGTGTGAAGTTAAGGGGTGTCAAAGGCCACGCAACGTCACCAAAGAGCACACAGGGTTTTTTTCCCCTCCACAGCACACCACTTACCCTTAAAGCTCCTCTTATTGGGCCATAGGCTAGTGCCACATCCTCACACAAGCACAGGCTCCAGACCTCGGAGTGTGCTCATGATGTCATCCGCTCAATCACTACCAGATTGGGGCTTAGCTTGAGCTGGACCTCAAAGAGAACTGCCGTCCACATGGGACGAGCCGTTACTTTCTACTTGTCATCGTTCACTTAAAAGGTCCGGAGGCGATCCAAAACACATACGTCCGAGCCCTTTGCACCTTGCGCCATAAATTACCCATAAACCCCCACATTTCTAATGTGCAGCGAGATGTTCTGGACAGAGCAAAAAAAGCACAGAATCTATATCATAATTACAATATTGTGAGCACATGTGAAACAGCACCTTGTGAAAGATGTCTAAGTTCAACTTATTAATTTGACTATTAATTGTGGGGTAATTTGTGGTACTTAAGAGGCATGTGTTCCCACTTGCTTTCTTTCCATCTCCGCAGAAGAAATCTCTCTCTAAGATGTATGCTGCATGATTGCTGTATTTATGTACTTGAGCTGTGGGAGGTATGTTTGTAGAATGGGTGCAATGAACTGAGATGAAGTCAAATCATGAGTCTTATGCTTGAACATCACAGCTGACCAAGCATACATTGCCAGACACTTCCATAATTAATGTAGCATATTGTATATGAATGTACACAAATGAACACACACACACACACACACACACACACACACACACTCTTTCTCTGAATAGCCAGAGTCTTTTACTCTCACACGCACACACATGCACCAATATTCTGTACTGGCTCACACACTCGCAAATGTAATTGAATTTGTCCAACATTCAGAGAGGCAGAAACAGACGGACAGTGACATGCCACCACCCTCCCTCAGCCCTGGACGGCCCATCTCTAAACAGGCTTCCCGGGCCTCTTCAACCACACACATGCTTCTCTGATGCAGGCCCCTTGGACACACAACAGTCAAATGGAACAAGCCTCCACTAAGCCTCTGAAGAGGATACTCTCTCACTGCCCTTTTCTCAAGCTCTTACATCCATAGAGTCCTCCAAATGTAAAAAAATAAATTTTGTTGGGTGTTTTAAAACGTACAATTAAAAAACTACATTAGGACATACATTTTTGTTATTACTAATTTATTATAAGACATTATTAATGTGTTATAAACCAGTATTGAATAGGCAGACAATACTGTGGATTTCTGTTCATCACTTCTGTGTTATAAACCAGTATTGAATAGGCAGACAATACTGTGGATTTCTGTTTATCACTTCTGTTTATGTTGTCTGCTAATACTTGTTCTTTCATGCATTCCAATAAGCATAGCGAAAACATATCAATGCAAAAGCCTGCCACTCATCAAAAGCAGTTGTCATTTTGACCTTGTCGACACCAGATTGACACAGCTGGCACTGATTGCACTGAAAGCCATAACAACAGCTCCCCAACCTGCGCGGATGCTGTCATGCACACGGTCAGGTACATGTTGTTTCAGCTGCGGGGTCCCTGCTGCGGCCGTGTTGGTTTATTTGCAATCTTCTTGTGTCACCACTCCGCTTTGCTTTACGGCGTGCGTGCGTGTGTGCGCGCTCGGACCTGCAGTCTGGTCGGTGTCCCCTGCGCTGTGTGCTGCTCATTTCACGGAGCAATGAGAAATTTAATGCGGTACTCACCTCTCCAGAATGTCCGTCATTGTAGCATGATGTATCAGTTACTCCTATGTAAACAGTTTTTATTAGCTTTAGGAAATGATGGTGGTAATTAGATTGTTAGTAATAGTTACCAATTATACATTGGGGCAGGTATACCTAAACCCTATACAGTATTTTACATTGGGTCAGGAGGGACCTTTAAAACACGGTGCATGTCTACCAAACAGAAGGCCCTCATTCTCATTTCCTGTCTAAATTATGGTGAAATTACTGCTTTAGCCAGTGCTGTGAATGAGCCCCACTGTTTGCTTAGCCTTTGACTTCTCCTCCTTTACCTCCACTAATTCTCTCTGTCTTTCTCTCTCTTTCTCTCTCTCACTGGAGTTTTCCCTCCCTCTGCTAAAGAGCTTAATAAAGCATGCTGTGGCCCTTCATTATCGAGAGGTGCTCGTTAAATGGGAGTTAATGGCTAGTAGTTTTCATTAAGATTAATACATCAGGTGGCAGCACGACCACCAGGCAGTGAACCACGGGGTCACTAGGTCATATCCCTAATGGTAAACTCTGCACACGCTGTTACAGGAGGTGACATGGTGTGCAGAGAGCAATGAACAGGAGAGCATTAAACAGCAACTAATAATCCTCAAGTGCACCTAGTGGTCTTTTATCAACAAGTCCACGTGACTAGCTGCTTTTATTACTGAAACTGTTGTTAGGTGCTGTCTTAAGCACGTTAGCCAGGCTTTCAGTTTCCCGTATACCCCTTTCTCAGTCTGTAAAAGCCCAATCCGAATGGTCTAATAGTAATAGGTAATTTCCTAAACATGGCTATCTTATGATAATCCCATTGGAATTTCCTCATCGTCGTAGTATTAGTTTTAATCAAATGCAGTATATTTTTCTTGGACAACTTTGTAGGGGTTTTCCCCCCAACATATTGTGCATGTTGATCATTTTCATACTCCCCTCCAGCCTTTCCAAACACAAGCATCTGCTCAAGGACTTAACACTCCGAGAACATGCACCGAAACAATATCAAAAGAAACAAGCCTCTGATATTCACAACAATTTCAATCAAAGCTACAATTCCTTCAGGCCAAACATACTGTTCATCCATGTTGGTTTGTCATTTAATATCTTTCGTGTGGAGGTCTCTTCCACATCTTGAATAGCACACAGCACCTTCTTTTGTTGCTGATTGTGTGTACTTCAAATACCACAATCGAAGTGTGCATAATCAACACCATCTTTGATTTTCCTCCATCTGTGTAAATATATTCGAGCATGTGGAACGACGACCTTAATGACAGATAAATTGAGCTGATAGAGCTTCAAAGGATATACTGTAAAATAAGCAGTTGGCATCAGTATTGTATATGACAACATTTTTAATGGCTGACTACAAATTAATGTTTTTGTAAATGCCAAGTATTAGGAAAATAAAACTGTTGAAAATTATACACATCTTGTAAAGTGCTTCATTGTGTGCCAACATTTTCACCCAATGAGTGAGATGTGGACAAGCTATCAGTCTTGTTTTTTTGTTTTTCTCTCAATCACTGCTCGGCCTTTGATACAGTCAACCGTGAGATTGGTCTTGATGAGCTGGTGCAGGGCCCCTGACGTGGACGTTACTGACGCGCAGTGAGGCCAATCTGACACTTCTGGCAACCACAAGAGGTGTTACAAATTCAGACTGCTCTTCAAAAATAAACCTAATCAGATTATTTTGTGGTTTTAAATAAGGGGCCTTTCACACGAGAAGCAACACCCGCTAGAATTCAATTCATCAGGCAAAGTGGGCAAGCGGGCGATTTCAATGGTGGTATGGCGGGCAAGCGCAGTCCTGACATTCTTGCCGCTTGCATGCACGAATGGAAAACATGCCAACCTGCCAAAAACCCACAAAAAAATGTTCAGCTTTTGAGGTGGCATTGCGGGCACTTCAGTTTAGAGTTGTAGACTCTTTCAGATGACAGGCGGGATGAGAGGGTGTGGGGCAGAGAACAAGGAGTGCTTTCCATCTGAAAAGCACCTAAAGCAGAAATTTGTTGTTAACCTTTGATATATTCTCAGTGCTGTTGTGGCAGCACTGAACTCAACAGTCAATGTGTGGTGATAATCTTGTTTTGTCTGATGTTTTGTCTAAATATTTTAGTGCATGTGTGTTATGGTGACTTGGACAAAAACCTTTAGCAGTTTGAAGTCTTGTTTTTCTTTCAACATTTATTTGAAAGGATTTGAAAAATACTATAATGAGGAGAGGAATTTAGACTTATCTGTTTCTTACTTACCTAGTCATGCAAAACAGTCCCATGTCTACAGATACTGTGGCTTATCAATTAAGACCTTATCAGCCTAGACAGGTTTACTAGTGTGTACCATCAAGTCTTTGAAGATCATTTGAAATGCAACAAAAAGTAGCTGATCTAGTATCAGTTAAAAAGGGTTCACGCTGCACTTTTCATGCAGGGTGGGCCAAACTAATTGTTACCAACATGAACCTTTTCACCTTCTTCTTTACTCCCACCACAACCAGTGCTGTCTGTTACTGTTATGACAGTATGGCTTCTAGTTTCCATAGACTCTTTTTTCATGTCTTCCTCTATGTTATGAAGCCTGTAAGAAAAACTTGTTTTTGGGATAACACACAACACACAAACAAAATGCATTGACATGCTATTTGGATGTGTTGTTCTCTACATAGTGCACTTTTATTGGATGAATTTGGAAGAAAGGGGCTGAGCTAAGGTTTATAAGGTTTTGTTAACCATGTTTAGAATTTGTTGTAGGCCTTGTTATACTGCTGTCTTGTCATTATTGTAGATCTAATTGTTACTGCTTGTTTGTAAATGTTTGTTTATGTTTATGTTATTTACATGAAGTTGATCCTGGTTATCTAATGAAATGGACATTAATAAATAAAATACAATAAAAAAAAAATACTTTTGTGAAACACATGTGTCAGTGTCTTGTTTTCGTAGTAGAATGAAGCACACAGAGAAGCAGTCACCATCAGCTAGTCTGTATTACAACTTTTCTCTTTCCTTCCCACTTCAGAGTATAAAGACATCCCATA
Organism: Alosa pseudoharengus; assembly: GCF_046254945.1. Lineage (NCBI taxonomy): Eukaryota > Metazoa > Chordata > Actinopteri > Clupeiformes > Clupeidae > Alosa > Alosa pseudoharengus. The sequence goes on along the minus strand of NW_027468870.1, from coordinate 34,432,983 downwards.
GACATTCCTGGCCCGCCAACTACTGGCTTAGTGTCAACACCGAAATGAGAAAAATGCAACATTTGTGAAAAATGTTCTGTAATAAAGGCTTCATTTAGGAAGATTATGGAAGTATGGAACAGTATGGAAGTCACAGGCAACAGATACTGTATGTTAAAAAAAAAGGATTCCTGTAAGAAATACATATAAATGATATAAAAGGGAATATAGCATTTTGTCAATTCCGTCAGATGTCTGATCTGCTTTCACTTTGACATTAAAGAGGGTTTTTTTTTGTAAATTATTATTAAAAGGGACAAATTAAATTGATCAAGATTTCATTTATAAAAGCAGTAAAGGGGGAAATATCTAAGGGGGTGAATACTATAGCCACTGTATATCTGCCTAGGTGATGGATTTCATTGAAGAGGAACATGTGAGTCGCCTGTTACCGATTCTTGGTATTTGTGAGGGTTCAGTAGTAATTTTGAATGTAAAATGTTCCTCTGTTGATAACCTTGTCAACTCCGTCAGATGGACTTAATTAATATGGATAATTAATTTCAAAACCAGTGTGCATTATTAAGGGAACCAAGAGACTGATAAATCAAACTAATTGTGGTAAATTATTCAAAAAATAATGTTATAGATATTTCTATGTGTCTGATGGTGTTGACAAAAATCGAGTGCGGGTCCAGCAAACATGTAATTGATTAAATCTTCAATTTTTTTTTTTTTAGAAACTTGTTTTGTCCCTAATCTCAAGAATCACTGATGTCTTAACATTCATTCATAACTTTCTTTGCATTCATTTGATTCCCAATCAAGATACACTGCTAATAATTGCTTTACATTGTTAAACTTCTGTATGGACTTCTGGAAAGTTCTGAAATGCAAAATAATAGAATTTTAAACATGTGATCAAATATGCGATTAATCGCAAAAAAATAATCGTTTGACAGCCCTATTCAGAACCATTACAGATGATTCAGAATGCAGTGGCACATCTGGTCTTTAATCGGTCAAAGACACATGTAACTTCTTCGTTAGTTACTCTTCATTGACTTCCTATAGCAACCAGAATTAAATTCAAATCCCTCACTCTGGCCTATAGGACACTTACTGGATCTGCACTTTGCTATCTTAATTCCATGAGCCAGCTCTACGTCCCCTCTCACCTAGCCTGGGAATACCCAAACGAACTTTCAGCAAATTTGAAATTTGCTATACGTCTGGCCAAGAGGCCATTGAAGCCCATTGAAGGCAGTTGAGTGGTTCAGAAACTACTGTATCTTGTGATAGCAATAATTTTACGGTTAAAATTAATAATAATTTAATTTCTAGACTATTTTTATTTGGCCATGTGACCCTTCTTGGTTTAAAACAAAGACACCCTCCCCTCCCCCAGTGGAATGCTAATGTAGTGGTTCAAGGGCTACAGGTACACAGGACAAAGGATGTTACCTTGATATAATGTATCCATGTGTCATGAAATGTAAATGTATTCATGTTCGGTATCATTGTGATAGTCTCAGTCCAAGGATTGTAATGATTTGATTGTGAGAATGTTTGGAACATTCTATAAGTGATATTTCTGATATATAAGATATCTCTCCTCATGCTATTCTGATAAGAATGGATAGGTGTGTGAGTAGGTGTGTCTGATGCCAACTGGAGAACCAATCATGTGGGCTTGTTTTGGCGCCATTTTCTTCTTTGTTTAAAGCATTTAAAAGTAACTAAACTGCAATGTTTGTCAGATTTAGACTTGGACTTAGACTAAGACTAAGGATGTAGAACGGAAGAGAGTAGAGGTTGGCTACAGGCCAACCTATAGGCCTTCCAGGCCTGGGCTAGGCCTACATATACCATAGACCTTTTTTTTGTACCCTCTCTGCTTGTAACAGAATAAACTTGATTCCTGAGTTTTTCCTGAAGTTCGCCAGTCTAAGATTAATATTAAGTAATTATTCACCACAATTACTTTCACTTGCCAACAGAACTCAAACTAGTTGTCAATGGGCATAGTTCTGCCCCACTGGGGGTCCGGCGAGGTGTCCCTCAAGCGTCTATCCTTGGTCCGGTCCTATTTACCATTTACATAAACACCATTGCCTCTGTTGCAGGTCTCTATCTTGGTCTCTGGATTGATGAAAAGCTAACCTTCAAAGTTCATATTGATAAATTAGTGAGAAAGCTGAGAGTAAAGCTCGGCTTTTATTTTAGAAATAAATCCTGTTTTACTCTCCAAGCTAGGAGCTTTGAGCAGACCATGTACTTCTTATTTGTGCAAAAAATATGTTTTTGAAAAAGTGCAGATACTTTTGTAGGGCAGCATGCCTAGCCCCCCCCCACACACACACACACCCTCTACACCCCCCCCCCACCCCTCTCTATCTCTCTACGCTGCTCTGAATGCATTACATGATCACATGAACAATGATAATATAGCTACACAAAGGCATACCAAGAAAGCACATGCAGATGTTGCACAAACAAGTTTTCGAAAAAACCACAATACCTTAATTTGAACCTAAACTGAATTTCCCCTGGGGATCAATAACGTATCTATCTATCTATCTATCTATCTATCTATCTATCTATCTATCTATCTATCTATTTTCTATACCAATGCACAAATTTATGTTCGTATGATTATAGTTATGGTTGTTTTTGTTCAGCCCTCAATGGCATGAGATAGAATGGCACATGAAAATGAGAAAAATAATATTACTAGACGTTATTGTTTGGAAATTTGTTTTGGAAAAAAGTGTCTAATAAGAACCATAAATATGAATTTTCTACTAACAAGCAACACCTGTCAGCATCAGCGTCAAACATCTTTTGTCCAAGCCTGTCAGGGTGTCCTGAATAAAACCTCTGGGGTGATCTGCTTATTGGGTATCCTCTGCCAGACCGCCTCAGGGAAAGTACCGAAGAAGCCTTCAAAGAAGCCTTCAAAGAACCATTCAAGTCAGTGTTCAGACTGGAATCATAACACAATCATCACAACCATGGCTAACCCCCAGTTTGATTATGTTAGTCTTCATGTTTCTACACCATTTAAACATACAACTATGGAAAAACATTGAAGAGAGGTCAGATTCTAAAGTGTCTTGACAAGAATTAGAATTAGTTAGATTAGAAATAGTTACATACCCTAAAGTATAAATAAGATTGCTCTACCGCACACTGTTGACTTTTTACTCGGTTTTATTCAGAGCGAACAACGGGTTTCGCATACAGCGTCCTCAGGTTCGCTCAGGTATGGTCTGAGCTCTCAGGTGTCTTAATTACCTTTTAGTCACATGACCAGTTGTTCTTAAAGTCAATTTTTAAATGCCAAGGCCAATACCCTAAAGTATGTTAGTTCTGTTTATTCTGGCTTGCTACAATTTCAAAATAGTCTAGAACACAGAGACAAACCACATGAGAAGTATAAGGGAAAAGTACAGTAGGCCTATTTACAGGCTGTTTTAACTTGGTTTGACATCTTAGCCCATAATACTTAAATCACTCACTCGGATCACTTGAATCAGACACTAGTGATAATACTGTATCAGAGCACATTTACAACTTCATAATTTAGATTAGACAAACCACTGGAATGTCTGGAAACTCCCCTTGGGTTTGATAATCTAGCCTAGTCAGCTACAAAAGCTGGGTTAAAAGCCTGGGGAGGTTAGCCAGGTCAGACACACGTGTCATTTGAAAAAAGGCAGAGCGTCCTTTTAGTCCTTCTGAAACTATTTGGATCAAACACAGCTACTTTGGTCTGTGGAAATCTCACAGACAGATGCTCTAAACACATATGAAATGTGAGACAAAACACTACGATGACTCTGTCTATATTTTCATGAGGTGAAAACACTTTTCAGAATGTTCTGTCCCAGTCCCAGTTCTGATAATTGCCTTCTCATCAGTTCCTCATTGTTTGCAGCAACCTGGTTAAGTAGAAAGGTAAGTATAAGTAAGTAAGATGTGAATATTTGGTCTGTGAGATATGCAGAGGGATAGAAGGCTGTATTGTAGTGTTATTTTGATAGCCATGACTGCACAGTGGAGTGACATATAGGTTCTAGGGGTGTAAAGATTAACCAATACGTATCGGTATCCGTTTTTAACGTGTAAGATACGGCTACATCGATATGTGAAGCCCCGTATCGGAATAAAACTGAAATGAACCGGTCGTTATATCGATTTACTTGTTACAAATCGGTTCATAACCTTTTCTGCTCGCTCAGACTCTGATTTACGTTGCAAGCAGCGCGTTCATCCCACTTCCTGTTTTGAAACTACACGTGGCACGGATTTGTGGGTAATGAAGTTCGTTTTGGGCTACACTCATTGCCCAAAGTAGTCAAAGGACTTCATTACCCATACATCTACTGCAACTTAAGCACGTGACAACTCGCACTCTGTCGGTGTTTGACAGTTTTTACTCTTTTGTTTGTCAAAATCTAGCGCGAAATTAAACACTTACTATAGCATTCCTAAACGGCAACGATAGCCTGTAGAGTAGCCTTACGTTTGATGAAGGGATTTCCTTAAAGTTAAAGAATAATTTGACCCTTGCTGCTAAAACGATGTAGGCTACAAATTATTATTATTTTGCTCATATTCACTCAGACTTGATTTTATTTTGGTATTGTCTTACCTCAACAATAGGCTATAGCTCCTTGAAAACAATCAGATATAACTAGAAAATCTATAAAGTCTATAAAAATGTATTTTTATGTAGTATTTGGCTGCTTTGTTTGGCTGAAATGACTATTCTTTTTTTCATTTCAATATAGGCTAGTATATGATACAAACCTCAGTTTAGATAATCATAATCACACATTTGTATTTGCCTAATTGACATGACCATGATAATTGATAATATAAAATTAATGTGCACCTTAAGCAAATGATAAAAAATCTTTCAGAATGCTTTCCATTCTTCAACTGCATCGAACTGCATCGAATCGCATCGCATCGAATCGTACTGAATCGTTTTTTATGAACATGTATCTTTTCTTGTATCGAATCGTGCCCATGTATCTAGATGTGAATCGTATCGTCTTTTACATGAGAGATTCACACCCCTAATAGGTTCCATATGAGGGATAATTTATTCACGTCATCTATCATCTCAATTGAATAAAATGTGTTGAATGGGAAATGTGTGACAGTACAACACTGTAATGCTTTACACATCTCACAACTCTTTCACAACCCTACGTTTTGTTTAATAGTTTGCCAGTCTCAATTGTGAAGCAATTTCGGTCAATTCCTGTTGTTTTCAATTATACAACAGTTAGGTCCGGTTGAGCTATTTATTCATTTTTGATGACGATAGACATTCTATGAGTCATCACGAGAGGCGATATCTCAGCACATCGCCACTCAAGACTTTTAACTGCTAGTAATCACCCGCGAATGATACATTGTAACTGTGACTCGTTTCTGTTTACTGTAAGAACACAGTGCACCCCAAAAAACTCCTAAGCACTGTCCATCATGAACCCCCCCCCCCCACACACACACACACACACACAGTCTTTTGACTTTTCCCTGACCCCCTGGCCGTGATGAGATAAGATGGATCTAGCTTTTAACAATAGGTCTGTCAAGTAATTGACCATTAAAATGCCTTAGCAATGAAGGGCAGGGGAAAGTTAGTCAGGTGGATGGGGGTCACAGATGTCATTGGGTTCATGGGCCACATACATTTCTGCACATTTTATTCCCCAACGCTAAGTGCCACCAGTAGATCAATTGCACCATATGAATACAGTGACTTGCTAAAGCCATTGCACCATATGAATACAGTGACTTGCTAAAGCCATTGGGCCAACCTATCGTTTCCTTCCTTCGCCTTTCTTTGCCATTAACTGAAAACTAGGTATTACAGAAAAGCCTTGTTTAACCTTCTGGCATCCGGGAAAGGCACCTCAGTTAGTTAAGACACAGGGGAGTGATAACAGTGTGAGACTTGGATAAACTTGGCGGCGCATGGGGGCGCAGGTCTGGGAAAGGGGGGGTGGACGTTGCTGTGGTCATGTTACAGAAAGCCCCTGCTTACACTCCCCCATAACTGCAATGCAGTCCACACTAAATCAACCTTCATCATAACCATAGACGGATGTACAATGGGGTCTTGTTTTCTTTTGGCTTCGTTTGCCAAGAATGTGCATAGACTTTCCAGGTTATAAAAGGTACTGAACGGCAACAACAAAAGTTTGAGATTTGTCAAAGGCAACAACCCAGCCATGTTTGCCCTGTGGAAAAACTAGGCTGCCTATCCAACACACGCAGCCCAAAAAACACAAAAACAGAAAATAAAAAAAGAACAAACTAGTGTTGCCATTCACTGCTAGAAGAATATCACGCATGGTGTATATTACAGTATTATTTCAAAACTGGCTGTGCATTTTATTATCTTTTTCCTGTCGTTTTGAGTTATCAGGCTATGCTAGGCCTTACACCCTGATGACAGGCCAATCTATGGTGAAGTACTGGAATGTCTAGCCCCACACAGGTCAGATACACTAATCAAGAAATGTGTGAGACTAAGATTCTCCGTCAAGGTGTCATCAAGACATCTGTGTGGGTGTGGGTGTAGATGGATGTGTGCGCGTGTGAATATGTGGACTGCATTAACTTGTTTGTACATTTCTACACATATCAGAACTGGAGACAGAATGAGTCAGCAAGTGGTTTATACACATGCATTTGTATGTTTGTGTGTGTGTTTGTTTGTGTCTGTATGCGTTTGCGTCTATGTGTGTGTGTGTGTGTGTGTGTGTGTGTATGTGTGTGTGTGTGTGTGTGTGTATGTGTGTGTGTATGTGTGTGTGTGTGTGCGCACGCGCATGTGTTTGTGTCTGCTTTGTGCGGACAAGGCCAATGGAATTTTCCCCTAGGCTTGTATCACTTGTCAACATCTCATAGGCCAAGCCAAATCTATCTTATCCCTACGGAAGTGTTTGGACAAACTGATTATGTGTGTTTGGGCCATACAGTCCAAAAGCTAAGTGTGTGATTATGATGGATTGGTGTGTTCATAGTCTGCTCTGTGCCAAAAAAGTGCTGCCCTCATTTTCTCTTCTCCAAGAGACGAGGAAGATCATCTGTGGCTAACCTTGAACACAATCATCACCTTCACAGTCATGGGGACATGGGGACGGTAACAAAACAGCCTCACATGCATACATGCCAATCATTCTGTGTGCATAAATCAGAATGAGCTCTATAGGTTTATAACTCTCTGGGGATCACATTTTGTGGTTGCTGCTGGAACAACATTAAACAATTTTTTCCCCAGAAAAGGGTTTTTTACCAGTCTTCTATAAAAACATTGCATGACTCTTGGATTGACCTCAGGAGCATATTGCATACATTATCTCTGACTTAAGGGTGGGGTGGATTTCAATCCAAAATGCATGCACCCTTTTTCCAAAACATGTATTTAGAAGATATCATGCTCATCCATATTCACATCCATATTGACCACACAGCTGGACTGGGGAATTTTTGGAATGGAAATGTTTGGCTACATTCAGGCCTGGCTGAGATACTAAGGCCCCGTTTCATGCTTACAAGCAAACACATTTTCCGACCAAAAAAAAAAAAAAACTGCCATTGTGGTTGTCAGACTTCTCTGATTGGATCAAAGAATGTTGATGATTTGCAGGGAGAGCTCTATAATATAATGACACATTTGGGAACTGATAATGATATTGAAAAAAAAGATGAATGGAAATATTTGTGGCTAAATATCTATCATCATATAAAAGACAGCTGTTTGTGCAGTTTTATATGGATTTGCATGTGTTTATTTGTAAACACAAATCAATATAATTTCAACAAAATATAAATAAGGCTGTGGACCATGAAAAGCATGCAAGTATTATACAATGTCTATGACGTTATTGTGAAAAAGGTGATAGAGTGAAGTCAAAGCATGTGAAAAAATGATGTGCTGTGAGATCAGCACAAAATAAAGCACCACAGTTAGCCTCTAGGATTAGTCTTTGCTTTTACTGTTTTTGCTCCAGAAGTTAACTGGCAACGCCAAGCATGTGCCAGAAGCTGAGAGCAAAAAATGAGGTCTTTGCTCATTTATTTTGCTGTAGATCTTGCTTTACTCCACAACAGCTCATTTGAGTGTCCTGTGACAGTATGCGTCCCAACGCCTCAAACAAAGGAAGATCTGCACAACAGCATGAAAAACTCTAAAAAAACCTGACACCAATTGTCAGACCGCAAATCAAGCCCCCTCAGCCAAGCAGAAAACATTTTGTGGATTGCCTCGAGATCCTAATGCATAACAGCCCTGTTCTCTCATTTGGTCATGTGCATGGAGGTCTCCAGCATCCGCCAGAAAAGTGCCAGAAAAGATCTTCACAACAGTTCCACGTCACTTTTCTGCAGTTCTGGTTTTCTCTAGGAAAAAAAGGATAGATTGATAAGCAAGAGTGGCCTACTTAGAAACAATTCAACGTTCAGGGTCATGGACTGGCTGTAGAGAATATACAGTGTTTGTTGCTCTGATTTGTTCTATTTTAAAACCCTGGTTCTAAGTTTAGTCTGTGGAGGCTCTCGAAATAGATTTTGGACACTCTAAATTCGCTCTGATGTGCCTGACATGCTTGCTGATGGTTTGACATACCTTGTCACTCAAAGCTAGCTGAACACTGAAAGCAAGTACCAGTATCCACCTTGAATGTGTCATAAATAGCATGTCACACATTGTGAACATATGTTAGCAGTATGACAGACTTAACAGAATCAGTCTATGTGAAACATAGTGCATTATGGCATAAACATCAAAAGAATTCAATTCAATTCAACCAAAAGCACAGTGTTATAGTTGTTTAGTGTACAGTTGGTTTAACATATGTTTTTGAAGTCTGTCATTTGAAATTTGATGTGTAATAATATGTCTATCACAGAGTTTGTAACATATTCATTTTCTTTAAAGAAAAAAAACTGCTTAATTGATTAGATTAGATTAAGATTAGATTAGATTCAATTTATTGTCATTGTGCAGAGTACAAGTACAAAGCCAGCGAAATGCAGTTGTTTTCGAATTGCAAAATGCAGTTGTCAATGAATTGCAACACCAATATCACAACAATATCATTACAATTTTAGAATCGAAGAAAATCTGTAACTGCTCAATCATTCAAAGATGTGTTCTTCATGGATTCAAGAATTTTGAAGGATTCCAACAATACCAAATAGGAAATAGAATGATTATGGAACATCTGTAGGCACACTCGCTGTTCACAGATCAAATGGATTATTATTTTATTGTCTGTTATTAATTTTCTAATAAAACACAGTTAAAGCTGTCATGCATGCATTTGTTTTATATTAGAATATTGATGCAAATAGGCTTGGTTACTTATGCAACTTGCTTTGAGCCCTTTTGATCAGAATGGTTTAACCCTTAATCCTTAACCCCTTATGTGAGAATCAATCTGACATATAGGAGATTGATCTGCATTCAGAATTTGTCTTGTCAGAATCCTGATCTTGCCTCTCTTGATAATACCATTGTAAAGCTGAGTTTAAATGTAACCTGTGGTAGAACATGTAAGGCAGTTAGACCTGATGAGATGGAGACATACACTCTGCACACTGTACATGCTCTGTAGTTCTACCAGAAAGACTCAGTAGACAGAATAGAATCAGTTAACAATTTAATTAGTAAAGGAACGGCTTGGATACAAGCATGATAGAGTCCTGAATAAGTAACAGTCTTTGGCATAGGCCCCGTCTCGGATCCGTCCAGCGATGAGCGGATCTCGTCTCCTGCCGATGGATGAAGGCAGGGGCGGGGAGCCTACCCCCCCATGACGAGACGGGGACCAACTGGTGGCGGTGGCTGAAGGAAGATGATGTGGTAGGCAGACCATGCCCGATGGACGTGGACTGCTGGCAGAGGTGGCTGGAGGGGAGGTGGAGGGGACGTCAAAGTCGGCGTACTGAGAAGCAAAAGCAGTGTTAGGTGGAACATATTTAAAGAGCCCACTGAATTCCTATAGGCTAGCGCTGACTGAATGAGTGAATGATCAGATTGCAGGGCTTTCCCGAAAAGTAGGCAAAGCTAAGATTGGCTCCATGTAAGCATGGGAGGAGTAAAGGCTACACTACGAGTCTTCCTAGTAGAACTTTCGCTGAAGTTATCATTTCTTTAAAGCACAACATTGTTTGAGTGCCTGAAGAAGGCCATGGGCCTAACGGTTATGCATAAAGAACTGTAGAGCATTAACTGTGCTTTGGACTGTGTCTCCTTAGGGGCAGCCGTGGCCTACTGGTTAGGGCTTCGGGCTTGTAACCGAAGAGTTGCCGGTTTGATCCCCGACCCAGTAGAAAAAATGTGGGCGGGGGCCATGCCCACATCCACGGCTGATGTGCCCTTGAGCAAGGCACCTAACCCCTCACTGCTCCCCGAGCGCCGCTGTAGCAGGCAGCTTACTGCTCCGGGTTAGTGTGAGCTTCATCTCACTGTGTGTTCACTGTGTGTTGTTTGTGTTTCACTAATTCACGGATTGGGATAAATGCAGAGACCAAATTTCCCTCACGGGATCAAAAGAGTATATATACTTATACTTATACTCTTTTGATTGGGCACCTGTGTCTGGGATGTGAGTGTTCTCCACTATCTTCTGAAAGAGAGACTTGCGATGATCCGCTCAGGCCCTGATGCCTAGGAGGGAGTCCCAAGGGCCATGGACATGACCTACACATCTCCCAGGCACCTGGGCCATCCACCCGCCGCTCACTTACACCTGGCCCCCTCCACCCTAACCCGTCTTCACCTGGATCATCAACATCCACCCCTGTGCAGCTGGATCCCCAGGGGCCATGGGCCCTCAACTTTGGGTCACTACCACCACCACCTGCCCCACCACCACCCCCACCACCACAGACACATACAGGACTTTACTACGTCACCCCAAGCCCCAATGATACAGTATAGACTTTTATATATTCTTAATGCACTAACTATTTCAGTCCGTTGAAAACTAGGCCTACACAGCAGAAAGAGAGAGAGAGAGAAAGACGTTTTTAGATATAAGGACAAGCCCAAGGGAAAATGTTATAGCCAGGTGCCAACCTTACAAAGTGTTTATCTGCTCCAGGCTGACCAAGCACTTATCCAAGTTCAAAGAAAGAGGGAATTGTAAGTGGCAGGGGAAATGCTAAAATAGAAACAGTAGGAGCAGCAAGCCTGCTGGAAGCATTTATGTCTCCGAAGCAGAAGATCTGCCAGTTCCTTCAGTCCAGCCTCAATTAAAAACTTGCTAGTGAAAAATAAGAAAACATGTTTGATATTTAAACCACAGATAAGTTCATGTGAAATGAGAAGTCAGAAAAGATAAATGTGGAATGCTGTTTACAAAGACAACAAATCTCGGCAGAATTTATTTTCCGAAACATCTACCGGTTAATAAGGAAAATTATACATAATTGTATAATAAATGATGATGGGAGTTTTGTATTACACAATCACCACATCATCTGTGTTTGTTTGTTGAGGTGTGCCGAGAACCAGAGAATAGAATTGCACCCTTGCTGCTCGGGAACAGATATCTGAAAACATGAAAGAGAGAGCCGTCCATGTGCATGCTCTACTGTACCTCTTATCTCTGATCTGACGGAAAACATGGCACTTTCAACTGCCACCGCCTGAGGACTGGCGCACTTCGGCTTGGTCAGGCAAATTAAATTCAGAGAGGAGCTTGGTTTCTCTTAGGTCCACAAAAATATCTCCCAAGAACAATCTGTGGGTATTTCTCTGCCTTCTGAATAACCCCCTCTTCTGTGCTAGCAGAGGAGAGAACTTTGCCAGTGGGGGTGAAGTGACACTCTGATGCTAGCTGTACAGGAGACTGTGGTCTGCAGGAAGCTAATTGAAAACCACTAAGGGCCCGTCCACACGGAGACGCTTTTTGGGTTAAATGCAGAGGTTTTGCTTCGTCTTGGCCGAGCGTCCAAACGAATCCTGTAAACGCACTGCCCGAAACCGCACTTTTTTGAAACCTGGTCCCAGAGTGGAAAAATCTGAAACTGTAGCCCTTTTGAATTTGTTTGGACAGCGAAACCGCACATCCTACTTGCGTATCGATGATGTCATCGCCACACCTCAGCTGCCCAGGACGCCTAACAATACTAGTTTTCATACATGACATTACCTACGATTACACTCCGTAGGATAAATATCACAACTGGTGCTGCGCAGCGCCGATAGCTTATGACTTGGTGGACTGAACACTGTTTTTCCCGGTGTTTTTTTATGCATTCTAGCTACTGTCAGTGACACGAGAGAACTTAAGTTATTAGGGAAGTGCGGTGTAAGTTTACATTAATTTGTGCGTAGTGCCGGTGTCATTCATTTATTTTACATGTCTTACAACATAAATAAATGCATTCATAGTGAAGTCAGATATGGGCATACAAAGACGCTTAGAACTCATGTTAAGCCTATAGATGCGCACTAAATGCGAATGCGCGAGTTGATGCAAGCAAAAGTATCGACTGAAGGTATTATAGCAATATTATAAATGTGGCGACGGAATAGCCTAGAACTTGGGTACGCCTAGCCTTTGCACTTGCGGTGATAACCAAAACGAATGTGAATCGCGGACTATCCTACAACCAAAGAAAGTAAAGATTATTTTTACCTGCGTTAGCCAAATAAAGGACGGGACTGCACCCTTCACAAACCGTAAAAATTACGTTTATTAGTTTTACAGTTGACTACAGTTGACAGTTCACTATAAATCCACACAAACAATTCTGGTTTCCTTGCACTAGCCAGTTTTGTCGTAGCCTACTCTGTCTGTTGTATGGCCTACACAGCGCGCAAGCATTGGTCAATTTCTGTAACAAACAGTGCCACCTATAGGCCTGGGATATGAAGTAACGTGTTGAGTCGTGTTGAGATGGATCCGTTTGGACGCAAATATTCTTGATACGGTTCCAGGGAAGACGGAGGAAAAAAAGGTCGGTTTGGTACGTGTGGACTAGGCGTAAATGGGCAGCCGTGGCCCACTGGTTAGCACTCTGGACTTGTAACCGGAGGGTTGCCGGTTCGAGCCCCGACCAGTGGGCCGCGGCTGAAGTGCCCTTGAGCAAGGCACCTAACTCCTCACTGCTCCCCGAGCGCCGCCGTTGAAGCAGGCAGCTCACTGCGCCGGGATTAGTGTGTGCTTCACCTCACTGTGTGTTCACTGTGTGCTGTTTGTGTTTCACTAATTCACCGATTGGGTTAAATGCAGAGACCAAATTTCCCTCACGGGATCAAAAAAGTATATATATAAAATATAAATAAATGTCCGAAGACATGCATTCCTGTAATGTAAGTGTAGCCTATACTGTACATATGGGTTACAAACTGTAATAATAATCCACTCTACATTATGTAGATACACCTATGACTTAAGGCATCACTGGTAATTGATTCAGAGAACCACTGACTTGAGAAACTAAATAGGACTGTCAATGACAGAGAAGTTAAATAGTTGTCACAAACACCCATGTCCACATGGTTCTTGTTGTCCTGGACTGTGTCATAACTGACACAAATATTTGGGGAAACAGTGTCATGGACAATTATTAGATTAGATCATCAGAAAAAAGTTTTAATGTCATTATTTGTCACAAACACATTCCTTTGTATGATGACATGTTGAAGCATTTAAGTTTGGCCTGTCTGAAGTCATTCAGAAGGTCAGTGTGTGTTGAAAAGCAGGCTTGAAAATGCTTAAGAACCTCATAAACATACAATTTTATCTCTTTGCAATTCAACATTTTGGGTCATTGGCTGTAAAACTGTGTTGCAGAGGGGGAAAAGCCTCTTATGGTGACTGTTGTGGATTATTGATCTTCATGCATCTCTGTCCAACACATTTTATGACACAACTGTGGTTTGGATGCAATAGCCTACATTGGTTAATGTTACCCTTGTGAGGGCCCTCAGTATTAACTTAACAGTCTTAATCAGTCGGACTGCGTTGTCCCTCCAGTTTCCAGATACCCTGAGGGGGCATTGAAAACTCAGAACTATGCGCGAATGGTCTGCCTTTGCCTGCTCATCAGAGGGGAACCAAAATGTTGAGCTTGCAGGCACCCGATAATACAAGTAATTTGATTTAACTCATGCTGACAGCATTGAATAAAGAAAAATGAAGTGTGTTTATTCTTAACGTTAACATTGCCAAGAGACACATGTTTGGACCAAAGCCAAGGGGTGAAGTTGGACCTACACAGGCGTATGTGTGATGCAGGTAAGGCAACCACACACACACACACACACACACACACACACACATTCACACACACACACACACCAGAGAGAGAGAGAGAGACACAGAGAGAGAGAGACAGAGAGACAGAGAGAGAGAAAGACACAAACACACACAAAAAGTCCATTTAGCAAAAAGATGTATCTGTATTTTTTCGAGCAAATCACAGTCAATGCGTGTTAAGACACGACTGCTCGTCTAATGAGAGGCTGGCGAGTCATGAGAACAACTCAGGCTAATTGGTCCAGCCGATTAGGAGAGAGCCCTGGGCAGACACTTCTCAGCCCTTTATGGCTTTTTACGACCGGAACCGTGTTCTGGCAACCCACCAAATGCTGGACCAGGAGCTCGGTGCCAATCCCTATCTGTAGCCCACCAAAGTTGATTTGGACCACAATGCCCCTCTTTGTGCCAAGAAGAGAGTGAGAATACACAGTTGGCCTGCAGAGCCACACTGCCCCATCTCATTACGGGATCAGCCCAGACACATGGCCATCCCTCTGGTCTATACATCATACGGTTCTGATCCGTAAAATAAAATACAAAACCTATTGTTATAATGTTCTGTGTAAAGTCATACTGGCATATTTGGTCTTAACATAAAACAAATAGGGAGTCTGTTTTACTCACATATATTTCCTGGTATGTGCTGTAACTTACATGTTATGTATTACATGTCAAAACAGAAAAGGACCTGTTCTATTTTCTATGTTTAAAAAGGGGCCAGATTTATATGTTTGTCTCTGGAGATGTTCCATAAGATGTCTTTTCCCTGAAAGCCTGCAGCTGAGTTCCCAGCATTCACTGGTCCATATCTCTTACATTACCTAAGGGATGAGAGACAAATAGAAACAGCTGATTTTATTTGCTCAGATGAGAGTAATTTGCTTCTCAAACTGTGATTTCATTGCCCTGACCTTGGAAGTCTGCGTGTGAGAGCTGGTCCAGCCAAAAACAATAGCGAGAAGGGAGAGAGACTGCAATGTTTATTCAGCGATCTCTTCACATAGTTTATTATTAAAGACAATCAGTGAGAATCAAGTGAGACTATGTTGAAAATGTGTGGGAAAATTAACATAACTGGTACCCCGCATTGCAATGTAATACTATAATCCAGTCTTCCTTTTCACAATCCATAGCCCTATAATCCAGTCTTCCTACCCTCAAAATCAGGTGACAAGGAAGTATAGTATATCATCATATCATCTATTTAATCGTGTAGTCTCAATGGTCTGTTCATAATTATACAATATTTCAATCAGGGCTTTGAACCAGAATTTTTTCCCAATTGGTTTGTTCCGAACAGAAACAGTATTTTAACGTTTCCGGTTTTCGGTTCAACCCTAAAATTGACGTTCCCGAACTGGTTAATAACGTTCCATGTCAGCTGTGGGACATACAAATAAGTAGGCTGATTAGGACTTTAAAATTATATTGTTAGTCTACATTCACCTCTATCCTGTCATCAAACATTTAAAAAAGCACTATAGGCTATATATTATGTAGGCGGCATAACTGTAAATCTGACATGCCTATATTTTTCTCAGTATTATGAATTAATTAAGGAAAATGTCTGCCAAGTTTTTTATTGGCAAACAACTGAACACATTATACTTCTTACATAGCTCAATTGGTGCAAATGACAAATAGGGCAGGCTACATACTGTACTGTAGCTGTCATGGAGAACTTCAATTGACAAAACCTGGTCAGGGCTCAATTAGTGCATTTGTTTCTCTTATGTCATCAAACAATACAAAACCACAAAGCATTACAGAAGCATCCATCCAAAAGCCTATGCAACTCACATAGCTAAATCTGTGCAAATAACTGAAATATGGTAGGCTACATAGCTGCCATTGTGAACATCAATTGGCCAAACCTGGTCAGGGCCCAATCAGTGCATTTTTGTCTCTCTTACTGTATGTCATCAGACAATACAAAACCACAATGGTGTGTACATAGCTGCCATTGTGAATATTAAACTTATAAACAAATGCCCAAAACCTTGTCAGGGCCCAGAGGGAAATGACAAAAAAGATTCTGCCTGTACAGCTGGCGGCAAGCTTCTTTATTACATTTCTCCCGATGAGTGAACGACCGGAAATCATATTGCACAGAAATCTTGTCAAAGAACGAAAAAAATAACGGTATTGACCGGTTACCATTATTTTAGATAAACGATTCTGTTCCGGAACATAACATTTTTTAAAGTTTCTGGTTTCGTTTCTGTTCCTAGCAAAACATCAAAAGTGTCTGGTTTTCGTTCCGTGAACCATTTCAAAGCCTTGGTTTCAATGAAACAATAGATTAGATTATGAAAATGTAAGTATGCTTGGCAAAAAGAGTTTTTTTAGGTCATATGATCCCAGGTGGTCCTACAAGTTCAAGCATAAAGAGTTAAGAGAAAAAGTATCAAGGAAGTCTCAAATTTGTCTTTCTTTTTGTCCTCCTCATCAAAAGTCAAAAACTGATGTTGTGGCAGTCATAACGGTCTGGCAGCCATAATGGTTAGGACAATTAAAATCAAAGCCCTTCTTGAGACTAGCCGGTTTTACGAGACTCAGGCTGGACCAAGCCTCGGCGCCACTGCACTCCTCTCAGGCTGTGCGCTAGGCTTTGCGTTGTTATTGCCCCACAACAAAAGGATTAAGAGGGGTTGTGCGAAATGCTCCGTGCTATTAGGTCACATGGTATCTGCAAAGCAAGCGTTGGCCCAAGCCAGGCAGTAAATTTCTTCCACCTTATGTTATTTCAAATGAACTGTGTTATTATGGCTGAGGAGTTATGAAAACATCTGTCAATTTTATTTGTTAATGAGACCAATTGGAGGTTCACTTTCAAAATAAATAGAAAAAAATAACATTATTTAATAATTCAATTGCATTTCTACAAAAACAAAAATGGCTCATGTCTAGTATTTGTCAACAGTAAGTCATTGCTCTACGTCTGTTTCCAGTATGGAAAAACATCCACATCAACAACAACAACATGATCATCCTCATCAAAGCACACGTGATATGCTGTAAGGAATCTTTTGGCCAGGACAGATGTTGGCCAGGACAGATGTTGGAGGACAGTCTTTCCCTTTTACCGTAAAGGGGGGATAGTGATCATGCCATTCCTCCAACGTGTTTTTATGGGAGCCCATTAGGAGCCGCCAACGTGTGGGTCTACACATGGCTTCCATTGCTTTCCCAAGACAGGCAGGGAGCTTCAGTCAGCCTGGTTCTCACTGAGACCCCTCAAACCACACTGATGAGCCCGCCACTTTATCAATGGAGTAAAGCAAAGAGTCAGCAAAACTGCGGTTTCCTCCGAGCAATATATAAAAAAAAAGACGCTACATTAAAACCATCTCAACAAGGCTGTTTTTGAACAAGTAAGCAGAGAGTCAGCAAAGAGTCTTTCCCAAAAGTGGAGCAAACATGTGTGTCATACCATAAATCCAGAGCTTTTCATCAAGGAAGTAGAAGGGCCAGTAAAGACGTGTCCTCGCAAACTCGAAAAGAGATTTGTCAGCAACAACAAACTAAACACGAGGTCATGGCAGGAGCACCATGACATACATTTTCTTTGTTATCTTTAACAATATAACGGCTTGTAGGAGCAACACGAACACGCACAAGCTTTTAAATAATCACCTTTTGTTACAGAATGTCATTGATTGCGGTACACCTTTTTAAAAAAACAGTTTGAGTTCTTATTACTTCTTGAATTAAAAGCCTGAGGCTTGTAAAGTTCAGCCCAATTGATATGTTTTGCAGTTTTATGACAAAGAAATATGTTATTTGGGCTTTTGATTTATAGTTTCATTTACAGTTTTAGGGCCCGTCCACACGGAGACACTTTTTAGGTTAAACGCAGAGGTTTTGCTTCGTCTTGGCCGAGCGTCCAAACGAATCCTGTAAACGCACTGCCCGAAACCGCACTTTTTTGAAACCTGGTCCCAGAGTGGAGAAATCTGAAACCGTAGCCCGTTTGAATTCGTTTAGACAGCGAAACCGCACATCCTGCTTGCGTATCGATGATGTCATCGCCACACCCCTTGACCTCTAGCCTTCCACCTCTTATACCGCGACTACGGCTCATAACAACAACAATAACAATGGAGAACATGCTTGTGTTTCTGCTGGAGAAGATACTGACCCTATTATGGCAACTAGGGCAAAACATTACGCTCCTGTGCCACCAAACGCAAAAAAGGCTTATGGACAACCACATAAGCGACATTTTAAATCCACCGCGAAGGACTACCAGGAGAGTAACCAGGTGAAGATTTTGGGTTAGACCGGGTAGAACCAGCAGTTGGTGGAACAACTTCGTCAATGGCGTTGTTGTGGACGAAGAATGGAAGGGGAACTTTCGCATGTCCAGAGCATCTCTCGTCGCCCTGAGCGAAGAACTCCATCCATTCATCGAAAGGCAAACAACAGCCATGCGAGTACCAATTGAGGCGGTCAAAAGGGTTGCGTTGACACTCTACTACCTGAGCGACGAAGGACGACTACGAAAGACTGCTAACGCATTTGGCGTGGTGTCGCGACAGGCTGTGTCCGTCGTTGTCAGGCAGACCTGCCTGGATCCGTTTGGACGCAAATATTCTTGATGCGGTTTCAGGGAAGACGGAGGGAAAAAAAATCGGTTTCGTACGTGTGGACTAGCCCTTATATTATAACATGCACATTAAAAATGTACTGAATTTAATTTCTGACTAATTAAAAGGTGCTTTGACGCATAGGGACAGCAGTTTTATTCACATTGCCTATTAGATGAAGAAAGATTACTGTATTTACTTTGCCAAGTTGATTAACACGTGTGACACCTTGCATATTATCTGTGTGTGTAAAACATTTTTGTTTGGTCCCAAAGGAGAGGAAGAGAGAGAGAGAGAGAGAGAGAGAGAGAGAGAGAGAGAACAAAAAATAACAAGGGCAGTCATGGTTGCCAGGTAGTTCATTTATCTTCCGCACACCTCCCTAAAAATTCCTCACACATAACTTTGCTGTGGAGGCAGACCTCAGTGATGGATCACCTGCGTACACCACAAGATGTTTTAATTAGTCGTCCTCACAAGTCAGGAAGAGAACACAGGTGTTGTTTTCGTATTCGGGAGGCTTTTTTTGTTGAGTTTTCTAAGAAAGTAGGGAGTGTTGTTTTTTTAACAAGGGCATGAACTGTGTATTTTGGGAAACCATGGTTACAGTCACTTTCGTAACCACATTGTGTGTCAGATGAGGGTCTTTTTACAGTAGTAACTTAAACAAAAATGTGACTGACATGCAATAATGTAAATGCAGGGGAGAATGAGGATTGTCCTATACAATTTCACAAACTGACTACACGTTATTTTAGTAAGATGCATCCCCTTGTGATAGGGCCTTCACAATGATGTACTATGTTTGACGACAAAAGAGTGAATCCTCTTGGGAATATTTACACATTAGGCTTGCAACTTTAACCTTTCTGTTGTGTCTTCATCCTTGCGGCTTCATGCTTTCATCGTGAAAGGCATTCGGCCTGCATGGTCCAACACCACAACTGAGTCATCCAACTGAATTTACCATTTATTGACACAGTGTGTGAGTGTGTATGTGTATGTGTACATGTATATGTGTGTGTATACATGTATGTCTGTGCTTGCTTGTAAAAGAGAGAGAGACAGAGGAAAACTATGTAAACCCACATGACATCACCCATCACGGTGCTCTGGGAAAAACAAAAGAGGAGCCTACGGTGGGAGAGGAGGAGGACATGGCTATTATTTTAACTTGGATTGTTTAACACACTGGGAGGGAGAGCCGTGGCCATGTGACGCACCCAAATGCATTAATCACATCATTCCTACATGAAGGTCAGAGCTCACCTGGAAGGCCCCCCGGGGGGCTGCCAGAGCTCGCTGTGATTCAACAGAGCAGCATTCCCTGTAAGCCACTGCAGATACAGAGTGACCCCTGACCCCGTCACTACCTGCGCCAGGGAGAGGTTGGCCCCCACACACATGTTCAGGTGGGGATTTATGGGTAATGGCGGAAAGCCCCGGGGCTGTTACGGCCCCTAGTTATGTTTGGTGCTTGACTTGAGCTGCTCAGGAGAATTCCACAGGGCTCGGTTAAGAGCCAGCAGGTCCTCTGTGGAGAGTGGCTGGCTTGTTGTTAATGTTGTCAGCCTCTTTGCTCGGCCCTGAAGGCCTGACAGATTGCTTTTGGATGTGTTGATTTAACAAGTGTCCTTGTAGTCTCTGATGATGATCGCACCATCTGCTTGCCTTGCCATTCAGTTGTGGGGTTAGTGCAATACATTAACAATCCTCAGGATGAAAACTCCTCTGGTTTGCTCACATGCACGCCTGTGTGTGTTAATTGGAATCCATGTCAGAAAAGTTTTATGAGAATTGAGTGACTTAGTGTGTGTGGAGGGGTCTGAATGAAAGGCCAATTTCAGTTCCCTGGTAAAATGAGGTGTTTCCATTTTCACATTTGACTTGTATACCTTTTGCAAACATTAAGTGAATAAATGGAATGGACTATAGATGGTATAGTAGGTTTTTTTTTTGTAAGTCAGTAGTTCATTCTGTGAGCTCTGGTGAAGGTTATGCATTCTGTATGTTCAAGAGTTGAAATGTCTGCAACATTATGTACAGCTTTACACTAAAATAAACTTAATTTTCTTTCATTCTCAAGTTTAAGTTTAAATTCAAAATCAAGATTTTTAAATGCTATAGTGCTTTTGGCTGGGAGCTGATACAGGGCTGTACTACACAGTAACAGTGAAAAACACACGAGGGCATCAGATAACATTCATCAGATGCGCTGTGAGCCGCTGGGTGGCAGGCAGCCGCTCATAAATCTGAAGTTCTCTGGGAGGTTGACTGAGGTGAGATCATCCCTCACCGAATGATGGCCAGAGACAAAACACGCCACCTCCACCCCTTCGCAAAAACCACATTCCATGAAACAGCCCACTGCACAACAATCCCACATCTCCCTCACGCCCATGTTTCTCCGCTTTTAGCAGTCGTGTTCTGCTCAAAAGTTGACACCAGTAGCCAGAAATGTTTCCCCTTCCCTAAACCCACCGCACCACCTTGTATCCCAATCAATCGCACCACAGAACCCATTTGGGCCAGAACGCATGGCCACATTCTGCTACAGAGCCTTGTGAAACTCGCACCACCCCAGGCACCACCCCTCACACCCAACAAAACACAAAATAAATCCCACATCACATTCCTCACTCCACGCTCCACGGTTGCACTTAACGCTTTAAGCTCTGTTTTGTTTTCACACACAAAATAATGCAATCAGTCAAACCAAACAAATCAGTAACACTGTTTGCAAACAAGCCAGCACGTGGACTCGTTGACATAAACCGCCTTTGTACATTTTAAGAAGCTGACGTCGGTTTCAGGTCACAGCCGAGCCAGTGTCCAGTATGGAACCGAAGTTGTGGAAACCGCACCGACTGGGCCCAAACACCAGTAGTGCTGGCGGTTGTACACATGCCACCACCACCACCTCCGGCCAGCTCCAGCTCCACCCATCGCGGATGCGCCCTGACCCAGATACCTTTCCCAGGCACATCCTGTCGGGGCTGCGCCACCCGGCGAGCGGAGACCGGGGGCAGTGCGTGACACACCAGAGCCTCAGGTGTTGAGTGAGCCCGGAGAGGAAGCTGTGTTTCTTCAGAGCCAGAACCACAGGAAACACACACACGTCTGGAGCATTTGTCTCTGGAACATGCCTGTCCCACTCCAGAGGTGCCCAAGCACATACTAACCCTGTGCATGCCACCGCTAGTGGAGCAGGAAACCCAGACCCCTCATAGGAGTCCATTAGAAGGAGTGGTAAGTGAGTTGGCTTTGTGGGCAATAACAGAGCGCTCAAATGAGTGACAAGTGATTCTGCCCTCAATTTTAACAGCACAACATTATCAAACCACATTAGCCTACAGTTAGTGTACAAAACAGAACACAAAAACACATAATGTGGTCGCTTAAAAAAAGGAAAGTTGTCCATAAGGGAACCCAAGGACAAGAGTCAGTGTCTGCGTCATTTGTGTGACCTGTGTTAAAGGCTAAAGGGTTGCATCACTTCCTTAGTGATTCCATTAAAATGTTGTTTAAAACATTATGCTACACATACTGTACTCTGGTTTCGTGCTAATTGGTCCTAACACTTTGGATTGCATCACAGTATTTGTTTTTTTTTAAGTGCAGCAGAGCACACAACTTTCTCGTAAAAACCATTTGTTTTCATCTGTTTACAAGGCGCTTAAACCACACAACTGATGCCAATCGCATAAAATCAGCACTTGGGCAGTCCTTTTTGAGACTTTGTTTTCCCCCTGCAGTCTAATAGTTTAATAGGGGATTTGAGGAAGAACATAACATCTTGGGGCCTGAAGTGTCTAAGACCAAAAAGAACTTCTAAATGAAGTCTTGATGCTGTCCTTGTGAGTACATGGTGCCTTGTGTCCCAGAACAATACACAATGGCTGTAACTGAGTAGATTCTCTTTGATGTCAGTGTTGTTGCTTTGCATAACTGCTGTTGCGCAAGCAGGGACAAACAGTGTATGTGTCACATACAGGGTTGGGTCAGATTACTTTGAAATGTAATCCATTACTGACTACAAATTACATGGCATTTTTTGTAATCAGTAACGTAATCAGGATTACCAAAAACATGTAACGTAATCTGATTACTTTAGGATTACTTTTAGATTACTGCAATAAATATGTCCCTTAAGTAAAAGACACCACCACTGAATTGATGAAAGAATTCTCATTCTATTTTTCTGTTTATTATTTCATTACATCTAAGAAATCTCTTTGCTCTGAGTAAAGCATTCCTGTGTGAATTAACTGATCTTTTCCTCCAAAAATCTTAATGTAGCCCCTTGTTTTAGTGTTACCATTTACTTTAAGTTCACCAGGTCCCATTGTCTGAAAAACACCCAAAACTAATACATTTCTATAGCTATTCTCCACTTTGGGGGTGGTATTTTGGTGGTAGAAATTTTCCCCAAAATTGATCACTTAGGGGCCGTTTATACGAGAACGATTGCGAAGGAAGACGACAAAATATTTTATCATAAGTGCCTTTCGTTTACACGGCCCCCCGCCATCGGGGCTTGAAGACGCAAAAATCTGAAGACTCCTTCCAGAGTGTAGCGTTTTGAAGACGACCCGGGTTGAGTCTCCGTCTAAACGGCTAAACCAAAGATCCTTGATTACCTGTCAAATTAGAATGTCTGCGCGGTCTGGAATGCATATCCAATCGAATATCACATACTCTTGCGTCTTCATATAAACAAAGATTTCCCCCTGAGAATGCTCGTCTAAACGCGAATAAAAAAAATGAAGACGAGACGCCACTTCTGCGTCTTCTCTTTTCATCGTCACCGTATAAACGTAGCCTTAGTCATCATGGATGTGATCATGGATCACTATTCTCCAAACATGCACCTTTATAAGGGCACACCTGGACAATGAATTTAGCTTTCGCTGGATTTTTTTGACCCAGGGAGATTGAATGACACCATGTCCATTTCAATTGTGGGGGTGAGAAAATTATTCCTTTGGGATGTTTTTCAACCAGGGGGACCTGGTGACTTTCTCAAAGTAAATGGTAACACTAAAACAAGAGGCTACATTAAGATTAGGAGGAAAAGATCAGGCAGTGTGCCGAGAGACCTGCCCCAATAGTAAATAAGTTAGTAAGTAAGTATAGATACTCTTTTGATCCCGTGAGGGAAATTTGGTCTCCCAATCCGCGAATTAGTGAAGCACAGTGAACACACAGTGAGGTGAAGCACACAATGAGCACACAGTGAGGTGAAGCACACACCAACCCGTAGCAGTGAGCTGTCTGCTACAATGGCGCTCTGGGATCAATGAGGGTTTAGGTGCCTTACTCAAGGGCACTTCAGTCGTGGATGTGGGCATGGGAGAGCAGTGCTCAACCACTTCTCCCGCCCACATTTTTTCTACTGGTCGGGGATCGAACCGGCAAGCCCGAAGCTTGTCGAATTAAAAGATAACTAGGCTATCATTAAAAAGTTGCATTGCTTGCATGATAAAATGTAATCAGGTAATCCCCAACAATGTAACTGTAATCTGATTACACAATTTTTTTATTGTAATCTGGGCTGATTATAGTTACTTGATTTTTGTAATCTGATTACGTAATCCAGATTACATGTAATCCGTTACTACCCAACCCTGGTCACATACATGTACACTGTATCTTGTCTGCTATAACAAAACAGCTCAGAATATGGAAAACTAATCTTCAACCTGAATCTTTCTTTGTTCTTTTTTTACTTTTTTGATCCCGTGAGGGAAATTTGGTCTCTGCATTTAACCCTATCGGTGAATTAGTGAAACACAAACAGCACACAGTGAAGTGAAGCACACACTAATCCCGGCGCAGTAAGCTGCCTGCTTCAACGGCAGCGCTCGGGGAGCAGTGAGGGGTTAGGTGCCTTGAGGTCGGGGCTCGAACCGGCAACAAGTCCAGAGTGCTAACCAGTGGGCCACGGCTGCCCACTAAATGAAGAAGGCTATACCTCCTAAGAGTTTGAGACACAATAGTTATTTTGAATACAGATTAAATCACAATTTAAGAATGTGAGTGCAAATACAAGACACGGCTTATGTGATTGGAAAAAAATGTGTTCTGATATTTTTTTCGTCCACCCTTTCCCATTCTACTCCACTGCTTGAAAACCCTGCCCACAACATTTTCCTGACCACATGGGGTCTCATGCACCTTTGAAGACTATTTCTGCATTTCCCTTAACCTACTTCTCCAATAGATGTCTCTCATTAAGTGATGGAATGTATTAAAAAAGACCACCAACAACCCAGAGTGATTTAACATCAACAAGCTCAGAATCCATGGATCTGATTAGGTCATGCACACAAGACACATGTAAGATTATGTAATGCGCTGCTGGCAGTGGTCACTCTTCTGACCATATAACTTTTCCCTTCGTGAACAGAGATGACATTTGGCTCCTATAGGCCTGCTGGAAATACACTGCAACAAGAAGGGACGTTTCACGATTTCTTTTGTACTTGGCACAAGGAGTGAGTTTTCTGTACATTATCATTAATAGGTCCCATAAGGCAAATAAATCTCCCTATTACTCCCCTGTATCAGGCACACCTTTTACATCCCGTATACATTAGCACAGCTCACTGGGTATTAACAAACAATGGTTGATCCCAGAGGCCCCCCCTAATCAAGTGGGTGTCAGCTCTGGGCCGGACCAGACCAACTCATAAACCGTGGGGGGAAGAAGGCAGAGGGGGCTTTTTATTGCAAACACCTGTCACTTATGGTCGTGCAGATCCACTAAAGTAACACAATTAACCTGTTAAACGCAATCCGGACTGAATCCATCAGGTAATTTAATGCTGGCTTTATTGTAGCGATTATCCATGCCTCTCGTTAACTCGACGGGATCAGAGCCTGGAGACACCGCTGTGCTCTTGCGTAAGCTTGGAGCTCCATGTGGGTTTTATGTTGTGTGGCTTTGATGGGTGCACGGGTCGAGACGAGGGCACAGAGAAGTCATGTGATGAGGGTTTTGTTTGGTCCAAGGCCGTGATTTTTAAGACCAATGGTCACTCCAGAGGTTACATGGTACAACCAAGGAGAGAGAGACAGAGAAAAAAAACATAATTCTTAACTGCGATATAAAATGTAATTGTGTGAGCAAATCATTTTCAGAAATTCATCAACTTACCTTTGTTTTCAAGCGAAAGTAAATAAGGACTTCTGCTGGCAAAATCTAAGGCAAACAAAAATCCAGTTGAGGAGAGCCAATCCATGGCCTGAGGCATCTGGTTCCGATCAGAAAAATGACTCATTAAAAATACATCTAGTCAATCAGAACATATTCTGTGGGTGTACGTATGGCAAGTCATGTTTAGCTGTGTTTACCGCTGACATCATCGCATATCTCCATGGCAACAGAATGATTGTTCAGTGATGTGTCAAGCCAGTCACATTTCTCCTTATTTCTTTGTTCTGTGCTTCCTTGCATGAGTGACTTGCAGCATGACAAACTAGGATTTTTTTCCCAGTACAGTGTGTACCGTTCTGCTTTTATGACTAGTCATGTGCAATTCAATCAGAATGTCCTTTGCCATGCACTCATCAAGCTTAAGAAATACTCTGCTCTTGAGCAAGATTTAAAAAAATTCCATATTTCCATATTTGAAATACATATATATACGTAAGACCGTGGGGATCTCTTAGTTCACCATCCTAAATTGAATTGAGAAATTTGTGTGGTCATGAGAATGATCCGACCATTCCAAGTTATTGTTTGGAATGGTCGGATCATTCTCATGACCACTTGTCTGTCAAGTGAATAAAGTTCAGGGAAGAAACAAAACTGTCCTGTCTCCCCGCCTCTTACGAACATCTGACACCTGAGTTAATAGATGACATCAAACATCTAGTGAGTCCCGCCAAAAGCACTGTTGTGTCAGCCCATCTCCTAAAAATCCAATTTGTGCAAGAGTCAATAGGATCAACCGACAGGGCGCAGCCACTGGAGCTCTCAGCTTTTTGAAGCCTTCCAGCTCAATCATCACGTCATCCACTTTGCCTGAAGGACCAACTCCGCAAGCATGGGGCTCGCATACACTCTCCAATGGCTTGTTTGAGATAAACTAGGGGTAGGCTCGGCAAATCCACCCAATCCCCCCCCCACACACACACACACACACACTCTGCCGCACGTTCTCGTGGCTTGGCAACGAAACAGCCATCAAAACAAGAAAACCGCAAGGCCTCTCTCTGGGATTGGGCCTCAGTGAACCACCACCACTCATGGTTATCCCCACCCACCCCCAAACTCACACCATACCACCCCACCACCCGACCTCCCTCTTCTCCGAGGGAATAAGACAAAGCACTTCCCTGGGAAGACAAAGGTTTGGGGGTATGGGTAAGGGAAAGAAGTCAGAATCGAGTCATCAATCCCCTCGGCCACACATTAGGGACCGGCAGTGTCGTGTTTCTCCCGTTTGACCCTGCCACAAAAACTCTGGGGACGGTTCACTCACAACACACATACAACCCATGAAGACTTCACCATCAGCGAACACACTCAGCCTAGCACACAAACCCGTGTATGTGCCCGCACATGTAAGACATTATGCACAGGGACACATTTATTAAGCGGCTGCACTTTAGTCATACCCGCAGCGTGAGGTCCATGCTGAGGATTTCCCCCAAGTCATTGCTGAGAGACACTTATTACAACTCCACAGTCATCTGTGTTGAATAAAGAACACTTGAGTTCCAGAGAGGGAGAATTATGTGTTCTTGTTTAAGTCACCTACTGGAGCTAATCATATTAAATTACTGCATTACGTAACACTTGCTACAGAGTATATGCAGAACAAGTATTATGTTCATCTCTTACAATTTTAATACATTTAAAGGATAATTCCAGTATTTAGCACTTTGATTCCCTTTGCTGGTTTGTTTTGGATGAACTAGAGTGGTGGACACCGAAATTTTAACGATGGGTCCTTGACGATGGGTCGTTTTGAATCGCCTTTGACTGTTTCAGAGTGGCTGGCTATGGGCATGCACAAACATGTCCTTAAAACAACCCTTAACGTTCGTTTTTTAAAACTGTGCAACTCACCGAGTGGTTATTGATGTTCGTTGATGTTCCATAACAAGTAGAGTAGCGAAATACTGTTTCTGTCGTGTTTTTTTTTGCCATTTTGTAAAATTCCATTGATTTCTGTTGGAAGACTCATTGCTCCTTGATATCACTGCGCTATCGGAAACAGAAAGGGGGTCTGTTTACGGTTGTAGTCTTTCAAAATTTCGGTGTCCACCACTCTAGTTCTGTAGCACTACCACATTATTTTAGGATTCACTTTTCTTCAGTCTGTGTCAGACATCTCAACCTGCAAAAAGTAATTTCAGGGAGGTATCACGAAAAAAAAAAAAGAAAAAAAAAATATATATATATATATAATAAATAAAATAAATAAACACAAAAAATTCAGTACACCAAATAAGTAATTGTGAAAATAAAATATGTAGATCTTGCAGTTTGGTCTTTTCGTATGCACATGAATTGACACTAGTTTTGCAATCATTTAACCCACCATGGGCAATGCTAACACTGTTACAAACAGTGCAGCATGCAAGACTAGGCCTATCATTATTTTTTACTCTTATAAACAAGGGTACACTTTGAAATGGGTCTTACATTTTCCTTTTTGGGGGGCACTGACTCTGCCGTGACTCTCCTGTTCCTAGATAGGCCTACACTGAACTGATTTAGTTCGGGAGAAAAGAGATAAAAAGCCCGCCTACACTGAAAACTGATTGGTTGATTTAGCGAAACAGGCCAATCAGGATGCTCTCTGTCTTGGATGCCCTCAGACACACACGCACCACCCCTCTCTCTCTCACCTGTCGTGTGCGCGCTACACTCAAATGCACACGCGATTTTAGGTCTCCCTCTCACGTGTGCGCTCTTGATCGCTCGCTCCAGATTCCGGGAGATTTGATCTAATTTGCGGGCGTCAGGGAGCCGATATCAATATGCGGGAGACTCCCGGAACTTCCGGGAGACTTGGGATGTCTGCTGTGTTATGAAATGATAACCAACATAAAAGTGTTCTCCGTTCTATTTTTCCATATTATGTAAGTCTGTAGCCCATTTGAATTCTGTTGTACGTCTTAGCTCTGATCAGCTGATTGTAACTGTCAGGTGACACAAGCGTGAGACCTGGACAAACTTTGTTTGGATTTCAAATATCCCAACTAAACAGAGGCGGACAGAGTACACAGCTTCATTACTTGAGTAAAAGTACAGATTTGCTAAATTTTTACTTAAGTACAAGTAAAAGTACAACAGTCAGATGTCTACTTAAGTAAAAGTACTGAAGTACTTGTTTTTAAAAGACGGAGAAATAAACAGAGGTCATCACAGCCAAAACAACCACTTCACAACAGACTCAATTATCTTTTCCCATCAACCTTCTAATCCATCCACTGGCTCCATTGTAAGTAGCCTGCTGTTTATTCCCGTCAGTCATTACTTGTCAGGCCCTACTGGGGCATAATTGTTTTGTTTGCGCTTAAAGGCATTGGATCCGATGAGTCAGCAGGAAAGTGACTGGACCAACAAACATCAATCATATTGTCTTTAATGAGGGATAAACTAGGATTCTGAGGGAATAGATAGTTCAGTACAAGCGGCCTGTCAGGTTCTGTGTTTTTGCACTGCTGCTTAGATGTTCTCAAACCGTTATGATGGGGCTTTTTTTACCTTTTCTTTTCAGTTGTTTGTACTAATTCATACACCAAATGTTCTCAAAGATGTACTGTGTCACATGAGAATACTGTGTTCATTTCCAGTTAAAACGACACTTCCTGTTATTGTTAGCATCTATTTTCATGCACGTCCATTATGCCAGATGTTACAAGGTGGATTGGTGAGCAGATGTCATACGCTGGCACCAATTCAGTTCTCAGAGAGAAGGCCTGTCGGCAGCACTCGCATCTGTGTCCTCTATCAAAAGCAGGCTGATATCATCCCTTTTAATTTGTCATCAGCTGCTTGAACATGCTCTCCTGACGCACCAAAACCTGGAGCTCACCACCTCTTAGTCAACATGATCCCATGACATCACATCCAGAGAAACACGAGAGATCGCCAAAAAGACTAGGCTATAGAGTTACCGTGGATAGGTTGCTGGCAGCCCAGCAAGCAAGCATGTGTAATGCAGTGTTGCCCAACTCTTGCTAAGAATGCTTCATGTCCTCTGAAACTGTGTGACTGTTTCACTCCCATAAAACAATTCAAAATTTGGGAGTAAAGTTTCTTGGTTTGTGCTTGAAGCAAGATGGTGCGTGTACACTCAGAGAGTATGTAACCTTGAACCGTACCCAAAGTCAAAAGGTAATCAACCACTACTAAGAAAAGAGAACTCTACTTAACATGTGACCAATCCCCTGGCCAGAGGTGGGCACAAATACATCAACAACTATTTTGTTACTAACTACAAATACTGGCTCATGACATGTAACAAAATAAAATACAAAATACTGATGTGAAAAATTTATTTTAAAATACAAGTAATTAGTCATTTAAAAATACAAAAAATGGCCACGCAATAATCATGGTATTCCAACTTTTAAAAAGATTACAAGGTGTATCCCCAACAGACAAGAAATACTACTTTCTAATTGGCTGGCAGGGGGTTATTCATTTTGTACATTTGGGGCTCCTATAAAGTAGATCTGGTAAAAAAAAATCCAATCACCTTCCCATTTCAATGTAAACGGTGATTGAACGGCCAACAAGCAGGCTTCGCAACAGTGGAATCAATTGTGACAAAGCAAACTACCCACCATCATTTTCCGTAACCAATGAAAGTAGTACAACAAATTAAAGGTCAGTCGGCCTGTTTTTAAACTGAACTCCACATCCCTTTTGGTGCTATAAATGCATGCCCATTGCCTACATACATGACTGGCAACATGGGGGACAATATCCTGTAAGGTGTCCCGATATAAACGGAATTAATGAAACTTGGTGGAGAAAACTCCACTCTGTTTTGCATCAGGGAGGTCTTTGCCTCCGTGTCCTCCATTATTTCCACATATCAGGACATCTTGGCAGATGTTATCCCTTACATAAATCCTCATATCAGATCCATTAAGTGGTTTAAATATTGTCCTGTAGTGAGAATGAGGTTCAGCTATTAGGTACTCAAGGTCATGGGGTCAAAGTTCATGGTCATATGGGGTCCATGTCCTAATGTTCTCCCCCAGTATCTTTATCTGTATTGTTTTCAAATTTGAATATTTTAGCACTTGATACACCTGACAATTCAAGCTCCTGAAGTTAGTTACTTTAAAAAATAAAAATAAAAATAAACTTTCAGACATGTTCTAAAGGGATGATAAAAAAGAAAAGACAGATCTAGGGCTCTATTTTCCGTCCCGGCGCAATTGACTTTGTATACTCGCGCGTTTGTCTTTCCTATTTTGCAGTCAGCGCATATTGGAATTTTCCCTCCACAGGTACATGCCTGTAAATTAGGGGATTCGATTGCGCCCACGGGGGCGGTTCAGCGAAAAGACGGGGCGTGTTCCGGCGCAAACGTTCACTGTTGATATTTTGCAGTTTCATAAAACAATTCCGCCACAGACCAGGAACTCCCTGGTCTAAAGTCTGTGGCGAAAATGCAGATGCTATTTTAAGGGCGCATGCATGACCACATACCTGCATGAATGAATGCGTTGCATACCAATCTACAGACACCCCCATGCACAGACGGAAACATTCAAAGCCTTGATAATATTTGTCCATTTCCCGGTTTTGTTCGTGCATTGGTGACCTAAATATTTAGTAGCCTATAAAGTACAACATCTACATGCAATATCTTTACAACAACGCCTAATTACGACCTATTAATCTGGACAACTTTATAGGCTACAGCCCTATAAAGGCTAAAGTTACTTTTAGTTTTGTTCCAATTTACTGTTGTGTAAGGTTTTAAGCACCATAATTTTGCCTACCTTGTTGTAGCCCATCTGAAATAACTCCAAGCTTTGCTATGTTCCCTCCATCCTTTCGTTATTTTCAAAAAACGTTTTATATCCATGATGGCCTTGAAGTCTTGAGTTAGTGAATTAGCTTAAATCAGCTTTTCATGTGCTGTTAACCAGCAACAGATAGTACAAGAAAGCAGCAAGTATGGTTACAATTTCTGTACAATTTCTATAGTTGCTGCATCCATTCATTGTTATTCTCTCTCCTTCTCAAATAAATGTTGTGCGTGAATTAAGTTGATGATAATGTGTTTACAAACTCTGCTTTACAGAAAATATTGTAAATAGTCTACTGTCACGCAGTTAATGGGATACTGTGCAGAGTTGAAAGTTAGGTCAACTTAAACGAAGCCCTTGCTTGGCCGCCTGTGCTGCGCAACGCACACTTAGCTCCTCTCATCTATACAATGTAGTTCCCATTTCTGTAAACCATACATAATTTCAAAGAAAAATATTACCACTCGAGGGAAATCAGTGTGGTGTCCATGTGAAAAAATAGGCATAAATCTAGCGTACACATTTTCACGAATCACTGATGTGTTGATGACATAAATTAGGAAATGTTAGAAGACTTAAGGAGACGTGATGTTGAACTGCATGCCGATGCCATTTAACCCAAATGCCCAGATTAACTGACGGAAGATATGCATTGTCATTGTGCATACATAGAGAGGTAATGTTAGATTACATTGTACATTGCAAATATATCACCATGCATTCATAACCTCGTGATTCAGTGAGAATGATCCCAAAACATCGGAAAGTATGTCTTTGTGACAATTCTCTATTACATTTTGTCAAGATGAAAAATCAATAGCTAACTGTTCCCAACTGAACAGTGATTATGGCGCTATGAATGCTCCTGGCTGCGCCTGGCAAATACGCCACCATAATAGCAATCAGCTATGGAACAAGCGTGCCTGTTGTTAAAGGGAATGTGAGATGACGCTCTGATTGGTTTATTGCACGTTACGCCCAAACCACACCCATGATTAATGTAGCTACTTCAGACCACCCCATTTTAGATTTGCGTCGGGCGCAACAGTCAATATCCCGCCGGTAAAATAGCATCATCGCCCAAGATCCGCCCACAAAGTCACTTGCGTTTTGCGCGAAGACACTTCCGTTTCAGACCATTAAAATAGGGCCCCTAATGCTTTACACCCCATGTTGTCCTTGAAGAAGAGTGATAAAGTCTACCATTTTGGCTCCCTCAGTTGACTTTTCTTAAAAAAATTTTCCAACTTCAGACATGTCCAGAGAGGATCGTAAAAAAGAAAAAAGTTGGATCTAACATTTTTAAGTTGGTCACAATGTAGCATACTACTGCAGGAAAAAAGGAAAAAGGACAACTTTAGAGCTGAATATATATGTAATTGCCCAAGGGATATTACTGGGCACCCTCCCTATTCTTAGACCCCGTTTACACGAAGGGAAAACGCAGATATTTCCCTGCGGTTTGGCCTCTCGTTTACACCAAAACCCCGTTTTTATCACAGAAAACGATTATTTCTAAAACCTCCGGCCAAGATTTCTGATAACGCCGGTTATGTGCTGCCGTGTCAACAGGGATAAACGGCATTTTAGCTTCTTAAACGTCACATTATGCGCCAGAAAATCCTTAACGTCATGTGAGCGCCTGATGTTTACAGTTTCTTTGGCTACTGATCAGGATTATCATGGATGCTGTTAAGGTGCTACTAATTCTTACTTTTGTGCAAAATTAATGCTACACGAAGGAGTAACTCTACTTCGCTGTCTGTCCATACAAACGAACCTCGCGCCATGTTTTGAAAGGAACCGGAAGTCGCTCGTGTTAGTCGTTGGTGTCGATTCTGAGGATTTTGATTGGCCAGCATGGCTTTATTCCTTTCCCTACACTGCCACCCATAGGTTTGGCATAGTTATTATGGCGCTCGACAGCGTATTTATGCGGGTTGATGTAAATGACAAGTTTTTTTGTGTGCACAATGTTATTATTGAAAACGGAGGGGGGAAAATATTTGTTTCTCTAAATACCCGGCTATGTGTAAATGTGGCCTTATTGAGTAACCCCTAGGCAACAAGAAACAGTAAAGAAAAAAACTTTAACCAACAAAACCAGGATCACCAAAATACAATCCTTCAAAGTATTTTGTTACAAACTACATTTGATTTTTGCCAATCCTGCAAAATACAAATGACAAAATACGCTAAAGTGATTAAATATGTATTTCAAATACAATAGAGTACCGAAGTGTGACATTCCGTTTCCATGATGGCAGTGTCACTGGATCTAAACAACTTTCGAAGTAGCTTCAAAACCATTGAATGTACCCAGGTAAAAAAGTAGTATACTTTAGTGTGTTAGAAATATGATTAAAGTACATGAAGTATAAAGCAAGTATTCTTACACTTTTTGTACTTTATGTAAAGTATGTTTAATGTGTACTTTTAGAAAGTATACTTCAAAGTAGATGTTATTAAGTTCAACTTCAGTGTACTAAAATTAAATATACTTATTGTGCAATATTCAAAGTGTTTTTGTAATGTACTTTTTAAAAGTGTACTTTGTTGTTAGTGTATTTTAAATGGTAAAGAAGTTTCTTTAGTTTAAGTGTATTACGTAAATTGCTAATACTTAGAGTTGTAATATAGTCTACTTATGGAAAGTATATTTTTGGTAGGCCTAATACATTGTTTGTATAGTTTCATAGTCATAGTATTAAGTTCAACTTCAGTGTACTAAAATTAAATATACTTATTGTGCAATATTCAAAGTGTTTTTGTAATGTACTTTTTAAAAGTGTACTTTGTTGTTAGTGTATTTTAAATGGTAAAGAAGTTTATTTAGTTTAAGTGTATTACATTGCTAATACTTAGAGTTGTAATATAGTCTACTTATGGAAAGTATATTTTTTTGGTAGGCCTAATACATTGTTTGCATAGTTTCATAGTCATCTCACCTTTAATAAAATACTAATGTGTGTAGCTTTTAGGCCTGATATGTCAGCCGCATGGATGGCAATGTGCAATAACCTAGCCTAGACACACTGATCTATCAGTTTTGGTCATCAAATAATATTTTTTTCTTTTGTTGATTTTGTGTCTTGATTTTGTGCAAGGTAGTAGCCTATACGTTTGTGATGTAGTAGAGGTTGTGAGAGGATGAATGTGGCATTTTTTTTTTAATTTATAGGCAACACAGTTAAATGTATAGGCAGTCCAGTTGACCAATAACATGGTTGTTTGAATTTGAAAGTGGGCGGATCTGTGCAGCTTTCGAGCAAAACATGGTGTGAGCAAACATTAGCATTATTTTATACAGTCTATGCTTGTAACTTTATTTGCAAGACAGATGGACTGTAGAGACCAGAAAATGCATACGTTTACGGTCCGTATAAGGTTACAGGTTTGTCCAAATTAAAGATACCATAAATTCTAGTCATGCCGGAGACGTTGGTCCTACAGAGCCAGAAGGACTCATCATATGAGATAACAAGGGCTGAAGCCAGTTGGATCTGAAGTGCCAAGTTATTCGTTATCAGGTGAGTCCCAAAGTATATTGTTAAATGATTCTGATGTAGCTTACTCTTTATGACCTTTGGTAGTCTTTGGAGAAGTTAAATTGATGGCTTAGCAATCTTTCAAGAGTTTGTTTTTATCCTCGCTAGTACAAGCTAGCAATGCCAGATCACGTTAGCTAATTTAGCTAACGTTAACGTCATAAATGTTGACCAGATCCCTATCAAGAAGAAAATTAGCCTGCTTTGTGTTTGTGGGATTATTGACAAGCGTTGGCTAGCACTAACATTAGACAAACTATGATGGAAGAAAGTGTGTTCTTTATTAAGCAACGCTTGCCTAAAGTTCACCAATGTTCTTTAATATTATAGTGTAGCCTAAGTTAACTCACAGAAAGGAGGATGGTGCTAGGCTAGTCACACTTCACATTCATTAGGCATGCTAATGACATTGTAGCTGTTATTTTCTTTAATCGTGGAGACATCTTTTAAAAGACAGGACAAATTACATGCATTTTATGAAGTAGAACGTTTTTTTCCACCATTAATATTAGAGGGGGAATAAAACCTGGTGTTCTACTAAGTGGTGTTCTGCTATGAAGCTTAGGCTACATGATTGATATTATGCCTTGGTTTATGCGATAGATTTAGATTTTTTTAATTATTTGTGTTTGACAGAGCGTTCAAGTTCATTTCATGGTAGTGTTTGTAATTTACCTAGTTTTAATCTGTAGCCTAACTATGTTTTTACAGGTGTTCCTGGACAGTTTTGAAACCGAGATGTCTGAACGCCTCAAATAATCAGCAGTAAATAATAATATAATAATAATAAGCTTTATTTGTATAGCACCTTTCATACACAGAATGCAGCTCAAAGTGCTTTACATTTGAAGCATGTAACAAAATAATAGTCAGTCAGTCATTATCAATCACATTTCTTCATTGCTGGGGCCGTTTATGATCGATCCACTCAGCAACATATCAAAAATATAGAAAATGACATGTCATAAGACTGGCAGCCTTAACCCTCTTACCCCCCACAAGCACGCCATATGGCAACTGTGGCAAGGAAAAACTCCCATATTCCAGGAAGAAACCTTGAGCAGAACCTGACTTAATAGGGGGAGCCCATCTGCTTCTGGCTGGCTGCGCCCTCCAATAGCAGCAGATGTAGAATAATCTGAAAAAGTAGTCTACAGGATAAGACGAGTTAAATATAGTAAAGGTAAATATTCTTCATCCAGGACCTTGTCCCATTACTCTTAAAGCATAACGCAAGCCAAAATGCAACCTTTCGTTTGAAAGCATAATTAAGTCAGAAGCGCCACCATTAAGCTTGACTGTATTGTCGTTTCTGGGTCAAATGCCATTTTGAATGGGAGTCGTAGGGGCAAAACTATTTTGATACATGATGATTTTGATTCATGCATCAAAATAATAGGCTAGTGCCCCTACGACTCCCATTTAAAATGCCATTTGACCCGAAAACGAGAATACGGTTGTATTGGAAACAAAGGAATCTAAGGTAATCAAATGCAGAAAACAGGGTGGTTGCACTC
The DNA here is from genome assembly GCF_046254945.1 of Alosa pseudoharengus. Taxonomy (NCBI): domain Eukaryota; kingdom Metazoa; phylum Chordata; class Actinopteri; order Clupeiformes; family Clupeidae; genus Alosa; species Alosa pseudoharengus. The sequence goes on along the minus strand of NW_027468870.1, from coordinate 34,396,027 downwards.
ATATTGGTGCCAAAGTGCACAACGCTTTAAGGAAAGACTACCTGGCCAGGTCTACCCATACCAGGATGGCAAACAGATGGTGTCAATACCAGTTTGACCCATAAAAAGTAAATGGCAAATAGGTACAGATAATCTGTATTAATCTCATCATTGCCAATGGATTTCTGTGTAAAATATTGTTTATGTTGTAAAATGTTGTCCATCTTCTTTCTTTTCACAGAGACAAATTCTCTAATACCAAGGTCAATGCATTTGACTGCTGTCCAGCCCCGGGTTGCCACCGAAAACTCTATGCATCTTGGACTGGAAGTAGGGATGTAACGGTACGAAAATTTAACCTCACGGTTATAGTGACCAAAATTATCACGGTTTTCGGTATTATCACGGTATTTTAAAAGTGTAGTCAAGTAGTCAAGCTGAAATAGTTTGTGTCCCTTTCACTTTTTCATGTTTAATTGTTATTATTGCTTATGTGCTTATAGCTTAACTTGCCCTACCATGACTTGGAGTTTGCTATTTCTGTTATTTGTGTCTAATGAGTGAGACCAAAGTAAGCGTTCAAAATAAAACTTTAGGCTACTGTGTTCTCCTGATAAGGTGAGCGGAATGGATTTAATGTGGACGAAAACATAAAAAGACGCAGTGGCTAAATGATACAGAGCACGTTTTGCAGTGAAAATGTTCCACCTTTTAAAATCAGGTGTAGCCTAATCCGAATCTCAGTTAAATCCATAAATTAGATATCAGAATCAGTAGGGTAGGCTACCAGTTTTGTTTCATTGTACCAGGCCTACTGTATGTCAAAAAGCAGGCTCAGATGAAGCTGAGAAGAATTAAACACACGGTTTCAACACCGCGGTAATCAACTGTGATAATTATGATATTTCAAAAGAAAACAGTAATTGTTATCGTCAACATTTTTATCGCGGTTTACCATTATACCGGTAATCGTTACATCCCTAACTGGAAGATGGTGTGCTAGTAAGGAAGCTAGCTACCACAGCTTTTGCCACCACATCTCAGTGTTGGGAGGGAAGTTCACTCACTGCACAACTCTACCAGCTGTACCTTTCCTCCTCAGCCATGATCCGTAACCACCATGGTTTTCTTTCTGGGCCAGAAGACTTTGCAAACAAATAAGCAATAAATGATCATGCATTACAAATTTAGCCATGTTAGACTGTTAAGTTGTTGGCTTGTAGGCTGGGTGTCCAGTAAACAATTTCAAGCTTAGAGGGCAAATTCTCTCACCTAGGAGGGTAAACAACTTTTGTTTTTCATGAAATCTGCATTTTGAATTGATGGTCTACCAATGAGGCTGTAGAGTATCGCGACACAATAGTGGCAAAAAGCACTTGCGCGATGAAACATGCATTCGGGTGTATTATATTATATATTATTTCACACACGTAGATATTAAATGTGTGCGCACAAATTCTCTCTGCGTGTGCGCACTCAGAGGAAACTGCTCCCCAAGCATGGAAGAAAATGCTGCGAGCGAGGAGGAATCTGACCAGCGCTCCAAACAGCCACTCGAAAAATCTATGCATGTGAAATAATATAATACGCCCAAATGCATGTTTTATCGCGTTACCACATTCAACTTGAAAAGACATGCTCAAGAGATCCATAACTTTCAGAAAAATGTTTTACTTTTGTTATGGATGAATATTATGTTTTGTTTTCATTCATGTCAATAAAATGTTTTTATCATAATCAAAGTGTAATTTGTCATGTAACAGAATAGGTAGGAGAGTACTAATAGTACAATTTTAAATCACACTAATATTATACTTAAATTGTATGCCTTTATAATGCCTAAAGTATCTTAAGACTATACTTTTATTAACATAACTGCAAACTTTCAAGGCACTTATTGTACATTTGAAGTTAATTTAAAATATTACAGAAGCATGCCACATGAATAGAAATGAGGATGATAAGAGTGTATTCAAAATACACTACTACACTATTATTAGTTATACTGTAATGCCTTTTAAGTACATTTCCAATACACTTGGGATGTTACAAAATTGTACTGCGACTGTGTTTCGAATGCTCATAAAATATATTTTTGTATAATGTACTTAAGAACACTTAAAGTTTGAAAAAAGTTTTTTAGCACACTAATTACACTCAAAGTATAGTCAAGTTGGTATTAAGTTGAACTTAATACATAATTCAATACACTTAATTACACTTGGATTTGACGAAAAAAGTACAAACGGTACTTAGTACACTTTCAAAAAGTATACTTTTAATAGTTTTTTTTTTTTACCTGGGTAGACATGACGTGGCATCATTTCTAGCTAATAAATTGTTTTAAATGTAGGCTATAGCCATTTAAATGTGTTTGCTAGTGAGCAGCTTAGCAACATAACACAGATTCCCTGGCAGGTGTAATAGAAAGAAACAAAATTCCAGTGGATATTTCACGTCTTATCAAAGAGTGGCGGCTGTTAAGAGTGACGTTTAGTGACGCTGTTAAGACTGTGAAGTTAAATGCTAGTCTCTTTTACGGAAGAAACCCATACTAAAACAAAACTCTGTAATCACGAATTTGATCGTGTTGGTACGAATATGTAGCCTGGGTGCCATTCCGAACTTAGTCCCGCCCCACGGGAAGTTCGGTCTGGCATTGCTCCATTGTGGGGCAAGTATGCTCGCCCTAAATCGGGCGGACCAATCAAATCAGGCTTTACGATGATGGACAGGTGAGCAACAGCGCCTGGTCTATCACGTCATCTGAGCACGCTTAGATTAGGCCAGCGTTTCTCAAACTGTGGGTCGCCGGAGACATGCCAGGTGGGGCGCGAACTGACGTGAAAAACATTTTTATTTTGTTTTTTTTTTATCTGTAGCCTGGGCCCAGGTAGCACCCGATGCGCAACGGACGCACTGTGATATTCACAGGGAAGCGCTCGTGTCAAGGCAGCTTAGTTAGTCCCGACCTACATGAGATTTTGAACGTTGTTGAGAGTGGTGAATTTCATCAAAACCCGGCCCTTAAAAGCGCGTCTATTCTCCACACTTTGCGAAGAGATGGTAGCTGACCAAAAGGCTGTACTGTTTCACAGCGAGGCAAGGTGGCTTTCCCAAGGTAAAGTGCTGTCGCGCGTGTTTGAGCTCCGAGTCGCCTCTGGAGGAAGAGCGCATGTTTGAATCTGCAAGCACGTTCATTAATTAACATTTCTTGACGAAGCTGGCCTATCTTAGCGATATATTTGATATATCTTAGCGATACATTTGAGTTAAATGTCCAGTTACAAGGCAAAGACAAGCACCTACCTCACCTAGCAAATAAGATTACTGCATTCACCAAAAAAACTTGAGTATGGGACAGGCGCCTCGATCGCGACAGTATTATGCCTTTGAGATTTCTGAGCGAAATCGCTGACACGTCTGATTGGGAGGCACTCTTGTGATCCCATGTATTCAACAGTAGGCCTACATCACATCCCTGCAAAGTTTATTTCAAAAATATTTCCCAACCAGCAGTGCTCAGTATGACTGGATTATGGATCCATTTAATGCAACATGTTGGCATTTCATTGAATATATTTTACAATGCTGTATAATGGCCTATGCTTCCTAATATGTTGCTGGAAAACAGAAATATGCATGTGTGTTATGTATTTATTTATTATTATATCTGCAGCACCAGCTGATTTTAACTCTGTTGAAGAGGATATATTTAGAACTTGTCATTATTTCAATAAATATGACAATTTTAAGCTTCGACCTACCACTTTCTTAGAGCGATGAGGGACAGGTGGGGCTCGAGAATGCCCCCTCAAAGTGGGGAATGAAAGAAAAAGTGTGAGAACCACTGATCTAGTTTGTTAACTACCACAGTCACGAGTTGGGTCGCGATAGTCTGTCATTTTTAAAAAGTGGGTCCCCAGAAAAAAAGTTTGAGAAACACTGGATTAGGCTTATGTTTGAAACAAAAACGCTGTGGCTAGAAGGATACATGGCTTTTAAGACCCCATATGGAAAATTCATATTATTTAATGAGTTTGTATCACTGAAAACGATTATTTCTGAAAACTTTGGCCAAAGTTGAGATTGGTGTGAAACTGGTGGTTTCACTTTCATCAAGGGAAAACAGCACTGTTGCATTGTGACATGTTCCCTTGTTCGTTTGAAATCTCTGATTGACCACCTGTTCGAGGGATTTGCGACAGCCTTTCCCAGCTGTTTAACATGTTTGTAGCATATCACTGTTCAACAGAATTATTTTTAATGGAGGGGATATAGGAGCAGAAGGATGGTTCGTGTGTTTTCTTCCTACACCTCACGGTAAGCTATTTTGTTGCTCTGATTGGTTAGGACTATCCAGTTGAGTACAGAGGCATTCCCCCCCTGTATCGGTTGAAACACGCCCCATAATTACGTCCCAATGGAGCAGTATCAGACTCATATTCTGACTAGAATTTGAGTATGACAACGTCAGGCTAACGAATATGTATGTAGTATGTGATTCCTACAGTGTAAAAAATTTGTAAAAGATTTAAATAGATTAAGAAAGCCACTTAAAGCCACATGGCTACTGGCCACATGGCTACTGTACTCTATTACTGCCCATGTCTTCCCCTGGCTATGATTCTAAATACCGGTAGAAACGGAAAAAGGTAATCATCAAGTCAACATCAACTAAAACATTCAAATTTCTAACAAAGTCGTAAATTTACAGCTGAAAATCTTACAAATGTATGTACGTTTGAACTGTATCCAAAGTTACACATGGTGAAAGGTAATCCACCTCAACTTAGTGTTGCACGGTGTATCGATACTAAAAAGGTATCGCGATGCCTTCACGCAAAAAACGATACGATTTCAGACGTTTTTAGAATCGATACTTTATTAAAATAATAACGTTCTGTGTCTGTGTGAACTGCTGCTCTCACTGCTCCTTGCACGCATCTAGGCAAGTGGGCGTGTCAAGCAGGCAGCTCTGAGTGAGTGAGTGCGCAGCCAACGTCAACAGTTCTTTGCCGACAGTTCTAGGCCTTGAGGATAAAACAAAAGGTGCAGTGAAATCTGCAACTATTTCGGATACATCACGAATAGTGAAGGCAAGCCATCAGGTACACAAAGTAATTTAAAAGCAGTAGGCTACGCATGGAACTTGGCTAAACACCTCGCAGACATATCCCAACATTTTTAAAGAGTTCAAATAACGACAGGTTAACGAATATGCTATAGAGAACACGACTACATGGTTAGTGCCCAGTTCTTTTCTTATGTTTTAGTCTAGCGAAAACGAGTATGGTTATCTGGGATAAAGCGAACCTTCCTTCATCCATGAATTTTGACGAGACATAACCATAGACTGCAAAAAATAGGACATAACGAGCTGTAATCATTTTGACGAGACATAACGAGCTGTAATCATAGGGTGCTAACGTGATGAAAGCGCAATGTTCACGCCAGAATAACATTAGCCTACCATAACTTGTAAACGATCTATTTCATGTTCGGTCAGTAGCCTACTACTGGTAATATTTGTCATGGCATGTAGACTGCAATTTGTTCAATAATTATTGTCCAGATGTAGGATAGGCTACCCGAAATGCGCTAATTAAAGCCCACAGCATAATACCACCAAACGTGTTGAGTCCTAATAATAGCGGCTTTTACGTGGTAGCAAATCATGTTATCAAAGAAATAGACGTAATGTAGGAATGCACACAGATATATTGCAACAGGTAACGGTGTAGGCCTATCTGACGAAGACCTGAGTGGTTGGAACGTCGTACTTGTACACTGGGCGCAAAGAAGACTATCCTCACATTTCCCCCTTTGCAACTGTCAAAGAAATCCCATGAACACGGGAAGGCCTAGGGTAGCCTATACTGTACATCAGATGGCCTAAAGATTAGGCCCCTCTGCATAGCATTCAGTGATTTGCATGCAGTAATTTTAACACTGACCTTGATCTAGCCTAGTTTGGCTATTTAAAGCTACTTTATTGCCAAAACACAACACAATGTAAATTAACTATAACAAACAATAAAGGACTTAATCACACAAAGTAGGCCTACTATTTTACTGACTATAAAAAAAAAAATTATGTAGGAAGTTTAGAACCCAGAATTGACCTACAAAAGTGCACCAAATTTAACACAAATGACTCAATACACTTGGAGGAGGTATGAGTCCTTTCTTCTCCAGATATCTTAGGATTTCGCTGTAGTATCGTTTTAGTATCGAGCATCGTGATATTTATGGCAGGTATCGTATCGAAGTCATAATTTTGGTATCGTGACAACACTACCTCAACTAAAACATTCAATTTCAAACAAAATAGTAAATGTACAGCTGAAAATCTTTTTGCTGTGAACTCTGTATTGATGAGCATGTTTGTATACTGTATGTGTTCATGTGTAGGGCCCTAAGCTTGGTGTCCTAGTGAGAGGGCTAATTTGAGAGGAACTAAAGTAAACAGTACTTTTGTTTTCATAACACACGCTTAGAGAAGATGGATGACCAGACTGGGGTCTGTTTTTATGTGAAGCCTTAACACAGTTGAAAAAATATAATGTCCGCAACACTGCTTTTGACTCCCAATTATTTAATGCACAACAGGCAACGTTTCGACCCTATCTTGTTGGATTTAATTGAAAATGTTTTGTCAAGTGGTTCCACGAAACTGTATTAAATAACTCTAAAGATACTATATTCTTTATGATTGACTCAAATAAATAACATTAACTGAACAAGAGTGAATAAAGTAGATGGTAAGTAATTGAATTCCTTTATTTTTATTTAGTATTCTTACATTGAACCAACTTAATATGGCTGTGTTCAACCAACTTAATGCTGTTTTGTTCAATTAATTCAGCATTCTTACATTGACTCAACTTAATATGGCTGTGTTCAACCAACTTAATGCTGTTATGTTCAATTAATTCAGCATTCTTACATTGACTCAACTTAATACTGTTCTGTTCAATCAAAGTCACATTGTTATGTTCAATTAATTTAAGTTAAAAAGATATCTAGCACACATCCACATTAAGTTACGTTTAAGTGATACAGTTACGTGGAACCACACTTGACAAAACTTTCTTAAGTAAACTCATCCTAAACATAAAGTTCTTAAGTAAATCCAAAGTAAACAAGTTGAATTTGTTCTGCATAACATTTCTAAATAAAATAAAATGTCTAAAATTGAACAAATGTGTTGAAATAGCAAACAGACACACGGTCTTCAAAACAAATCTGCATTTATTTAGCAGCAACCTTTGTCTCCATTCTCATCAATCCATCAGGGACATTTTTTAGTAAAATAGAAATGCAATGAACTGAAAAATATCTCTGCTAAACACGGCATGTGTAGTTTTGTTACATTGTTAGTGATTCAACTATAATGTCTACATCTTCAAGTGGAGGCATTGGCACCCTCATGTTTGATTGCAAAGATCCCGATGGTGGTTTTTTCCATCTGGCTCTGGGCATCAGTCCGCGTCCTTTACCACAGACAAAAAAAAAAAAAAAATAATTGATGACTTTTCAAACAAAAGTATATGTTTTTAGATATGTTTGAATTCAGTGGATTAACCTCGCATCTCCCATCTCCTTTAAATTAAAGCAATGGTTCTGAGTGAATTTCACCCTTGGGTCATTTGCATGATCATCGCGAGTGCCAACCCCCCCCCCAAGACATTGGTCGAGTTTGCGCTGTCAGTCTATGTATCAGCCCAATGGCTTGCCAAAACCAAAAGTGTATCTCGTAAATTACCCCATAATAATGTCCGAAATATCACTAAACTTCTACAGTAGTACAAAAAAGGGTCTGTACTCATTAAACGAGGCATTGGAAAGTTTGTAAGTAGCCTACACCAGGAGCTTATTTAAATAACACTTGCCTGATAGCTTCTACTCTCTGCTGCTACCGCTACGTCTACATCACTTCCGTGATTTGTGAAAAGCCCGTAAAAGTCCTTTGCAAAACTCACAAGTGTAAGAGATAAGCTAGTGAATTAAACACTCCAGTCATATATTGATAACTGGATGATATTTAAAATTGTATTTTCAGGTCAATAAGTGTTGACCTGAAAATACAAGCATTTATAAAACTTATGCATTGCTTTCTGCCAGGACTTTTACAGGCTTTTACCAAATCACGAAATGACGTCGACGTAGCGTTGCAGTAGGTGTTGTTTATGAGTACAGACCCTTTTTGTACTACTGTAGAAGTTTGGTAATATTCCGGACATTACACTTCTGGTGAAATTCACTCCGAACCATTGCTTTAGACTCTCTGCTCTCCAAAATGTCTATGATTTCTTTTAACTCAAAAGCTAGTTAACCAAAGATTAAAACTTTGGGTGACATTTTATCAACACAGACTAGGAAGCTTTGTCTGTAAAGGGTTTATGCGTGGTCAAACAGACCAATGGTGACTTGTTCTGCTGTAACATGCATTCTGCTTTAACATGCATATAGACAGCCTTAACAAAACATTACAAGCACCGAAACATGAACAAGGAAATGTCCATGGGTACTAAAATAATATAAGAAGCCATATTCATTCATAACCATCTTCCCACTAGACGTACCACTGCTACTCTCGCTGCTGTAATGCTTTACTGTTTTTTTGATATTCATTTACACTTACCAGGTATTCCTTTATGAGTTTCTCAGAGCCTTCATTTAAGTACACAAGTGCTTTCAGGTTGCAAGCTCTCAACAAGCCAATGGTATAATTCTGCAAAATAGGGAAATGAACACTACTTTACTTACATTTACAAATTAAGCATCTTAATGTTTACCATGCCTTACCATGCAACCCCCTTTGTTAAATGTTAAAATGTTAAATGTTAAAAGAGATTTTTGGAACGCACTGATCTTCAATGTAAATCTATTCATGGGGTTGAAACAGGCAGTGCACCCCAAATATGTCAATGTTAACTTTCAAATTCATGTCATGTCAGCAAGGTAAGACCTTTAAAAAAAAGTTAGCAGGTGCATGGCAAGGTCCGGTAGCTAATGGCCTAATATTGGATCACAGGTTTTCAAAGTGGGAGGCACAAAACAACTTGGTAACAACTCACTAACCTGGTCAATGGCAGCCATGATCTCCTCCCTTCCTACGCACACACAGCAGACAGCCTGGAGCAGATGATGTCGAGTTCTGACATTCTGACAACGTTATGAGGGGAGAGGAGATAGAAAGAACAACTAACAATACAACCCAGCATTTGGAAATACAGAAAGAATTACAATTAGCATATGGTATGGGTGTCTGCGACCAAAGTGACCATGTGCTAACCTGTAATACTTCAATAAATGAGACCTTGATGACACTCCGGTCTTGCGCTCTTTGCACTGCCACATAAAGGCCTGTGGGGAGAAAGAGAAAGTATATCAAACTCAACAAATTTGTGTAAAACTATAATAATATGAGATCACAGAATCAATTGAGAATTTTAATAGAATTGAACTAGGAAGAAAACCTTTAATTAGATTGGCTTGTTTGTGATTTAATTAATTACTTGTTTGTGATTAACAAATCATTCAAACACTGAAGAGTAGGCAGCCTCTAGCATGAAAAATGTAAAATTATTTACCTCCCGAATATAGGGGTTGACAACAAATGTGTGTGCTTAAAATGGACAAGTTTCCATGCAAGAAACTGCCATTTGCTTTGCTCTTTTATATAAGCCGGATGAGAGCCAAGTAGCCTATGATAGCAATACAAAAATAATGACAAGTCTGATGTTCCTGCAACTGCTGTTGCAGCTACACGTGGCTAATGTTACAGAGAGACTAGGCAAGATGGCAGAGTTTGCTACACAAACGTTAAAATGATTCAAATGTTTCTTGACGGACTTTAGAGTCTGCATCAATGCTAGGAAATTGTTCATGACACAGAAAGATAATTTGGTCAGAGTGGGGTGCACCTACGTTTAAACATTAAACTTTTCAGATACTGATCCAACTATTAGTATTCACATAAACCCAGGCAGGGTTTGTATGGGGCTAACGTTAGCTGCTATTTTATCTTAGCAGTTAAATACATGAAGTCGTCCTGACCTTGGCACTTCTATGAACATTCAATTGTGATTTATATGAAATAACCCCATCAAGGCACCATCCCTGTCTATCATCAGTAGGGAGCAAAACTAACCTGGGAAACATGATAGAATTCTAGCCTGAGATGACTTAGCTCGCCAGCCACCATGACAGATTTAGCAGCTAGTAGCTAACATTAGCTGCTCGAGTTTAGTAACACATTACACTTACACATAATATCTACTAAAATGATTATTCAAGTTGTTGTTACGACAAACTCGCTAAACTCAAAACAAAAACACTATGAACAGCAACAAATACATACCTTGCAATTACAGGATCCAAAAATGTTCCATGAGCAAGCGAGGAAAAAATGGCAGACCTTCACTTTCTCAACCGTCTCTGGCGGAGTCCTCACCATGGTCCTCATAAATTGTGAAATAATGTTACGGCAACCATAGAGGGACAAATTTCCTAATCTAATGCGTTTTGTTCAAGAAAGTTGTGTAGATCCAATGCAAACATGTTAAGTTAATCAGCAAAAACGCATTATTGATTTGAAATAACAACTAACTCAATTTCACCTTAGAAACCTAATTTTGTTCTGTAAATCCAATGAAAGAGGATTTATTAAGATGAACAATAGTGAGATTTCATTTTTTTGAGTGCTGCTGGGTCTTCTTCAGGCAGTTTTCTTTTGTCCTGCACCTGCCAGAAGGTGCATGTGTACACAATAACTGTTTGCTGAAGCCTTAACACACAGACAGACAAGACAAACACACACACAGACAGACACACAAACATACAGACAGACACACACAGACACAGACATACACACACACACAGACATACATACACACACACACACACACACATACACAGACATACACACGCACACATACTTTACACATAGACACACACACACACTGAGAGAACATGCTTAAATACACAAATACACATCAAAATTGCACTGAAGAGCTGACAGCTCTGAAGGGTGTAATGAGAAGCTCCTGTTACAGGAACCACGGAGCCCCAAAGAAACCAAACAACAAAAAAAGCCTTGGACAGGAAAGAAGCTCTTATCATTATGCAGGTACCATGGATGGAGTCTGTCACAGTGAGGCATATCAGTTTTGACAAGCCAATGAACCATCACAGCTCCAGTGTAAGGGTAAAAACTCAGTTATGCCCCTGTTGCCGTGACAACCTGCAAACAACAATCTCAGGCGGTACATGGGATACAGGACAGAAAGTAACGAACCCAGAGATGAATGATGAAATTACGTGAAACTATGTTGCCAAACACACTTACATCTGTAGTGTGTCTGGCACCTGGTCATTATGTGGACATGCTTGCGGGCTAAAGACGGGGATGTAAAGAAAAACACTTTAATAAAAGTGAACACAGGATGACAGGAAGATGTCAGCCTGTTGCAAAGAAAGGAGAACTAACTAGACTTTAACAACACGTGACCAATCCCCTGGCTATGATTCTGAATAGAAACGGAAATGCAGAAAAGGCACAGTTAAAAGTAACAGAGAGATGCCTGTGGGAAACTGTTGACTGGTTAGGTCCACAGCAGAGAGCGAGGGCCTGGGAATGTGGGTTCCAGATAGCACCGTGCCAAAAAACCTGATAGAGACAGACCGAGGGGGGAATTGGAACAAAACTGAGGGATATTTTAACATCATGAGAGAGTTGCGTTATTCTCAGTTCCAGCGCAGACCTTTACAAGAGTTTATACAGTAGGGACACACAAGTGCAGAAACTCCTCGGAGACGGGGAGGAAAAATGGGATTCTGGTAAGAGCCATGACTGCTCACGCTGGAACCTGCTGACATCCCCCCTGGTTCAAATCTTAATTTTTCTCTCATTTCGCTCTCGTCTTAGAAGAGTGATCTATGCGGTCGGAGGGCCTAGGGGGATCAACTGACTGTGAGCAATGCCAGTAAAAAGGGGATTTTTATTTATTATGTTTTTTCTCTCTCTTAAAAATCTCAACAAAGACTGGTTAAGCCAGCGTTATTTTCAGGTTTAGCCAGAGGACTATCACAAGACGAGTCAGCACTAGCAACAGCCAAAACAGTTACTGTAACTAGGAGACAATTAGATCATGTCATTCCAGACAGCATATCACTTTCAAGTGTCTAAGCACTTGAGTTAATAGAAGGGAAAAAATGGAGGAGTTTGGGGGGGTGCTTTATTTTGATCGCATACTTTTGCTAATGACAGTTACCTCACTTGTTAGCATACGGTCACAAGGCTTAGCTTTTGTGGTGCTTACTGTGTGTAATGTGGACGAGGCACAGAGAGGGCTTTGTCATCCAAACTGCTGCAGAGGGCCTGTAAAGCTGTGTAAAATTTGCAGAGGAATGTGTGTGTGTGTGTGCAGCTGATGATCAACTCCATGAATAAACAAGTTCGATCCACATTCATAGAGACGGCTTTGTCAGTTTTAAAAAAGGAAGGCTTGTGGAAGGCTTATTAACTGTTCCCATTTCCCTTGGTGCACTCTAGGTCTTCGTTTTTCTCTGTTGTTAACACTCAGCTGTTGTGCATTTGTGTCTTTAAATGTGGCACTTACCTGCAAAAACTTTGAAGCTCTGACAAGAACAAGGCTGTTTAAAGCTCTGGAACAAGCCACAGCTCTGCGCTGGGTATTTTTAGGACAAGCTGGAGAAATGTGTCAGCATGCACAGATGTTTGTCATGTTCGCAGTCTTGTGGACATTTGGTAAATAAACATGGCAGTCCATGCTTGTAGACAAGACCTTGTTTTGCCCTTTGAGCTGATGTGTGTGTATGTTTGTATGTGTTCATGGAGGGTCTGTTATATGCATGTGTGTTTGTGCGTTGCTAAAACAAGGAAATGAAAAATATCACTGGAGACAAACTTATTCAACAATGATCTCAGTCAGACTCTGATGCTTTCAAGCTTTCCAAAAGAGCGAGTTGATAACTGTTGTGCTGACATCGACTGAACAGTGTTGTGACAGGCGATGCAACCACTGATGAGGGAAGCCAGCGAAGGGCAACAGGGGGGACAGAGGGACATATGGAGATCAGTGTTTGTTTTCTGCTTCTCAAGAGCGTTGGCCATTCAGAGAGCGTTTGAACCAACTGTAAATCCTCCACAACATTCCAGAACAATGCTCTCACACGTCAAGCGCTCCCCATCCACCATCAGCTTGCCTGGAGAGGAACCAAATCTCATCACTCAGAAGGAAGCAAGTGCCCACGAGCAGGCCTACGTCTGTTTGCCCAAATTAGTATGACACACGACTGCAATGGCCGAGGACGTAATCGCAAACAGACTCAGCGTCTGCGGACCCTTAAAGCTCCCGGACGTAAATTCCCCATGGCAACTTTGGCCGTCCTTGCTGGTCCAATCAGGGCTGGATGGCACGAAAGAAATGCGCCTCCCTCTCTCTCTCTCTCTCTCTCTCTTTCTCTCTTCCTCCCTCCTGGGGAAGAGTTTGACATATTAAAGCTACAACGACTCCATAAAAATTGCGGATAAATGTTAGAAACGGTTGGAAAAAAAGAGCAAGCCCTGGGGAGTTGCTGTAAAATTGCCTTATTTGGCTGACAACATCAATTCCTGGCCTAAACGCTTACAAGGCTGTGAAACACGTGCAAGAGGATCAGTGTGTGCACAGCAGACACGGGATGGAGTAGAAAATGCCAGTGTGTGGCTCACAGTGGTGATTTACATCGCATCAGTAACCTTCCTCTCCTGACCCCTCCCGCTTCAGGAGCAAGAAACAGGCGAGGGTTGAGGACATTGGAACTGACGAGTTGCTGTATCCACACCAATATCTCAGTGGAGTCTTTTAAAGCAAATTCTCAAGTGAACAGCGCTGTCAAGTCAGGAACTCGTCAAGCTCACACAAATTGAGAACTGAAGTTGAAATGCATGCAGAGAGAGAGAGAAAGTCTGAAAATGTGATACAGTAAGAAGTAAGAAGAAAATATTTCCGTTACCTGAAGAGCGATAGCCTCAGGCTAAATTTGGCTGTTGGGATGCAAGGCGCAGCATAATGAAAGATCAATCCCCAGCAATAAGTTTATTTTTCCCTTTCAACATGTTAGATAATAAGGCATCGTTGTGAATGATTTAAGAGATTTTTTCTTTGGCAAGGTAAGCTTTAAAGCCATTTTTATCATGGTGCTTTGAAATCAGAATCAAAAATGCGAAGTTGAGCCTTCAGTATTTCTGACTGTGGTGTTTCATCTGTGCAGGTGCATTTGTGGTATTCCAAAAACAGCTAAGTACATGGCAGTATTGTTCTATAAATTATAAGCAGTGAAGAAAATAAAAGCAAGCAAAATGTAACTGATCTTCTGCAGATCTGTGTGATAGTCTGTGTTCTGCCTGGCCAAAAGCCAAAACAAACCCCTATACCAACACTGAAGCGATATAGTTCTTCTGTAATTCATTTTTTTCGGGTTCGGAGACACTTTGGGCCCCTTTGCGTATTGCACATACATGTTCCGCACCATCCATTCCACTCGTCCTCTTCCCCACGTGTCCCAGCGGTTGTTTTATGGCCAAAAAAGACCGCTGACAAAATGTCTCCCAACACCTGGGCAATAAATCACCGGTATTATCAGCCCACAAGAGAGTGTCGATAACCCGGGAGGCCTGGAGAAGGAAAGAGAGAGAGAGAGAGAGATTGGAGGGGGGCATCTCTTGGGTAAGAGGTGTGTGGGGGGGGGGGCATCCCACTGGAGCGAAAACACCCAGGGGAACACAGGAAGGAGAGGTGTGTGTGTGTGTGTGGGGGGGGGGGTGACAATCACCAGCCATTTTAGCCCGGCCAGTCAAGGAAGCATCCGAAGGGGCGGATGACGTCTTCTCATCCGGCCCGCGGGTGCAGACGCTAGGGCTCCAGTAAATGGAGATGGCCTGCGAGGTAAGCGTGCGTGGGTGGGTGTGAAAGACTGCCCAGGCTCTGCTGCATCCGCCCCGGTAAACCTCGACAGACAAGGACTTCGGTTTTCACATCTGTTCCGTCCAGAGGCCTGGTGTTCCTGCAACGTCCACTGCTATTGTGAGCGTTGCATTTGTTGTGGCAGCAGACTGAACTTTTCACTTGCAGAACGTTATCTAAGAGAAATGCTAAGTTGATTCATTGTTCGTCAAAAAAGTAGGTCAGAACTATGTTTAGGCTGCAGTCTTCTATACCCAATTACGGTCGTAGATGTTCTTCTTGGATTAGGGGGAAGGGGAGCAGTGTAGGGGGAAGGCTATATCGCTCCAACTCTGTAATTCAATCTCTTCGTCAGGACCATGGATTGTATTCAATCTATCCAGAGCAACACATAAAGAATCTGGCAGAGTTTTCGAGAGGAATGGTCCATTTGATAAATTGCAGGGAGAGGGAAGTGGAAGAGTCTATGTCAAGTTGCTTTGGCCCTGGAGGAGATGAACTGAATCATGGGTTTAAGCTCAACTATTTTCCTGGGAGAAGTTTGTGAGACACTGTCACTGCTTCTTATAGGTGCTTGCAATGGGGTTTGGTGAAGTGCATACAAGTGAAAAAGACTTGCACACTGCCTTTGAACGACTCAACTTTTAATAGAAAAAAGACACAACGTTTCGATCTTACGATCTTCTTCAGGCATCTTAATGAATAAAAAAGCACTGCCAGTATATACTGTAAGCACAAAATGGCCTGTACAGATAATTAGGACAATGTCAATCAGGTATATTAGGCTATTAAGCAATTGGCATGGGTACGCCCATTTAAGGGCAGGGCAACACCAACATTGGCATACAAAGTACACCTACAGGTGAAGTTGATAATCATAGAGTCCCGCCTCTGAACACCAATAGACTAGGCATTACAAACAAAGACAGAGACAACAAATATATACAAATATAAAGTAAATACAAAGAAAACAAAAAGAATTACAAAAAAGGTTTTAGGTCAAAATCTAGATTAAGGCCCTTGGGTGATAAGGTGTTGAGAGAAAAGATATAAAATGCTTCTCTTCTCAAAAGGATGTTATTACTGTAATGTCCCCTCCCCTTCTAGGGGCTTTTACATGTTCAATTCCAATATATCGCAGTGTGGATAGATTATGCTTCACAGAATTAAAATGTACAGCTACAGGATTTTTTATATCATTTGTGCGTATACTACTTCTGTGTTCAGAAATTCGAGTTTTCAGACAACGTGTTGTTTTACCTATGTATGCCAATCCACAAGGACATTTAATCATGTAGATTACATTTTTAGTGTTACAAGAAATTATGCCCTTAATATCATTTTTTTTCCCAGAGTGTGGATGGGTAGCCTATAGTAGTGACATTTAAATGTAAAACCACATTGTGCACAATTTCCACACTTGTAGTTACCAGATGGAATAGTAGATAAGAAGTGGGAGGGTTGTTTGGGTGGCAAATCCGCTCTAACAATTTGATCTTGTATGTTAGGAGCACGTTTGTACACAATGCGTGGAGGATCGTTAAATGCTACTTTAAGGTTGGGGTCAGATTTTAAGATATGCCAATGTTGTTGAACAATGTCTTTAAACGAGTTTCCCAACGGGGAGTACTGTATAGCACATAGGGGCCCTCCACCATCAGACTTAGTTCTCCTCTTATTGAGGCAATCACTTTGGTTAACATTTTTAAATTGTTCAACTGCATTTTGAACCCAATCTTCTTGATACTGCCTTTCCCTGAATCTTTCCACCATATCATTAAGTGTTTGGCATAAGAGTCCTCTGAGCTACAGATACAACGTATCCTGTTGAATTGACTGATTGGAAGGCTTCTTTTGAGAGCAGTTGGGTGGAAACTTTTGCCATGCAGGATAGTATTCCTATCTGTTGGTTTTCTGTATAGATCTGTAGATAGTTTGTTTTGTTCTTTAACGATCAAAATGTCTAGAAAATTAATTTGTCGATAGTCATAATTCACTGTGAATTTAAGATGACTACTGCTAACATTGAGAAAGTTGACAAAATCTAATAATTCGTTTAGGGTGCAAGACCACAAAAGAAATATGTCGTCAATGTACCTTCGCCAAAGGCCGATGTGTTGAAAAAAATAATTGTGTGACGTATTGAAAACAAACTCATGCTCAAAGAAACCAACATATAAAGAAGCATAATTTGGGGCCATGGTGCTACCCATAGCGGTCCCCTTTACCTGTAGATAATGTGCATCTTTATACATAAACATGTTCTTAGTGAGCACCAAATTAACAAGTTCTTTAATGCAAGAGATGCTAGGTTTAATATCCAAATGAAAAGGTCGTAAATAGAAATCAACTGCCTCAATACCTCCCTCGTGTGGTATATTAGTATACAATGATTCTACATCAAGTATAACTAATAGCATATTTTCTACAGGGAAATCAATACATTTTAGGATACTGACCATGTCGATAGTGTCTCGTACAAATGAAGGCAAAGTAGTAACATGTGGTTTTAAAAAATAATCAACATATGTAGATATTTTCTCTGTTAAAGAACCAATACCAGATATGATGGGTCTACCCGGTGGTTGTTCTAAATTTTTATGTATTTTAAGCTGAGTGTATTATCACTGGTGTAATTGGAAAATCTATTTTCCTTAAATCATACTCTTTTTTGGTGATATCACCACTTTCCAAAAAGCTGGATAAGATGTTATGAATACATTTTTTTAATTTCTCAGTGGGGTCTGAATCGAGTTTCTGGTTAAAGAGTTGGTTGGTAAGTTTGGTAGTTTGGTGAAGTGCAGACAGATACACAGTCACCTTAAGAGATTGGCTTGGTCCACAGTCACCTTAAGAGATTGGCTTGGTCCACAGTCACCTTAAGAGATTGGCTTGGTCCACAGTCACCTTAAGAGATTGGCTTGGTCCAAAATCAGCCTTGTGTGCAAAGACAGACGTTCATGATTATGAGAAGAGAGAAAGAAAGGCGAGAGTCGGAGAGCAATACGATGATGTTACCTCTCATCATGTATTTCTACTTCTCTTCTCATTCTCACTTCCTGTCATCGATCCTCTCAATCACTGTCGTCCAGTGATCTTTTGGCTCGAGAGTTAGTGTTCAAATAAAACCCACTAACAACCAGAGAAATGACAAATGGTGAACAAACACTGCTTAACACATACACTGCAATTTGATTCAAAAACCTAACACCTCTTTCATCATGGTTTTTCTTCACCAGATCTCACTCTTTGTCTTTCACATATACACATATGCACACTTATGCACACACGCACACACACACACACACACACATACACACACAACCGTGGAGGACCGGTGACATCTCAGTACTGAGAGACTGTTCAATCGTCAACAATGTTACAGTTTAACATCACACTTTCTTTTCTTCAGCTGAACATAGGCTATTTGAGAGAGAAAGAGAGAGAGAGTGCACACACTCTACATTGGTGGCCCAAACAGCACATCAATCAATGTGAACTGGCTTAAAATCAAGCCTAATACTTCCATTTAATAATAATACTATGAAGTAATTGGTCGCATTTTCTTCAAGATATGGGCATGATCAGACTTCACATTTCCTGTCTGTGAGAGAAAAAAAACATGTGTATTTTAGAGAGTTTCATTCTTCAAACACATTGGTATGATAAACTTCTCTGACAGGGGGGCATGATTAAGCGCCACCCAAGGTCGTGCCAAGGAGTTTTATGGGCACAAATACGAGCCTACTTAAACAAAGTAAAACAGCGTAAGAAAATAAATAGGTGTCTGTGCACCAGGATCAACATTGCGCTTGTACTGTAAGTTATATCTCCACGTAAGGCCTCTGGCAACGTGTGCCTACCCCTTCACAACTGAGCATAGACCTGTGCCAAGGGAATGAGCTCATGGAAACATCCATTACATAACTGGAGCTATGGAGATGGATCCTATGAAGCCTGGCCACCACACAGTGAATGTTAACGTAGGTGGATCAATTGGAGTTTGTGTCCCATCAAAAGATAACGTAATTTTCTTGCTATGACTTTGCAGATGATCACCTCGATTTGTTGATGTGAAATCAAACTACTGTTGCTTAAGAAGCTTGGCCCATCATATATGTATCGCATGTTGATTTTCTTAATCAACATTAATCAATTTCCTAAAAGCAAAAAAAAAAAAAGATTGGCTTTACGTAACAGTAAAAGAGGCTGTACTTCATCAGCATTGTTTTTCATCTGTTTCGAGGAAATGTTGTGATTTGTGATCCTGAGAGGAAAGTCGTAAAGCTGCAAAAGCAACAGCGCTCTAAATTAGCCTGAATTTAGGGGGCACCAACACAGGTCTAATCCTAGAGGTCAGGACTTTACTTATTTGGCTTTAGAGAAACAGCATAGGAGCAGCTGCAGCGGACCAGACAAAAACCCCTCATGGATGTTCTTATTTCAAAACAACAAGTTTGCTGGCAGATCAATGGCGGATGAGATGAGTTAAGAGTAGGAGTGTGTGGGGAGGTCTGTCTGTCTGTCTGTCTGACAGCGGAACGGTGTGTTCCGACCTTTAACATCTGTCTTAACGAGAGGGCTATGAACAACTGCTTCTTATCGCTGTCAGTCCAAAAATTCAGCTTGATACGTGAAGTAAGTTAGTCTCACATCTGTGATGTTTTCCCAGCCAGCATTATGGGCCTGATAGATTGTCTAAGATCACTCAGTGAAACATTTTTTCTTTTTTGTAATCTATCGACAATAGTAAATAAGGGATTCTGTGGACTGTAGTATATTGTATTTTAGACCGTAATGAAGTAAGAGAGAACAAAAGATGGACTAAGAGAGAGAGAGGATGGGGCTAACAGGGAGAGAGGGGGAAGAGAGAGAGGGGGGAGAGAGAGAGAGGGAGAGAAAAAGGATGGGGCTAACACGGAGAGAGGGGAAGAGAGAGAGAGAGAGAGACTAACAGAAAGAGGGGGGCTATAAAAGAGAGAGAAACTAGAAGCCCCCTGTCCACTCAGCTGCCTCCTTTGGTACCCCCCCCCGCCCCACCACCACCACCAAACACACACACTTTTATACATCATTTCAATCCATTAGAACCTCTATTAGATCCATGTGCTGAGGAAAATTAAAATGTAAAAACTGTGCAAAATCCCTTTCAAGCCACGAGCACCCCTCTCCTTTACCTGATGTAGGATTTGTAGGTAACACAACCTGACAGGCCATTGGCAAACCTGCCCCTGGAGGGCCCAAAGCTCACAGTGTGGCTAGTTAAGCCAACACGGCCCAGAGCTCTCGGCAGTATCACGTTCCAAACAAGGTCCCCGCGGCCCTGTTCAGGCCCACCGCAAGCCCTGCGTCAGTGTGTTGCACACCTGACCCGCTCAGGGCACGTCATGCACTGACGTATGGAAAGTGTGTGTTCTAGCTTGGACCTTTGGAATGAATAGCAATGTAATTCATTTGCACTGATTCACTCCAGACTGAGTCAACCCCCATTTTGTTTGGGAACACACACACGCACACACACACACACACACACACACACACACACACATGTACACACATGCCATGTGGCCGCATGTTCATGGGGAACGTTAATCGCCATGTTATGCTAAATGTCTGCCTACAGTGCAGTAGTAAAGTCAAGTGTGTCATTTTATGTGTTTGGATAAAATATACAGCATGTTAGTTCAGAGAAAGGCTGTGTGAGGAGATGGTTTCTTTTTTTAATTTCTTGTATGTGAAACCGAGATATTATAATGTTCCTGATGAAAAATTGACACGCAATCTGCTTGTATTTGATTGTTCAACAGCTCCCATGACAATCTAATTAAAATGTTGTTAAGCCTTGAGGGTTTTGTTACAAAGTCTTTGTATTAAATTATAATCTAACAGCCCTTCATTGCCAAGACAAAAGCAATTTATTTTCGGTGACATTCACAGGCAGAGTATTTTCCTCTGCGAACTTATAGAATATTAGAAAATATTTCAAGTATGAATGGAGAGGAGCCTGTCCTTCTAGATCCACATTCCTCAGGCGTGACTTGTCGGCCAGTCCCCGTGTCCATCTGCTCGCTCCATCGGTGTCCCCAGCGCCCCGACAGGTCTGGTATTCATAAAAGTCACGTGGCAATGGACGATCTTAACACCAGAGAGGGGCGGGGGGGGGGGGCCTTCAAAGGGACATTTAGCGTAATGACTAAATCAGTTTCACCTGCAGCCGGGCTGACAGGACGAGAGGAAAGCTGACCTCACTTTTGCGCAGGCCTTTTATATCTCACTGCGGCACAGTAAACATCCCTAACTCACATTACCAGACTCGTGCCTGGACGCAGTGAAAAACAACTGTCGACTGACCCCTCGGTTTGTGCCAGACCCTCAGCAATGCACAGTGTGCTCTGCACAGTGGGCAAAGGTGAAGGGGGCAGCCTAGAGGCGCAAGATAGTTGAAGTGGAAAGAAACACAAAGCGTCCCATGCAAATTCAAACAAAGGTTAAAAGTTAACTACTGTTCCTGACAGACATGGCAAACACTGTCAGAAGTACACAAAGTAGAGGCACAGAAACAATCTTCTCCTTCCTCAGATATGCGAAGTGGAAGCCAAACAGCAAAGATAAATTCAGAGAACCACACCGTTTCTTTAAAAATAATCCTTCTGTTCGTCCAAGAGACTAATTGATTTAAAGCCTTCATGGTGGCCAGCTGAAACGGCACTCTGTCCTTGGCTAACTCTCAGATGGCCCGAGCGTAAACAATCAAGCAGCCTTTCCTCTCCATGCCTTGACAGGTCATATTCCGGCCTGTCCACAGCATATCTGTAGATTTATGGCATGCCTTGCTGGACAGAGACCAGTGCTAGCGCTCCCCTTGTCCAACTCAAACATGTTCGGCTGCAACACGTCGTTCACATCGTCGACCGTTCCAACGCAACGCTGGGTACGAGAGGGTTGATTCATGGGCCCAAGCTTTTCCATACTGACCCCAACCACTCACC
The DNA here is from genome assembly GCF_046254945.1 of Alosa pseudoharengus. Taxonomy (NCBI): domain Eukaryota; kingdom Metazoa; phylum Chordata; class Actinopteri; order Clupeiformes; family Clupeidae; genus Alosa; species Alosa pseudoharengus. The sequence goes on along the minus strand of NW_027468870.1, from coordinate 34,374,081 downwards.
TCCCTCTCTGACGCAGAGACAAACAAGATGTAAATAAGTATCGGGATGCAACCACAAGGAAAAAATCTGTGGTGTGACTAGATGAATATGCAATGCCTCTTGAAGAGATATCCAAGATGTTTGTGACCAGTCGCAAATGCTCTCATGGTGCTGTTGCTGTTGTTGTAAGTCCTCGTTGTTGATGTTGTCGTTGTCTCTCCCCACAGCTCTGTTAGATGTGGGATGTTGTTCACGCTACGGGTTCCCGTTAGGCAGTCCAGACACGTCAAGGAAAGTTCCATGGTCTATCATTATATCGCCATGTGCCTCAGGGATATGAACATAACTGCATAATTCAAAACTGAGTGCTTTCACTGACACATGCTCCTGACATGTAAGAGGTCTAATTCCTCATATACAAAGAGCTTTTTCCCATCTGTGTGTGTGTGTAGAGAGACATGAGTAGACATGAAGTTAGTCAGATCCCACAGTGCATGCTTTCTCTTGCGATCAGTACTGTTGCTTCTGTCAGGCTCCTCTGCAAGCAACTGGAATACCACAAGAAAAAGGTGTTTCCTTTTCATCTGCGTGACATTGAGCTTTCTGCTCAGGTGCATGCATTCAGAGAAAAAAGCACTGCTGGAGACTTAAGTGACGGAACTGGAGTCACAGGAAAGGCAGTCACTTCACTACCTCCGACACCAATTACCACGATGTCCAAGAACGCTTGAACGATCCCCTCAGCTCTCAATCTCCCCAGCGGAATCCGTGTCAGAGTCAGTATCCCACTGAGGAAGCACTGAGGGCGGGAGACATTCAGAAAACGTTCACAGAACACTTTGACAACATTAAAGGACGGCTGACGCCATCTGATTCATGGCATGTCCAGCAGGTTGCTCACAAACATTATTCGACTAATTAATATTAATCCTCTTTGTGCGTGACTTCAGTGGATTAAGCCGTGCTTGCCCCTCTTATGATAAGGCCACTAGTGGAGTCAATACATCTTACATGAAAGGCCTTGGCAACAAATCTCATAAAGACATAATTAAAGGAGAAATTCAAAAATTTCAGACACATGTAACAGTCAGTGTCTATTTATGTCTATGGTGTACACGTCAAATGACTGAGAAAGCTGGGCTAAAAATACCTAAACAGACAAGACAACCCAACAATGTCAGTTAAGTATCACCTATGCAGGTCTGTTTGAAGTAGGATACAGTCTGGAATCCATATGAAATTGTATAGGATTCAAACAAAAACATGAAATAAAGTGCAAATATAATTCATAGTCCAAATGATCTCGTACTTCATGTCTAAGAACAACACATGACTGTTAGTATGAATATTTGTGGTCCAAGACCGAGGAATGTCGAAACCGTTGGTGTTGACTTAATAAACATCAGTGTTGACTTTGATGTCTCTGCAGACTTATAAAAGGCCAGTTTTTCACCAAACAAGAAATGAACTTAGAGGGAAAGGAGGCAGCTGTGCTCAGAGAGTGAGAATGAGGGAGAGAAGGAGAAAGAGAGAGATGGAGGGAGAGGAAGTGGGAGAGAGGGAAGGAGAGAGAGCTACACCATCTGCTCGTGGCAAGCATAATCAGGAATCCAAAAATTCACAGAAAAGAGAGAAACCCAAAATTCACTTCAGAGAAAACTCCTCACACAACAAATCAAGCAGTAATTGTATCCACACTGCTATAATGATTCTAAGCTAGTCCCTATTTTACGTTAACTGAGGGTAAAACAACCAACTATACTGAAAGGTGAGACACAGATGACAGAGAAGTTGGTCTAAATACAATGTTTCAATGCCATTTGACTACCACCCAACTACTACTAGAGCCCAGTTTAAATTTTACTTCAGCAAGTCAACAAACCACACCACGTCTCTCTCGCAGAATTAACAGCAAGATAAAGTGGATGCTCAGAACATTCTAGGCATTTGTGGGTGCACACTTAATCAGAATGAAAACAGATGACACAATCCATCAAGCTGCTTCCTTTTTTTCTCTCTCTTTTCTGTCTTTTTTTCTCTGCCAGATTAATGAGAAACATAAAACCAACTGGGAGGCGTTGCAGAGCTAGGTCCCTTCAAGTCATTCCTCTCTCTCTCTCTCTTCTTTTTTTTCTCTCCTTACTAAGAATTACCTCTACTCTCTGGCATGTGTGTCTTAGTCTTAAGAAGTCTTTTTTTACCAATTCCTTTTACAGCAAATATGAGCTGTAAGGTCACCGAGGTCAACAAGCATGACCCACAGGTATAGCGCGATTTAGAACCAGATATTTCTGTCAACGTCATTCCTTAAGTGCTCTAAATGTCTCAGACCATTGAAGAGATAGTGATGCTATTTGATATGCACTGGAAGCATTGGAAGTGCTTTGGATGCTTTGATAAAGCGCTATATAACTGCAATGTGTTGTTGTTGAAGTGATGCAGCAATTCATCATAAAATTGTAACTACTTGAAAATGTTAATCTACAACCTAATCTTAACAAACCTAAAATCATGTTAATGTTTGACTGTCTCTACTGCAGTCTGGGGAAGCTTTCCTTGTTATCTGAGCATGTAAACAAAGGGACTGAGGAGATGAAAACAGAGTGATAGCTAGCCAGTCACTGTGATTAGGACATTTTTCCTTATCTTGATATCTCTTGTAGCTCTACTTCCTCATGGTGGTGTAAAGTAAAGCAGTCTGTCATGTCATGTCCTTCAGTTGGTGCTTTGTTATTTTAGAGTTGTGGGTGTACATTGAAAAGAAAAATCTGTCTCTGCCAAATTGTAGGACCTTAACCTACAAATACTGATGGCCATGATACCATTGTTCTTCAAGACCCCCCTCTGTCCCTTGCTTTGTCTTTTTTCTGCTACTCCAACTCTGTGATACTGTGGCAGCTCTTCTACCCAATCTACTTACATAAAGCCTCTTCTTTATTCCCTCTCTCAATTTTTCCCACAAGTAATATTATATCACGCATACCTTCCTTTATGTTTCATGAAATCATGTACCACTATATCATGTATAGCACATGTGCTACATTTGTGCTTATATGTCGTATCCACTAAAGTGTGTGATTATCTCTTCTTTCCCTCTGTCCCTTCTGCCAGCGTTTTCTATTTCTATCCCTTTACCAAGGTTTCTTCTTTACAGGCTCAGTGTGTTCCCATATCTGACGCTTCTCTAAGTCTAGACAGATGTCAATTAGTCAAGAACTCACTCTGCTGTTTGACTGAGGTTTCATTAAATGTACTATTGCAGGAAAACAATGCAGTGTATTTTGAGTCAGATAATGGAGAGTTGATACAGCAAAATCCATGTCTCATTCCACTGAAGTCTTGACACTCATAACACACATTTGGACATTTCTAAGATTTACAGCATCATTTGATTTACTGTTTTCAGTGGGAGCCATGAAGATAGATTGTTTATTTCCAGCTCCATCGTCACCTAACTCGTCTTCACTCCAGCACAATGAACCATCCCTCGAGTGAATTGCTCTCCGGAGGATTACAGGTTTCTATGAACAATTTCTGAGCTCTGCTACACAATGTGTTATTTTGTCCTCACAGAGACAGGAGTCATTTCTCACTGCAAAGCTGGACAGGTCTACGGAACATACTGCTGTTGAAGAGGTTGGCTTGGCCTGGTCCTTCAGACAGCTATGAAAATACAGCCGTTTCGACACACTGACCACTAGGCAGTGATGAATGTTCTTGGTGGTGAGGTGGGTTAGAGGGGCACTGCCGTCGAACAAAGAAAGAAAAATAATATGGATCTGGTAATTGGTGCCCTTCAAACCAGTGAAAGAGAGTAATTACTATTTAAACTTAAACTAATAGTGGCCGTGTCCATTTGGATAAGGATCCTGAAAGCGGGTCCAAGAGAATCCCTGAGTTGAAACAAAGCTCTTTAAATCCAACTTACTCACCACGTGCAAACAGGTGCCATTTGTTTTGGTCCAACTTTCCAAGCTAATCACCCCACCCCCACACACAAAATGGGGGCAATTAGTGTCTTGGCCATTATATTTCCTGACATTTCATAAACCCACAGGCGAGCCAGCGATTCGTAAGGCCTGGATACTTGCCCCCTCGACAAACATCAGGGGAACTGGAATGATTTCCTGTTACATTTTCATGAGCTATGATGATGAACATGCTGCCATTCAGATGTTCGCATGGCTCCACATTTGCCCAAAGCATTCCAACGCAGATCGAACATGCATGCAGTCATGGTGTTCTGTTACAGTGCAACTGCATATAAAATAAACCGATCATTACATAACCACGACATGGGCAGCCATCTGACCACTCGAAGGGTATTGAGGGAGACATGGCGTGTGCTCAGTGACTCAGAGTACATGAAGCTCCATATGGATCGGAGTTGACGAAAAAAATAAATAAAAAAATAACAGCTTTCCCACATTGTGAAATGAAGAATCTCACAATGAGTCAATGAATATTTGTCAGATTTGGTGGGGGGGAGGAAGAGAAATTGCAATAACAGTCTGGCTGAGCATTGTGCTGCTTGAGCGATTTCACAACAGAGCGAAAAGGAGGCCGATATCCGTGGTGGAGCTGCAGCAGAGGGGAGGACATGGGGCAGGTGCAGTCCATTACAGTCCCACCCTCATCAGGGGGCTCAGGGAATAGTAGTGGGAGAGGGAGTGGGGCGCGGAGCTGTCCATTAGGGTCTCTGATATCCCATTCCAACCATTAACGTTCCTTCTCTGTCTTCTCTCCCCCCTCCAGTCTAGCTCCCTCTTTTTCTCTCTCTCTCTCTCCCTCCTTTCTTGCTCCCTCTCTTCCTCTGTCTCCCCCTCTCTCTCTCTTCCCTCTGCACCCCGTCTCCCTCTTTCTCTCGTGCTTGGTTTCGTAGCCTCTCTGACATTTGGCTGGTGGAGTAGGGCGTGGAGAACTCAGCTGCTGTTTGTGTTATATACTGACAGCTATGCGTCTCCTGTGGATTGACCAGACCAGAGACTGGCCCACTTTTATTTTGCTCTGCTCTTTCCATCCTTGTTCGGACACGAGGATGGACGTTCAGGAAGAGCCTTCGTCCCCCCCTTCCCTTCCCTTCCCTCCTCATCTCTTCTCCATACAATCTCTGTCCTGCCGGCGAATCGTCCAACTCGAGAAGTCTGTATTTCCAAACCCTACAGAATGCAGCGCTTTGCATGCATGCATGCATGAGATGTAGTAAGCCAGTGAAACATGGTAATAGGTGCTTGGCAGCACTCTGACAGGATAATGAGCTGTGCTCCCCCCAACACACACACACACACACACACACACACCCCACCCCGGCCCTGCATTACAGCAGGCCCCCGGCACACTGCCCAGGTGACTACAGACTGTTTCCGTCCAAGATGACCTCACCCGAAAAGAGCCACTCTAATCCAGAGTTGGCACAGCAGCTATGCCGGCCACTCCACACCACTCCACTCCACTCCACACCACACCACACAACTCCACACCACACAACACCACTCCACACCACACCACTCCACACCACACAACACCACTCAACACCACACCACACAACACCACTCCACACCACACCACTCCACACCACACAACACCACACAACACCACTCCACACCACACAACACCACACCACACCACACAACACCACTACACTCCACACAACACTACACAACACCACACCACTCCACACAACACCACTACACTCCACACAACACCACACCACTCCACACAACACCACACCACTCCACACAACACCACACCACTCCACTCCACACCACACAACACCACACCACTCCACACCACACAACACCACTCCACTACACACCACATCACTCCACACAACACCACTCCACACCACACGACAAAACTCCACACCACACCATTACACACCACACCACTACACACCACACCACTACACACCACTCTACACCACTCCACTGCACACAACTCCACTCCACAACACACCACTACACACCACATCACTCCACACAACACCACCACACACCACACCACTACACACCACATCACTCCGCACCACTCCACTACACACAACACCACTACACACCACTCTGCACCACTCCACTCCAGACGGCTGCCAAAACAAACGCCCTCCTGTCGTCACTGCAGGATGGCAGGTGCAGGCACCTGTAAGGGAGACAAAGCAAGCTGGTCATCAGGTGGCAAGTACTGTACTGTTGCCTTTCATTCACAAAACAATTCACTGCTAATCCTCAGCATGTCAACTCATGTGTCAGTTTGTCTTCTCTCACTGTACAAACGTCTTTGGTGCCCATCCGAACAGATGTTAGGATCGTAGCAATGCTTTGATCACAAACAGTTTCCAATGCTTCCAAAATGAGTTTCCACTTTTCAAAAACGTTGGCGTGATAGTAAAGAATGGAATCATGGAATCAACATTGACGTGAACAGAGACACATTGTACTGCGCCTGGCTGCCCGGTATGGTTCAAAGGAGACCTTCCTCTGTCTCAGAAATCCCTGCAAATACAGCAACGTGTCCCTTTCCTATGACATCACTGCTTTGGTTCGATTAGCTAAAGCTAGAGTGACGGCTTTATTCCTGGACCGGGAAGGTGCCATGTGCATCATAACAGCACTTACCGGTTGCATGACAACATCCCCATGGAAAATATTTAGCTAATCCCTTGTATGAATTGGTAATAAACTGAGTGTAAAGAGAGGGGAATCCCGATTTTTTCTCATCACGTCATGTGTTTTGGAGACACAGTGAGAGGCGAGAGAGAGGGGAGAGAGAGTTAGACAAAGAGATGATGAGAAAGTAATCGTCTGAGAAAGGGTGAGAGAATCCTGCCCCTCCCTTTTCGAAGCTGTCCAGCACCCTCACTGGAACAATAGAGTAGCTCATCGATTGTCTCCAAGTGCCCTGCCTTCTCTTTCACTCGCAGGATTCGCTGAAAATCCAACCTAAACACGCCATAAATTGGATCCCAGGAATGTTTTGTGTGGCTTGCTTCCTTTCCCATGATATCATGGACTGTGAACCAGCCCCCCCTCCTTCCCTCTCCAACCCTGCCCACCCCCCACCCCCCCTCTCTAACCCTGTGCCATGGGAGAGGGGGAAACTGAACAGAAACATAGGCCTCGCTGACGGTGGCCCACACGTTTCACAAAAACAGAGAGAGAGAGAGAACTTAAAGCTCTCTCTCTTTGTTTTTTTCCATCCACACCCAGCAGTCTTGATAGCAAAGTGAAAAGTGTAAAATTAGAATGTCACACTGTTACAACACGTCCTACTGGGATGAAGCCTGTAAAAAAACCTCCAGCAGCTGAATGTGGCACAACGTCCGGGTCATGGAAAAAATGATCGGAGATGAAGACAATATCAAAACATGCATGAAGCGTATTCACAGTACTGTCCTTGTCTGTCTGTTTCCATGATCCTATGCTGTGATAGGGTTGACTTAATGGTCATTTGCAGACTTTCTCAGCATAGTCAGCAACAGATGTCTTTGTGAAAATATCATGACCGCTTCCATATTTCATAAACTGTTCAATACTTCATAAGTTCAATACTAATTTGTTGACAAAATAGCAACTCTTTCAAGAAACCAACCCTTTGACATTGGTAGTATTTCATTTCAGAATTGCCACATGCTCTCAAAAGCAGGACACACTAAGGAAGAGGCACTGCTGCCCTGTTGTTAAGGGATCAACTCTTTCCTGTCTCTTCTGCACTTGTGTACACTAAAGGAATGCACATATACGCCAACATCTGTAATTACCAATGACTGGCAGGAGTGACATTTTTACCACGGCAAGTAGCCATTAGGTGGTTTCAAGCCAGCCCACCACATAAGGGGCACACGCTGAAGACATAACCAAACTTTGACCCAGCCCAAACCAACCAACTAATCATATGCCTCTGACCTGCATTCAAACACACTCATCTATATAAATACTCGCAAAATGCCACTTGCACGGGGATGGGAGTGCACAGTCAATCTTGTAGCCTCTGGTGGCATGCACTTACTGATGCAGTAACCATCTATTTTCATCCACTAAGAGCTTCCGTAGTTACCCGCTCGGCAGCCATTATGTGTGTTGTTTGTGTGCCATTGCCTTTTTTCTAATAATTCATTCGGAGTGGATATAATCCATTGAAGCTGAACTGTCTTGTTTTTTGTGTGCAGTCTCTCTCTCTCTCTCTTTCCGTGAAGTCTAGCACATCATTTTGTCAGATGTGTGTCCAGTAGTGCTGCTAAGCTAAGCTAAGCTGTGATTCATCCCCAGCAGGTGGCTGGTCGTGGCGCTAATGCTTGTTTTGGTCCAACTCGATCCTCGTTTGCTTCTGGCCACAGGCTCGTTAGAGCTCCCTTCGGTTATGGGCAGCTGCATCCTGGCCTAGCTGTCCACCACGAGGCAGGAAAAAGAGGAGGACGCAGCCGGGGCGGCCCAACGAGGCTCGGTCTGATGTTGCAGTCTGGGCCACTGGACTTGGAGATAACCAACCCAATAAATACAAGCCATATGGGTCAAACGAATGGTTTCCATACGCGCTCCGTGCTCAAGATCCCAGCCAAAGCAGACCTGACAGACTTTCTGCACAAAAAATGAATGACCAGTTCCATCAGGCAAGATGTGTAGCACATTTCTGACCCAATTGTGGTGTATCCCTTAGTGAGAAAGGCCAAATAAACAGGCATCAATCCTTTTTCAAAACCAAATTGCTGCCTTTCCTATTATTTCCAAGCCCAAGAGTTCAACAGAATGACTAAAACAACAGAACACTTCGCCCAAGAAATGAAACTAAACAACTCTGAGCTGCGTAGGAGTGGAGGTCATATAACTCTTCAACAGACGTTGGAAAAACAAATTAGAGGCCGAGAGATTAGGGAGTGCACTGGTTAATGACACAGCAAGCAAGTCCACGCGCGAAGCTCAGTTATCGAACTGGGTTGACTGGTCAGAGGAAATGCTAAATCTTGGCCCGCGTTTGGGCCTTGGGGGAAACGACGGAGTGAACTGTCTGAACTGCCCACAAACACATTTGTGTTATGTGTCACATCTAATCTTTCTCACTCACACTCCGCTGGCGATAAAGACGGGCGGACGTGCTACGCCAGTGCCTCACAGTCCACTCAGTGGTGACTCGCGGAACCCACGGAGGACGTGAACCAGAACGAGCCTCCCACACTCTCTCTCTCTCTCTCTCTCTCTCTCTCTCTCTCTCCCTCTCTCTCTGATACGTTTATTGTGATTGCACTGTTCACATGAATTTCTCCTGAACTCCTCAGGACCTGGCCAACCTCCAGCGGCTTCATCCACCAAGTATGAGGGAGCGGGAGGTGGATGAGAAGGAGGTGGAGGTGTAGGAGGAGGAGGCAGGGTGGGGGTGTGGATGAGCCAGAAAAGGGGCCCTAAACTGACCGTGGAGCGCGGCGACGGGGTCTAGTGAAACGCAGGGCCCTGGCTGACAGGCCCAGCCAGCTGCACATCACACGAGGGCCCGGGGAGAAGCTGGGGCCACAGCTGCGGCATAGTCAGTCACCCGAGATCAACCTCCAACACGCACACACACACACACACGCACACACACACGCACACACACACGCTCACTTACGTGTTCAGAGAGGGGATTTCCATGGACAGCGAGCGAGCCATCGCATGCAGGGGCCGGGGGAAAAAAAGCCACCGTGTGAAAATGTGTGATGACACACGCCCACGGCCGCGCTTACCAAAGTCACTGATGCATGTGATCAGATGTGCCCACGCACTTCACAATACGGGGCACAAGTGTGCACATGCATATGCGCACACACACACACACACACACACACGCGCACATACATAAGGCCCACACTGCAGGTCACACACGCCCATGAGCGCATGCACAAACAAACTCATTTGTGGTACCGAAGCAGAACAAAACAGAGACAAGGACAGTTATGTGTATGCATGCTCAGTGAAGTGAACCCTCAACTATGCATGCCTTCATGTCCACAACTCGACAGCAACAACAAGCCCGTCAGCTCCAAGCACACAGGACCAAGAGGACGACAGCTGAGAAGGAGGATTCCACAGAGCAACTCTGCCAAGCATTAGGACCCACACCGGAGAAACAGCTGGACAGTCTGGGCGCAGCATCACACCAGCACTACGGAGACCACTTAAACAGAGAGACAAACACTCAGAAGACTTGAAAGCACTGCGATCTCACGCAAAGAAACAGAGATCCCCATCCATCCATTACAGTCTTCCATGCATCCTTTATTCATTCCACCAAGCGACAGGATGCAATGCTGCTCGACATTCATGTTAATGCGCTCACAAGTCTGCACAGAGCTTTGTTTGTCTCAGAACTTTTAGAAACTTCTAGACTATTATAATAGCCACAGAAGTCAGCTATACAAACCACTGTGTATACTTGTCCAAAGTCTGGCCCGCTGCTTGTTTGGAGTGATCCTCTGATTCACTGCAGACACCCACTGCAATCTGCAGTCCATGCCTGTTGAAACGGATGAGCTTTGGTACAAAGTAACACAACAAACTGTTTATGAACAGCTTGCAGAGTGACGCTCTGCTTACTGACAGCTTGCAGAGTGATGCTTCATCCCTGCACTCCCAACAACAAATGGACAAAAAAAAAAAAAAAAACATTTTCAGCTCAAGCCATTCATCTGATGCCTCAGTGCTGAACACAAACGATGTGTGCAGGAGGCCATTAGATACAGCCGCCAGATGCATCTGGTTCATGTTAGCGGGGTCCCGTCTTGGGCTGTGGACGTGAGGGGAGAGTGGGGCCCTAGAGGTCCACTGGAGACAGGCCCCCCCCCCCAGCTCTCCACCCCCCTTTGTCCCCCTCCTCTCTGCCCTAATTTCAACTGCTTACATTGGAGTTAAAAAAAAGTGTTTGTTCTGTCCAGGATGTCTGGGAAACCAAGGACACATATTTTAATTACAAAATGCCTTTATCCAATTATATTACTCTCTCTCTCTCTCTCTCTCTCTCTCTCTCTCTCTCTCATTCACTCTCTTTCTCTTTTTCCTCATCCATTGCTCGTTTTGGCCTGGGTTATGGTGTGAAAACAGCTGTGATGGATGTATCCTGTATAATATCATACATAATGTTGGACAGAGAAAGCTGATATGGATAGCATCTGGACAGGATCCAGTCAGGCTTGTAATTGGAAGTTGTATAGCTGCGATCGGACTTCGTCCAGCTAGAGTCCAGCTAGAGAGCTCCATTTATAAATCCAGCCATGTCATCCCAAACAATTGGTCCCTGGCTGTTCATGAAAGACTGTACTTTTACGATGTGTTATATATATCTATAGTATGCATTTGAGGAAATACAATGTGCTGCCAAATAAAAATTTCAAAAGGAACTTCCTAATCCTGAAAACCCAAGAGGAACCGATGCAACACCTTGATATACTGATCTAATCGTGATGCACCTCAAGGGACCATGATGAAACACACAAACCTTCTCCGCACTTCAGGTGTTGCATCATCTCAGCCGGGAGTCTCGGCCAGCATGTTCAGAGACATCACACGAGGAGGACTCCACCTGCTTTCTGTGTAGTTCAGTGTGTGTGCTGCAGAGACAAAATGGAGGACCATCATCTGTTTCCAAGATGTTCGGCCTATGTGTGTGTGTGTGTGTGTGTTCATGTGTTTGTGTGTGTGTATGTGTGCGTGTGTGCATGTGTGTGTGTGCGTGCATGTGCGTGTGTGCATGTGTGTGTGTGTGCGTGTGTGCGTGTGTGTGTGTGTGCGCGCGTGTGTGCATGTGTGTGTGTGTGCGTGCGTGTGTGTGTGCATGTGTGTGTGTGTGCATGTGTGTGTGTGTGCGTGCATATGTGCGTGTGTGCATGTGTGTGTGTGTGCGTGCATGCGTGCATGTGTGTGTGTGTGCGTGCGTGTGTGCGTGTGTGCGTGCATGGCAGTGAGGAGGAGCGAGAGGCAGCCTGCCAGACTCGCCGCCTTGTGCGTGCCCAGATCCGGCCTTGCACTCGCTCGTGACCTCCTGGTGCTGCGGCCCTCCGACCTCTGACCTCCCACAGCGAGATGCACATGATTGGATTCTTATTAGCGGGATCGCTAACAAGGCTATTCCACATGCTTGCGCATTCAGCTTTGCACTCTCTTTTGATCCATCAAAAAGATCAGGTTCATTTCATTCATCAAAATTCCTTCCAGACTAAAATGTTTCCTCGCAGGTTAGTCTGTGAGGACATGACCAAGGTATGCTGCAGATATCCGTTTACAGACGAACATGCTCGCTAGCAGCCACCTCTCAGCTCCAATCAACTGATAGAAATCAGCAGAACAACAGAAACGCTGCTCCAGCATTGAATCACAGATAGACGACATCGAAATTCTTGGCCATCGGAACGCCCTTCGCTGATATGATGTATCACAGATCCATGCCGAACTAAATGGGTCAGCTCTCCCCTCCCGCAGATGGAGCTTTTGTGCAGCTTTAATATTAAAGGCACATTTCCCCTAAATCGTCTCCTATGATGCTGGTGAGTGTATCTTACTGACAGCTTCTTGGGCCGAGGCACAGATGGAGATGAAACATTACATTCTGATTAAAGATAAGCAGAGGAGGCAACAGACCGGGGGGTTGCGGCCAAACGGACTGCCTTGGGAAGTCTGCGGAGCTGGACAGTGTTACATTCACATGCAATGCAGGTAAAAAAAAAAAAAAAGCTGAGGAGAAAAAAAGAAAAAAGACATGTCTTGTCTTGTCTTCTCTTCGGCTCTCTTCTCAGTCCGTTCCCTTTCTTTTCTCTCTATCTCTCTCTCTTATCTCTCAGTCCGTTCCCTTTCTTTTCTCTCTATCTCTCTCTCTTATCTCTCAGTCCGTTCCCTTTCTTTTCTCTCTATCTCTCACTCTTATCTCTCAGTCCGTTCCCTTTCTTTTCTCTCTATCTCTCACTCTTATCTCTCAGTCCGTTCCCTTTCTTCTCTCACGATCTCATCTCTCATCTTCCTCTTGGTTCTTCTCTGTCTCTCCATCTCACTGCCCCTCTCTCCAACACCCCACTCGTTGTAATACACTCTCCCCTTGTGTCTCTGTCCACATAGCTGTCCAGTAGCCATAGTGCCTGGTGTCCCGTTGTCCCAATGACTCAGCTCCCTGAAAATGGTGTCAGATGAGCTGGACACCCACCCACTGCATCCTCTTCAATGGAAAAGACAGCTTCAGCTCCCCACCGCTCCACTCCTCCAGACATGACGCACGCACGGGGGTCAAACGAGAGGAACGGGGGACAGTAAAAAAAGAAAACAAAAAAGAGGGGGAGAAAAGGGAATGGCTGGAGCCAGTGATGTAAAAAGCATGCCGAAAACACAGCACACATCTTACCAGACGTTTCCCGAGGATGACTGAACTACTGTCTGGCCTATAACCTTTGTCAGTGTTAAGAAGACGCCCTTCAACAGAAGAACATGTTTTTTTCTGCCTTACGCCAAAATTCATTTCTCTGAATGATTTTAATCATGAGGGAAAAAAACACTGTTCAGTATGCGCTTGTGTCATCCACAGTTTGGCTTCAAAGGGTGTCTTCCAACTCCCTTAGTAACGTTGGCAATGTCCACGTCGATCCTTCAGCATGTCAGCACTACGGCTAACATCCATGCAGGCCCCGTCAGAGCGGACTAGAGGTAAGGGCCTGGTCAGCCTTTGTAATGGAAACCCTGGGAAAGATGCTGGCATGCAGGGAGAAAGAGCAATGGAGAATGACCAATCATCCATGTCGTAATACCAACATGGCCCTCATCCTTAGATCATCCCTAATTTGACTCTGACTGGAACCATACAGAAGGGATCTCCTTATAAAAGGACACTTAATTTCATAGCACAAATATGGGGTGGAATGATAGCACTGCAAATGAAAAATTAAGGAGCTGTTGACATCGAGGGACTATGAGGTATATTAAAATTTGTACAAGGATTGAAAAGAATAACTTGCCTTAAATAGGGGCTTGGACATGTCAATGAATAGTGACTGATTACAGGCCAAGAGAAACTTTGTAAAATGAGAGACAAACGAAACCCAAAAGGTGGCTTAATGGTCAGTATGTTTACTGTAAATGAGACAGAGAAGAGAAATACCATAAAGATATACTTGAAATGAGACGGAGGAGAGAATTACCATAAAGATATACCTGAAATGATTGTTGTCGTCATGTAACATTATTCAGATACTTCAGGATGTCTTCCTCTCACTGCAGGTGTTGTCCAGGAACTGCTTCACACACACACACACACACACACACACACACACACACACACATTTGACCACAAAATCAATTCTTACAGTGAGCTGGCATTGGTTTACAATTCGTCAGATTGTGAAATCCCCATGTCAGCTGAAATGTAAGTGATATCACCACAGACCACAAACTCGCTCCGGAACAACTCCTTCATCCCGAGGTGATCCAACATTCCTGATTTCCAATGCGCCTGGCTTTCCCACCATTCCGTCAACTCTGGAGTGTGAGCACACACAAAAACATGTCGGGGAAAGATAACTATGTTTTTCGCAGGAGTCGTGAAAGCTGTTTCTAACAACATGCAGTTTGTGCACGTCCATTTTTGTCCCTCGTCGAGTGTTTTGGCCAAAATAAAACATTCTCAGACCACATCGACCAGTTGTGTTGCTAATCAGTCCTGTCTTCTGTAAGACCCCACCCTTTGGCTCCAGTTGTGAGAAACAGCTCAGTTTATATCAGAGGCGAGAGAGGGCCCAGTTTTTCACAAATCTATTTTCTACAAGTTGCCAACAAATGGAGGTCGTTCTCTCCATACAAATGCTCATGCAATAGCATAGCTGACAGAGCAATGCATCCACAATTATGCGACTAAACATTCACACTGCCTGGCAGGCTTAACCGTACATGCCTGAATGCAGTAATCTACACTGAGAATTGGATTTGGGCGTGTACAACTCATTTGGGAGACTCTGTAATGGACAATTATGCACTCAGCCCGCTTTCTTGAGGAAATGTAATTTTGGACGTGGCTTAATTCGCGGGTCTCTCTCAGCGAGACATTTATGGCTCCATCATTCAGCCTTCCTAAGCGAGGTGAGGTCAGCCGCATAACAGGACATTCTCAAAATGCACACAAGTCGATGTCAGACAGAGTCAAAGCACTCCTTGGAGAAATTACTTACAGTAATGATAAGCCCTGCACAGAGGAACTAGTGCTCAGCGTCAATAACCAGGAGCAACAAGCACTCATTTGCCTCTTTGCTTGAATTGCAAGCAAAACATACTGACAAGTATAGACATAAAGTATGTAATTGTTTACAGTATACTGTATATTAATGCTATAGATATGGATGGACAGACAGACGGACGGACGGACGGACAGACAGACAGACAGATGGTCATGCAAGAGATTACAGTACACAGAAAATACGCCTCAACATTGTTCAGAGATTTCTTCAGCTAAACAATACAGAGATACTGGAATTTATGTACCCGCTAGGCTATGAATTATGGACACGATATCCATTCTGCCATACACCTCACCATTGTTTACACAAAGTCTCTATAAACAAAGTGCCAAAGTTAGGTAGGGAAAGCTGATCATACATGACCAATGTACACATATATCATAAATGGCCTGTAGGCTTTCGTAGGCTTCCTAAACGGAATATTTATTCTGCCAGATCTTTCTGCTTTTTACATGCTTTACATGCTTTTGTGTTTGCCGTAATGCTGTTAAGCACCTTGTGTTGCAAGTTTGCATGAAATGAGCTATATAAATAAAGTTCTATTTATTGTGATAGAGTGGGTGTTTCTGCACATCTATGGAAATACATATCTTTATGAATATAATAGTGATGATTGTAATCATAGTGATTATATATTTTATCTTGTATGGCAATATGACCCACTGCATAATATACAAACAGGTGACTGGTGGCCAAGATTTAGACTCATACTGCCACCTCCTGTTCGACGCAATCTCTCTCACAGAGTGGACCGTTTTTGAAGAATGAGCTAGCAGCGCCCCCTTGGTGCCGAGAGGCTAGATTGCAGCGCTGTGACATATTTCATCATCCTGCAACTGTAACCGAGAGGGCTGGCAACAATAAATCCTTCATCTGCACAGCATAAGGTGAATGACATGTTCCCTCTCAAAGAGATTTCCTAAGACACTCTGTCTACACATGCCAAGGGCCCGGCGGGTGCAAGGAATAAGGCCCTGAGCACGACGTGTCTTTCACCACTACATATATTTCTGGTGGTGTGATGCATTCGCATAGCCCATGACTAATCTCACAAACTATGACAAGCGGATGCTTTTCAAGTGCTAAACGTGTGATTTTATGAGCAAAAGGTCTCCAGGTAACAGGTGAGTAACAGCACACCTGGAAGTGCTGTGACAGAGTCCAAGGAAAGAGATAGATAGATATAGAAGAGAAAGGAAAGAGAGAGAAAGAGATAGAGAGAGAGAGCGCTTCAAGTAGTGAGTGTCGTACCCCACTGTGCCTCTAACACAGCATGTGCAGGGGCGGACCATCAATCACCCTGACCCCCCACAATGAGAAGAGCTGCACTGGCCAGACATGGAATTTTCAAGGCGAGGTTCGGACTGTCAGTCCAAATCCGTTCTTTGGCATGTCCGGTCTGAATCTGATCTTCCCGATGGACTGACTGTCCTCATTATATATTTTAAGTGATCAGATCTGATCTCTGTGTCCGGGTGCCAATCTCATGTTCGGGTCTTGATCTACCTTGGTTGCTATAGTAATGGTAGTGCACCTGGAAGTAATGCAGACATTAAACTTGTAGGGCACTCGGAGAGAACGGTCAGACCTCCAAAAGCCCAGGCCAAGTGCCATATCTTACAACATCAGTCAAACTGCCCCATGAGTCGGACACACTCCAAAATTTGATGCATTCTTCCTTGGTCCATGCTGCACTTCTCCATGAAGTTTCATGAAAAGCGTTCCAGTAGTTTTTGCATAATCCTTCTCCGCACAGACAGACAAGCTGTACCGAAAACGTAACCTCCGTGGTAGAGGTAATAAAACCAACATGAAGGGAAATGAACTAATTGACCCCAATGTAATTGTGCAGCTGCAGTGTAGGATTCATGCAAGTCTTAATTAGACAGCTTCAGAGACTGAGGATATGGCTTCCCTGCACAACTCCCTCTGCCACCAAAATAGCAAGTTGTGTGATGCAGGCCTACACATGAATATTTCTACTGAATCCAAAATTTGATATAGACAAACACTTTGAATTCGAAGCAGTCACATAAATGGATTTCCATTTCAAACCACACAGAAATACAAATACAAATATGAATGGAATGTGAGTTTTTGGCTATTTAGACTTGCTTCCAATATGCACATGAATTGGATTTTTGACTAACATTATGAACATAACAGCAATGGTTGTGTTCATACAACAGAAATAGTTGAAAAGTAGAATGTTTTGGTTTAAACTGTACTGCATTTATGTAATACTCACTGACACACTGTGGGGAAATGTCTGATGTTTAGTGCACAACATATCCTCAAATGGGAAATACAGAAACTGTTGAGGAGAACATCCGATGATCTAACTCACTGCTTGTGCCTAACAAATCAGCACCCGCTTACCATCCAGTGTTGTCCAGATTTGGACAAAACAAACCAACACGGCATTAGATTGTAAATTTTGTCTGACCCCTGGGCGACCTACAACTTCCTGAAAACATCTGCACGTGACATGGGGCCTTGATGTGGAATGTTTGGGAGGGAAAGTCCAGGCCAGGCATGGAGGCATGTGCAACACTGGGAACACAACCGGAGGGAAAATCAATTGCCTTGTCTCTTTTCTTTTTTTTAATTTCATTTTGTCAAATGTGGACGTGTGCTTGTGGGTAACATGACCACAGCACTGGAAAGGTGAGAGGTTGAGACCTGCAACAGGAGAATGTGCAATGCCTGGGAGCTGTCCATTTCGACAGACAGACAGAATGCAGGGTAAAAAGCATGAGTTTGCCTCACGTTATTGTTAAGTGTTACGCAAGCCAAGGGAAGGAGGCAAGCAAGAACAAGACAAAAAAGAGAGAAAAGAAAACAATGAGAACAATAAATGAAATTAACTCAGCATTTTAACTCCCCATCTTTGGAACCAAGAGTATGTCAAAATGGGATTCAAAAGGGAGTATGTGTGTGTGTGTGGGGGGGGAGGGGGGGGGGGGGTTAAAAGCATGCCACTTACGTAACCTGACTGAAGAGGGACATGGCTTTTCCATGCACTGGCCAGCGACCACGCAAGGGAAGACTGGGACTTGGACAGGCTCGCGATAAGTCATCTCACCAACACGGCCGTTAATCTTGTGTGGCCTGTTAAAACAGTAACAAGTTATCCAAATATCTGACACCTGGGAAAGCAGCCAGATGTAGAGCTGTCACTGAGGCCTGCCGTCACACATGGCGAGCCACCCAGGGAATGCTTGGGGAGGGATGGGGGGGTGAGAGGAGAGGATTTGCAATTAAGAGTTCTTCTGGAAACAAACAACTTTTCAAAAGTGCGCCGATCCCTCTCTTCTCCTTACTGTTATCCCTTCAGGAGCAACCATCTCACACATACTAGAGCGGCTAAGCGGCATTAATCAGTGGTTTAAAATGTCAGAGGCTGACACAAGTTGACCCTTTCCTGTCACAACCCACCCCTTTCTCTCCCACTCTGAGTTTGTGTCCTTCAGACACTTGGCAGCTTTCAATTGACTATGGAGGCCCCTGCCCCCCCGGAAGACAGTCAAGTGTAATTATCAAAGACGTGTGCGCAAGTCCACAGTCAGCCTCTAGCGGGAAATGTCCCAAACACCTCTTATGTCTGTTTCCCCCCTTAGTGTGAACAGACTGTGGCCTGGTTGCTATGGCACCTTCACTGCTGACTGGGATATTACTGGAACTGAGGACTGGGTCATCCAAACACTCCACAGAACAGAACAGAACCTCCATATTGAACGGTCACCTGCTGGGTAACCACAGAAACAGAATGATGGCCACCATTCCAATAGAATTAGAACCCCAGGGTTACCCTGTGTGAGGTCATCTCCTCCCCGCAGTCCAGTCATCGCATCATGAGGCCGAATACAAAGCTCTCTCCCATTTTATGGTAACTGAACTTGCACCCTTGGCAACAAAAGTGTACAGCAATAAATTCAATGAACCTCCTTTATCTGACATGTCCAATTATCTTGATGATGAGTGAAGGAAGCACAGATGCTCTTTTGTGATTGATACTCAGTGTATTGTGCATAATAGATAGATATAGACATCTCAGGGTAAAAGTGATTTAAAAACGTTACGTTGATGACAATGATGATTGTGGATTTTCTTCAGATCAAGCTGCAATAAAACAACCATTAGATGAGATAAATTGATGGTAATAAATAATTGAACTAAAGATTGAGAAATTTGAGGGACTATTGTGTCTGGATCTTTCAAACGGTCTTATTCGTTGAAATGCATACTGTTCGCCATTCTGTGACAATGCCGGATAAAATATGGATCTGGGCAGACCAGCATATTCTTTTATGAGGGGAATGGTTGGCTTGCTAGTCATTTCTGCACTGACTCTCTGCTAGCAGCATTAGGGAGTCATTGAACTCCATATAAGGCTTTTCCCCTAAGAATAAAATAAGGGCAGCAGTCAAGTGGCAAATATTTGACATCTTTATGGAAGGAATGCAGCCTATATTAAATTTATACATCACACAGGAATGGACTCTATCTCCATTCCTGATTTGGTCATTGAAAGGGGTCAAAGTCTATAATTCTGTGGCCATGTGTGTGTGTGTGTGTGTGCGCGTATGTGTGTCAGACTATACTGTTAACCTGGCTGCACGTGTGCTGTGTAAAATACTCAAAATTCTCCTCTCATCTGACAGCGATTACTGACATGCCATTCCGGCAACAGCCTTACATAAGAGCCGGCCACGTACAGTGGTTTCTAGCATTTCAGAGTTTGCAGAGCACTTTATGTAACCTCCAGGACGTCTTGGACGGTGACGGACGCGGGCAATTATGCCTGAGACGGCGTTCTGCGCTAGCAGCGTCTCATCTCCAGCACATTATCCTTCAGGCTAACACAAACAGTCACCCTGCCAGATTCAGCCTCTCTGTTATCCCCGGGCCCATCAGAGCGCCCTTAGATTCCGATCTGATCTTAATTATCGCCGATCCTACAGAGGACGCAGGCTTCCCCATAATCCTCCTCTCTGTTGATGTTGGCCATGGGCTCTGCTGGGGAACCTGGAGGCAATCTCTGAGCACCGAGCACTTCTCTTTCCCTCTCACTTGTCCACATGTTGCAAAACAGCTGTGCTGATTCCAACACATGTAGCTCGGAGAGCGCTCACATCGTGTGCAATAACGCATAAATCTGAACACACATGACTGGGATTTTTGGCCAAATCTACACAGGAAGATGGCATGAGCTTCACAAACGGAAATGTGATCCGACGAATCTAAAAGAAAATTCTAAAGGATTATAAGCTTGAATGTCAGCTTGGATCACAGTTAAAAGGGTTATAATTTAAAATATTACAATGGCTGCAGACAACCAAGCTTGAACACCAGCAACAGGTAAGAAAGCATTTGGGGTCTCTACAAAATATGTTAAAACTGCCTGACAGGAGAACTGGAACTTGCCATGGAAGAGGAAGCCACTTCAGATGTTCCAGGTTACAGTGGACCATCACAATGTCAGTGTGCAAAGCTGATCATCCATCATCCGCCTGAAAGGTGCTGCCCTCTCGGGCTTACGTAAAAGCAACCTGTCATCGACTATCGCCTGGACAACCAAGCGTTTGAACAGTGGACAAACGTGGAGACGATAATCGGTCAATTCATCTTGCCCTTCCTGAGTTCCTTTGCATCAACAAAATCAAAAGCTCCAAGTACACGTCCGTGCGGACATCCATCCTCATTAGTTGCTCAGCCATTGTTATGAGAGCAGCCATTTCTTTTCATTGTCACTTCAAAAGCCCAGAGCATTTTTCACACGCACGCTTAAAAACAAAAACAGAAGCGCTGCACACGACTTGAGTAATGCCACTACACCGCAGCTTTTATCATCATAGATAGATAGATAGATAGATAGATATATACTTTATTGATCCCCAGGGGAAATTCAAGGTCACAGTAGCATACAGACAACACACACACACATTCACTAACAGCAGAAAGTAATTAAAAGTATATAATATAAAAAACACAACTAAGCAATAAGGACAGTAGAAGATAAATATATACTAAATATACTAAAATACAAATTATACTAAATAACACAATTCTAAAAAAAACAGTATCCACATAGTGGGTGATTAATCAAACAAGATGCGCTTGCAATGACTGAGGCAGGGACTGAGCCTGTGATTCTCTGTGCATAAGGTAAGGTAAGGTAATGTGCTCTGTGTGAATGAGTGTCATGGTGATGGTGCAAATGAGTAAGTCAAACAGTGCAACAGTGCAAGAATAAATAAATATATATCTATATATATATATATAACTATATTAAGGAAGGTATAAATGTGGTCACAGTTCGGCTGTGGCGTGGAGGGAGGGGTTGTGCATATGTGCTAATATAGCACGCAAACAGTGAGGCAGAAGACAGTGGTAAAAAGTGGCTAGTGGACAGACAGTTCAAGACATGGAGGTGGTGAAGAGGCAGACAAAGAAGTCTATTTCTCCTCTTCCCTTAAGTGAAGCATTGAACAGTTCAATGGCCCTGGGGATGAATGACTTCCTCAGTCTGTCTGTTGTGCAAGGCAGTGAGCGAAGTCTCCAGCTGATCAGGCTCTTCGGCTTAACAATAGTGTTGTGGAGTGGATGACACTTATTGTCCAAGATGTTGATCAGTTTGTTCAGGGTCCTTTTGTCAGATATTGAAGTGATGCACTCCAGTTCAGCTCCCACTACAGAGCCAGCTTTCCTTACCAGCCTGTCAAGTCGCCCCGCATCCTTCTTCTTTGTGCTTCCTCCCCAGCATACCACTGCATAGAAGAGAACGCTGGCAACAAGAGACTGATAGAACATCCTGAGGAGCTTGCTGCACACATTGAAGGAGCGCAGCCTCCTCAGAAAGTACAGCCTGCTCTGCCCTTTCTTGTAGAGTGCGTCAGTGTTGGCTGACCAGTCCAGTTTATTGTCCAGGTGGAGACCCAGGTACTTGTAAGTGCTTACCACCTCGACATTGACCCCATCAATGGAGACTGGTAGCAGAGTGGGCTTAGACCTGCGGAAATCCACCACCATCTCCTTGGTCTTTGAAGTGTTGAGTTGCAGAGCCTCCACCAGGCTCCTGTACTCCTCCTCCTGCCCGTTCCTGATACACCCCACAATTGCAGTATCGTCAGAAAACTTCTGCATCTGGCATGACTCAGTGTTGTAGCAGAAGTCAGATGTGTACAGGGTGAACAGGACTGGAGAGAGCCCAGTTCCCTGTGGCGCTCCGGTGCTGCTGATCACAGTGTCAGAGAGACAGTTCTTCAGTCTGACGAACTGTGGTCGCTCAGTCAGGTAATCTGTAATCCAGGTTACCAGATGAGCGTCCACACCCATCTGCAAGAGCTTGTCTCCCAGTCTGAGGGGTTGAGAAATCAAAGAACATGATTCTCACAGCACTTTTCCCCTTGTCTAGGTGAGAATGTGTCCTGTGTAGAAGATAAGTGATCGTCCACGCCCACTTTCTCCTGGTATGCAAACTGTAACGGGTCTAGTGCATGGCGTACCTGGGGTCTGAGCACCTAAGACCAAACGCTCCATTGTCTTCATCACATGTGATGTTAGAGCGACAGGTCTGTAGTCATTAAGCTCACTAAGATGTGGCTTTTTAGGGACAGGGGTGAGACATGATGTCTTCCACAGTGTTGGAACTTGTTCAAGGCGTAGACTCAGATTGAAGATGTGCTTCATCATCACTGTTCCCCTCCCTTATCGTCACGCACACGGGAACATCTCTGACCTTGTCTGATTATTTCTTTATAAGTCCAGAAAGCTTTGATTAAAACCACTGCGAAACACACTTGTCTGCCACGGCCGCAGCTGCTGCCAGGAACACCGTCTGGTCCAAGACCTCTGGTCCTCCTACTTTTCCACTGCGACTGCAACACATCTTGGTCACAATTAACAATGGAACCATAACACGGTAACACATGGCTTCAGCCCAAAAGCCATTAAAGCCATGGCCAGGTGGTGCACACTGCCATGATTTTCTATGAGGAATCATTTCTAATTACTTCTACTTGAACCAGGTATGATAGGTCTCATTTGTTGAAGCCAATTGCAGCTTGTTAACATGTGACATCTGTTATAGCATGTAATAACATTGGTTATTAACTGTTAGAACAGGTAATTACTGGATACATAATCTGAAGTGACATATCTATAAAGTCAGGTTCATCTTTTGATAGGAGGTATAATTAAGCTGAGTGTGTTGTAGTGATAAACTGAAAATCTAAAACCTTTCAAAGAGAGCAAGAGCATAGGCTGATTGCATGAGTATCTGCAATAAGATGTTCGCAGCGCAGCCAGCCTGCATCAGTAAAGTACATATCAGCGTACCAACTGAAAGCAGCTCACGTTCTGCTGCCTTCACCACTATAAGGAAAACATATGCAACAAAGAAAATACATTTAAACACAAGCACACAAAGAGAGAGAAAGGGAGAGAGAGAGAGAAACAAAGGAAGAAAGGAATAGGAGACAGGACAGAGAGGGAAAAGAACAGACAGCTAGAGAGAGAGAGAGAGAAGACAAGAGTGAGAATGGATAAACATTTTCTAGTGCCCTTAAGCACACAACAACAAACGAGAGAACCAGTGCCAGGGTTGCCTTTGAGAGACGCAACAAGCCAAATCAGCAAGACTTATTCCTCTCAGAGAACAACAAATCCTCAAAGCAAAGAGAATGGACTTATGTATCATGTTACTTTGAAGCCAGAATGCCGATAAGGTAGAAGGAACAATGTTACTCTTGCTGTTCATACATCAGCACTTTGTACTACTTTTCTAAAAAAGGGGCTTCATGCATATGGAAATGCATCAGCAGAAATAAATATTTAAATGTTTTTCCTAAAAAAAGGCACTACTCTGTAAACATAATATAGCCAATATAAAAGCAGACATTGACGAAAACAAAATACGGCGTACACTTTTATGACAAAACACATTCCATATGACTAAATGAGTGGTTGGACGAAGACTATAGGATCTGGTTTTTGAAGTATATGTGCAAGTTGTGTGTTTGTGTGGGTTCTATATGTCTGTCTACACACACAGGGGAAAAACACATGGATCTGATTACTCCTTCAAACATTTGATGGTTATGCATAAAAAATAAAAAATAATAATAAAACTTAATATAATTTTGTTCCATTTGATTATTTTGCCAATTTGGCTTAACCCCTGCATTTGACAGACATCTCAGACTGTCCGAGTCTGGACCTTTAGTACATCTGGACAATGTGGACATCAGAAGACTACTTTTTGCCTGAGAGGCTATTAGACGAACAGATCATCAAGATATTGGCCATCTGTAGATGGCTCTTTTATCTGATTCAGCGACGACACAACAGTAGCAATCATAAAAACGAGTGGCCTGACTGGTTACGCAATGAAATGGAAAAAATTGGAGCATGGAAGAAAAAATTACACATCATTTAAAAATGTACACGGCCTTGCATTCCTCACTTCACTGAGGACTTTTTCCCAAACACATGCATACGAAAATGGTCATCAAAGCAGCTGTATTCCTGATGGTAAAAAGAAAGTGGACTCCATGTGAAGTGTTTAAACACGCACAGGGTGCACTACTGGATAGGGATATCCATGTGCAGGTGAAATTGCATCTTTTGTTTACAACTCAACCGAGAACGGCACAAAAGCACAAAATAAACATCAATCTGTCCTTCAAGGCATTGGACAAGGAAATTATTTTTTTTGTTCCAAAGTCTGTTTTGCAACGTCAAAAATACCTTTGTGCTCTGAGCACTCCCTCTTTAATCCTGCACATAGTCTTACCTAGACATCTATTAACAAGGGTCATGTAGTCCACTCTGAGGGATTGTTCAAATATAAACCGCAGGTTTGATTTATTTCAGATACTGTAGAGGGCAAGAGGCCTATTACAGCACCTCTATCATCTGAATGAGAAACAACTCCTGGCCAGTTAACCTACGTCACCCAACAGACCTTTGTTTTTGTTATGTCTCCAGTATCACTACGCTTGCCTCGAATTGATTTGAAAAAGTAGGCCACAGGCGTTGTGATGACTGGTGCTTGACAAACATAAATGTGCATGCAAAATCTTGGAAGAAACTTGGAAACATTGTTCATGTACTTGTGTCAGTGCGCACCTGTCTGACTGTGGGTGTGTAAGTCTCCATGGATCAGTCTTCAGCTCTCTGATGCAAAAAAAGGACACAGAGACCTAGAAAGATGTGTTGAGTAGGGCAATTCTCTATGAGACCTGCGGCAAATGGTCAGACATACAATCAGCACGGTGAGAATATACTGTAAGTAGGCAACCTACTTAAGCAATGGTCACTACAATATAATGGTGATGTACATGGAATTAATGACATTGATCTTGTACAGTGCATGCATGAATAATTTAAACTTATATAGGAATCACATCTGAAAGTTCAAATGAATATGAGACTAAGTTTTTATCTGTTTTCATTTTTTGATATAATTACAAAAACAGGTTTAACAACACCAATCAAGCAATGATAAGCTTGCATGTGACATATACAGTATGGGTTCACCACATGTTATGCAGTACTAACATAACAGACAAATGTGGTATACAAATATGTTAAACTGGTCTATAAAAACTTGCTCTATGTTACAGTAAATATACAGTTTAACAGATACTGGTACAAAAACAAACACATATTTACAACTCAGATACTAACAGGAAGTGATTCCTAAAACTCATTAGTTGATTTAATATGCCAACATCACATCTTGGTCTTGGTCAAAACTGTATCCACACTAGTAGTCACACAGTCATATCCAGACCCATTTTCAATTAAAACCTTTCCATCTGTTAAACAAACCTGATTTGCCATTTGCTATTGAGAACGAATACATTTGCAACACTGACATTTTAAATCTACGTTCCAGACCAACCATATAACCATTTAAAGTTCTTGAATTTGAACAAAAATGCTATACAGAGCAGTGGCTCAAAGGACATCTCACATCAACAAAAGTGTGGAGAGAGGGAGAGGGTTCATGGAGATGTTGCGGTTCTCTCCACATCTCGGGAAAGACTTTGCAGAAGGGATTTCTGAAATGCCTCCTCCGAGGACTCTGGAATCAGAAACTCCAGCAGCAGATCAAAGATGCAGTACACCAGGTGCCTGAACATATGACGAGATGTCAAAGGGGTGAATAGACTGACACCCACCTGGGCCGTCAGTTACACACACAGACAGACACACACACACACACACACACACACACACACACACACAGTACCATAATGAGCACATATTCCAAATCCCATGAAGGCTCAAAAAGAGGCTGATCTTTCCACTATACCAGACATCCTACATACCTCCCTGATGTGACAAAAGCACATTCATCATGGCGTTTTACGTGAGCATTAAGTGCAAATAGAAACTGGATGCGAGTTCATTTTGCACTGAAAGTGTGGTCTCTGTTATGCAACGGAGTTCACCGTGGAGACCTGTGGCACTGGCTAGAAAATGTGCGTATCTGCGTATGACTGAGTGGATTACCTGTTGATGTTGGGGTCCTGCAGGGATCCAAGCATATGCTCCCAGCTCAGTCTGTACTTCTCAGAGCCCAGCATCTCCGAGATGAAATCTACACACACACACACAGGCTCATACAAAAGACACTGATGTGAATTCAAGACACTGATGCATTGCATTAGATGGTGGTATTGTTGGGCTTTTAATAACTTTGCCAATGTATTCCGAAATGCTAAGGGCTAAACAACTTAAAAAAACACACTTTTTGCAGTTTTTCTAACTGATATTGCGATTTGATTTGATTTGTGAGCATGACTGTCTGTCACACAAAGACGACATGAATTTAAAAAAAATGTAATGAATGAATTTAATTGAAGCCTTTGCGATTTGCTTATTGCATTAAATCAAATACCGTTAGTGATTTAGATTCTATTGCAATTCTATTTCAATTAATCTTTCAGCCCTACAAAAAGCCCAATAAATATGAAAACCACCGTTTTTAAACCCATATTAGGAAAACAATCCTCTACAAATGACATTCATATGTGTCTAATGACTGTCTGTTTTCAAATACAAAATGTATTAAAAAAAATTAAGTCCTCTGCAACTCTAGAAATGTTAATACTGTCAAAGTCTTGAGGGGAAAAAACAGCCACAGAAATGTTACATCTTAAAAACATTCACCAAAATCAGCCAACTAGAGAGTGACATTCCTCTGAGCTATCAACAGGCTTAATAGCACCAATCAGTCGTTTAAGATTATTTGCACATATGGCCTACTGATATATCTTTTTGTTGCCTTAATGGCATGTTGTTGTACTGACTGACAGCATTACTCAATATAGCCACATTAATGCTAATATCTGACACAGACTGACTGGTAAATCTGGCTCCGCTCTCCCAAGTCATTAAAGAGATACAGTTTAACAAGCACAGCATGAAAGCGTGTGCATATTTTGTACACTCCCCAAAACGTATAAAACTGTCTTTACACAGGCTGGTGCTTTGGAATGAGGACAAAACAATGTGAGATCGCAACTCTAAATCCTCCAGACACAGACGTAGCTGGCTGTGTTGTGGTCTGGAGGCGCAGGGGGTGATGGAGGTGAGGGTTGGGTGGGTGGGCTGGCATGGCATGGCATGGCTGACCTGGCAGCATCTGGGTGAGGCAGTCAAGGCAGTGCTGCCGCGTCTCCTCGCGCTGCTCGGGGCTTCGCTCCGGCTGCTGCTCGGCCGGCAGCTCCCCGCCAGGCCACACCGCCTCCTGCAGCACCCGCAGATAGATCACCCAGCACGGGGCGCTGGTCAGGTGTCTGATGCCCACGTCCAGCCACCTGGAAGTGGGGGGGGGGGGTTGGAATTGGGCAGGGCGTAGAAAAACACATGCTGTTAATTAACTGGTAATCCCTCTTAACTTCTCACATCATTCTCCCTGACAGCCTGTGAGAGCGAACAGGCACTGCATGAGTTCGTTTGTTTTGACCGGCAAGTTTCACAGCGCCCTGGTGTAGGGGGGGGGTGCAAGCATGTGCACATCGGAGTGACGTCCTAGACGCGTGGAGTCGACCTCGAGTTCACCCTCTCAGACAGACAAACAGCGGGGGGTGGAGGGGGGGGGGGGGGTCTTTAGCCCTATGGGTTTTGGGGAATGATCGTTTTAAGTGTTGACCCACATACCTCAACACATAAACACACACACACGTAGACACACATCCAGACTTGCACACACAAACACACACAGAGAGGGGTCACCGACACCGACAGGATGATACATAACACAGATCTGTGTTCACGTAGAGTGCCTGGGCCTCACCCCGATCGCATGATGTCGAGTGCGGAAATTTCGCCTGGACATCTTCAGAGCTGTGCGTACACAGTGCGCTTACGGGAATGTAGATGGACACTTTCATGGAGGGAACAATAGAACAAAGCAGTAAAGACCACTGTGGACTCGTAAATCCAATTTAGCGGCACACAAAAGTAAGTTCACGTACACTGTGCATACAGTGCATCCCTGAACTCTCGCTGCTTTTACAAAAGGCTTATGCAAGATTTAACATTCACAATCCATCAAATCTGATAGAGGCAAGACAAGACCAATGAACATTAAAATAACGTATTACAGATGTTGTTATGCAACGCTGAGAATTCCTTGAAAATCACTAGAAAATTACAACATGGGTCCGTCTCCTTCAATCACAATTTTTTTTGCCCGCTCTCACCCGACTACTCCGTGCATTTCTGTGCGTCTAATCTAATTAGCCTTTTAAACTGTTTTGACTTCCTGGTTTTTGGGCCGAGACTTGCACAAAGCTGCAGCTGCTCTTTCAGGGGCGCAGAAAAGAGGAAAAAAGGAGGGAAAAAACAGACAGAACAGAGAGAAGAAATGGAAAGTGTGGACATCACTCTGTTTATATATCCATTGGGAGGCTGTTGTTTTTTTTGTTTTTTTTTTGCTTTTTTTGCTTTGCTCACTTTGTTCACTTTTATTCATACGACGTGACGGAGGCTTCCAACGAACACACAGCTCGGCCAGACGGTTACGATCAACCACAAGCGTCCAGACATCATCTGGGCAGGCATTGCTGTGCCGCGTCTGAGAGATTGGGTCAGACAGAGGGACGTTCACCTTCTGGTCCACTGTGTGCACTTACTGCCACGGCTGCGGTGGGCTGAAGCTCTTTCAGGCTACGCTGTGGGAGCGTCCCTAGCTTAGCTAACCTCAGCCCCCTAGCTTAGCTAACCTCAGGCATCTGCACTTCAAGGCCTATGAGAGAAGTTGGACTAACTGTTGGACTGGGGGTTTCTCTGCCCCCACCTCTCCACTACCCCCCTGCCTCCTCTCTGGCCCCCACCCCCTACTAGAGCCCATCAACAAGGATCAACGCTGGCGCCATGTGAGACTGTGTAAGTGTTTCATTCACGTAGCTGCTTTCACCAGTCCCCCATGTGCATCTCATGCACGCAGCCAACATTCTGGTATCCAGAGCGGGATCCAGACGCATTGACACAGTCAATGGCGAAATGGCCTGCAGAGCAATGGCACCGGGACTGATGCAAATCTCAACCTATTTCAAAAAGAAAAAGCAGTCAGTGTGGATCAACACTTCAGCGCGCGCTAAAATTCTGTTTGACACATCTAACAAGGCAATTTGGCATGACACGCCTGGATGGAGACTCGCCGCTCGCTGCGGCTCTTTGAACCCCGGCTACGTCGCGCTGCTGCGGTCTCGCTGTCTCCACTGCCCCAGAACTTTAGTCTCAACATGTCTCTCAACTGAATCAAGTCGCACGCAGCTTTTACGGAGACGGACTGGCTGTGAAGTATGAAACATATAAGCCATCAGCCGATGAGAGAGGGAAAACGTTTCCCCGAAACGCACCGAGAGCTCAGATGATGCTCTGGTAAAAGCTTGTGGCAAAGCTCCACACATGTTTATTTTCCACTACG
Source organism: Alosa pseudoharengus (assembly GCF_046254945.1). Classification (NCBI taxonomy): domain Eukaryota; kingdom Metazoa; phylum Chordata; class Actinopteri; order Clupeiformes; family Clupeidae; genus Alosa; species Alosa pseudoharengus. The sequence goes on along the minus strand of NW_027468870.1, from coordinate 34,343,929 downwards.
GCGTGTTTTGCACAGTTCTGGAGGTGGCCAGACCATGCTGATATCACATTCACCAGAATAGATGGAGAGAGGGAGGGAGGTCATTTGTGCAGCAGAAATAGCAGGATGGATAGAGGGCATTTATTTTTGTGAGCCATCAGGGTCACGCACGCACAAATACACACACACACACACACACACACACACACACAAACACACACAGGCACACACACAGACACAGGCATGCCCGCCCGCACGCACACACACGTGTGTGTCTGTCTGCAGACTAAACAAGAGCGACTCCTGTGCAGGCCTCCGGCACAAAAGGAAGGAAAACAGGACACCCCTCATCAGGCCTACAGACACCAGACATCCCCCGCCTTTCCCAGAATTCCCAAGGCCTTCGCGGAAAACTCTCCAGATCCGCACCTGCACCTGCGCCCTCGACTCCTTCATGCAGCTCGCCTCCCTCTCCCTCTCCTCCTCCTCCCCTGTCTGAACAGTGATATCATTCGGTTAGTTTAGAAGCTGATGCCATGCTTTAGCTACCTCTATCCTCATTGAGTCTAAATGGTTTCAGACTAGACTAAATCCAGTGTTATTCCTGTGTGTGTGTGTGTGTGTGTGTGTGTGTGTGTGTGTGTGTGTGTGTCCCATTCCTGACTTTGGTGCAACTTGAGCTGCCCAGAGGTCACCGTCGAGAGTGTGCCACAAAAGACCCTGTGGAGATCGGGTGTTCCTGGAAAATAAACACCTCACAGCTTTTGTGAACACACCAATTTCAACCTTTAAAAGGAGAGGTCAAAATGTTGAGCGATTTCCAGGCAATGGGACAAAGCGTGAGGCTCACTTTACTGTTAGCTAACCCTCACAGGAATGCTCACTAAGATCAATGATGATGGGTTATTGATGGGCAGTTAAGACGTGATAACGGCCTGGGCCCCTCTCTCCTCTCCTCTTCTCTCCTCCTTTCCTCTCCTCTCCTCTTCTCCTCTCTGTCTGCAGAAGTGTAATGTTGTGGCCATGGTGGATGACTGGGACTTTTCCCCCATCTGTTAGCGGACAGCGTCGGTCGTTCGGCACAGCCGTGACTCCAAATGACCTGATGCTGGCTCAGATCGCCTGGGCCCAGTCGCACTTCGAGCACTGAGGCATAGGAAAAACGTGAAGTGCCTCTAGGGCGACTAAGTAGAAACACGCTGTTGAGTTAAGTCCATGAAAAACCACGCTTTTGCCAATCACATAAAAGAAAATATGGCTTGGCACCAGACCTGAAAAAAAAACTGTCTAGGAATCAAGTTGCATAAGCATGTTCTAGTACAAGTATAAATAGAGAAATAATAAAATATGACCTTACCACACATTCAGCAATTGCCAAAAGTTTATCTATATGCTTTTTTGAAAAAATAGTTTGAACTGGACAAACATAAGCAATAAATCTACTTAGCTATTGTGAGGCTTTTATAGTGTCTTTGTTATGTGCTCACAATTAACTGGAAAAAAGCGTTTTTTTAAATTTAAACTTTTGAGTTTCTAGATCCCAGTGTCCTTTAGATGAGCATTTAGCCTTACTAAGCTACGCCCTAAGCTAAACCATATTCTTGAGAACAATACCTACCTTTCCTGAATAATACTTATTTCAAAGTGAATAGGCTACCCTCACTGTGTTGTGGTTGGCTTTGCACTGCCCTGTGCTCCATTCTCATGTGCTGTTATGTGTTGTGTTACCAAGTGACCCGAGCCTTGATCTAATCACGCAAACGCTCTGACTGGCACGATGAGGAGAAAACAAAAGAAAGCGGAGCGTTCTGTGCCGGGTGTCTGTCTGAGAAGGGACCCTCGTCATCGGCCGCACATCCCACCGCGCTCAAGGTTAAAACGGGATCACACACCAGCGCGGCAGCGGCAGTGGGCTCCGGGTGAGGCTTTGATTAAGCCGGGCCTCCCACACACCGCGCCAGCTCATCGCCATGGATCAGAGGGCCTTTCCCAGAAGGCTGCTTGCGGAGGGGCTTGCTAGCAACTCCTGAATAGGTCTTGGCACCAACTCATCCGTCACGGGCATAAGTGGATAGAGGACGCACAGAGAAGGCACTGACGAGAGACTGGGCCTGTGGTGAGACCCATTATGTGCCCCGTTCCTGACAGACAGGGTTGTCTGCCTGCCAGAATATAGGAAGATTGCAGCTATACATTTGCAGTTTGCATCATATATCATCATATTCTTGTTATTGTGGTAACCCCCTACCCCCCATCCTCCCAGTTTGTTTCTGAAAAATATTACCACCATGCTGGTAATTTATCTTTTTCCACAAAAACAGAGAACATTTATCTAACATCATATCAGGCAAAATATGAAGTGACACACTAAGTGGTTTAATAAACCACATTCCAATATTTGTGGAAATATGTTTGTAAGCCCTGTAAATTAACTTGACTGTATAACCGTGCGATGATGGTGGAAAAATATTTAAAAAATGATGGAAAAATGAAATGCTTTTTAACAACCACCAATCAATTTGCATTTGGTCCCAACACGCAGATCTGAGTGAAGTGATTTTCTCGGCAGTGTTTTCACTGAGAGCAGAAACAGAATCAGAAACAGACGACCTCTCTCATCAGTCATGCACTAGTGTGCCCCCTGCTGTTGGCACCTGGCACACCTGGGGAGGATGCTTCGCTCCCGCTCACTCTCCAGTTTCACGCCAGCGCAGTGGCGTCTGGTGGTACGCGCGGCACGGCCATGTAAGCCTGCGGCGGGAATGCTTGCGGGCCAAACTGATTTTTTAACAGACCGATGATCTCACCCTCCACCCTTTTATCAAAGGCAAGACAATGTCAAACAGCTTCCTGACTTTTCAGGCCTGGATGTCCAACTGCAGATGCATTTCAGTTGCATTTTCTTGCATATAAGCAACACTGAATAACACGTGTTGCAAAAACTCTGAATTGGAAAAACAAAGGTGAGCATTGCTTATTAGCAGCAGTTTAATGTTGGATTATTATTAAATACGCTTGGCTGCATGCATGCATGCAACATCAGCTGCAGGCCATATATGCCATTACATATATTTGCTCCTGAGCTCTAAACGACCACAGCTAGGACAGACTGTCCTGGCACGACCTAGGTGTAACTGTGACCCGGTCCAGTCTAGTTGGAAACAAGTGGTCATACATCTGCATGCCAATACACGCAGACACATACAGGGACAGATGTGCACAATGCACTGCTGCACAAGCCCTTCATGTACGATTAAAACCTCTTCTGTACAGTGTTCAATGCTAAACGGCAAGACTTTTGTATCTCTGTCTGTTTACATGTTAGGATGGGATCATTACTTGCATACCATGCCCACATTTGGGTTGTGCAGTCATGGTCTCAATTAGACACATTACGATACCGCCTGGTGGTGTCCAGAGCTTATTTGGACATCACATTTGTGTAATTAGCTTTTATGGCAATAGTGTGTGCATGTGTGCCTGTGTTTGTGTGTGTGAGTTTGTGCTTCGACAAGAGTTTCCTTTCATTTGAAGTGTCACGTGTTAATCAACAATGCCCTGTTTTAAGTTCCTGAGACTTCATTCAAATCCAGAACAGTCTGTTCTATGAACAGGGAACACCTCATGTTGAGAGAGGGAGACGCGAGTCAAATGGATCGAGACCATTGTGTAATAAGTCTGTTTAAAGGCGTTCCATCTCAGTCATGCCAAGATATGCGTTAAACTGTGAAAACCAGATCAGGGCTCCCAGACTGCGCTCCTGCAGCGAGATATTTGTCCAACCATAGGAAAACTGGTAAAGAAGTCTCTCAAAGTAGGGAATTATGGGCAATAACAGGCAAGTGCCAATGCTCATGGTGAAAAGCCAAGGGGGTTTCAAAATCAGATTATACAGAACTGCTCTCAAATCCAAAGCAGAACCCCTATTTAGGGACTCATAACTCAATGGGACAAACAGAGCTGACTCCCCCTCCAAACATACACACACACACACACACACACACACACACACACACTCACACACACACACACACACACTCACAGACAGACAGACAGACGGACACACACACACACCACCACCACACACACCACATCATACACAGCCAGATGGACACACAAACGCACACGGACTTGGAAACATAACCAACCCACCCACGGAGTGACAGTGAGGTTCAGACCTCGTAAGAAATGCCTGCACTCGCCGAGCGCCCTCTCCCCGCAGTAACATCGCTCCTCCGAGCTCCACTCACACCTTTTATGTCAAACTCGAGCCCTCAAACTCTTAAAATGGCAATTGCAGAGAGATAGAGAGAGAGAGAGAGACCATAATTTATAATTTTTCCAAAGTGCCTGCACCTTTTACCACGTTGCTGTATCAGTCCGGAGCGTCTGGCCGGCAGAGAGCTGGCTTGTGCAGTGGGACAGATGCAGACGGGGTCAAGGAGGTCGAATAGTTTCGTCCTGCTCCAACTCATTAGAAATTTCCTAAGTTCTTCGACATGCCTGGAGAGGAATGCTCGTCACTGATAAAGAGGGCCTTTGCCAGATGGGGTTAGAACCAGAGGTCTCGGTGTCTGACTCTCCGTTAATCCATTAAAAAATGTAAAAAAATAAAACTAAAACCCAGACCAAGGAACCGCACAACCTTCTCGTTGTCTTCACTCAACTTCTTGACTTCCTTTCTTTGGATTTTGCCCAAAATTTCAGGAACCTGTGTCTACACTCCCACCTTTGTTTCCCCCTACGACTGAAAGAATGAGTTATGGTCAGGATGATTGACCTGTTTTTGAGGGTGGAAGTACGCAAGAGGAAATTAAGACAGGAGTTGTGGTTCTCATCTTACAGGCGCTCCCCTCGACATACTCACCCATAAGTAATGCACCAGCACAGTGGACACTGGGTACATGGAGAGCTTTCTGGTTGGCCGACTGTGCAACCTCTGGCCTCCCCCATGCCATGTTTTTGTGACACTTTTCAGGAGTTTATGAAATCCACAATGACAAACCTTATGCTCTGGAATTTAGCTCCACTGGAAATGCGTAAGGTGTGCAACTGCAAATCAAGATACAAAATGGAAGCAACCTCTATCTGTGGTGAATATCGAATGTCAGGTGTTATCACGCACCTGTCTGTGATGGTGCAATCCATCTTTATGGCCGACCTGAGCTCTGTGCAGAACATGGCAGAGTTTTCAGGACACTGACCCCACGTTCCTCATGCAGTCGTAGCTCTGAAGCCCGCTTGCCGGTCCAGCCCAGAGAGCCAGGGGCTCTTCACACTAGGCCCCGGAACATTCCGTGCCCCAGACACAACTTTACGGGCAGACTCACCACGGGTGGGGGTCCTGTTTTAGTCCGGGATGAGCTAACTATACGCGCTATCACTTACCGTCTTCACTCCCCCAAACCCATCAACACCCCCGGTCACATTAGGCACATTAAGCGGGTAAAACAATCTCTATAATTATTCCCACATTCAAGTGCTAGCGGGCTCTGTCATGGGGCAGCATATAGCACTCGCAGGCAACTGTGCCAGGCCTGACACTTTGAGGTCTTCTTATAGACTAGTCCCCACTGACACATATCCGCACCCAATAATGACATCAGCACAGAATCAGGCGCAGGCAGCAGGGGATTGGGTATCACCACAACAACGTGTCATCACTCACAGGGCACAGCCGCATCAGTAGTACTACACACACAAACACGCTACACTTGTCTGGTGGGTTGTGGGTGGATCATTTCACACTAAGAAAAGAACTCACTGCTCCTGTTTACAATTAGTTTTTTTTTAGAAACGAAAACCCTGCTGACACAAGGTCTGCTTAATCTAAACATTAAGAAAAAAAAAGAAAATCATTTTCTAAGAAGCTTTACGATGCTTGTATGCATTTCTGCTATTAAACCCCGCCATCTAGCTGTTTAACTAGGCTTCGCTTTTATGCATGTTTTGTAAGGGCAACATTTTTTAATATTATCACCTCTTTTATGACGTTCATACTTAATAAGCAATAGCACGCCACAAGATAATTGAATGCACAGGGAGAAAAAATGATCTACTGCCAAAGTTCAGCATTCCATAGCAGAGAGACTTAGGCTGGGCCTGAAGGAATGCTTTCTGTGCGTGCAAATAAACATTACCAATTGAAAGCGGAGAGTGGGAACATTTGGCTGGACTGACACGACAAGCCCATTACTATCTGGGCCAGATAGGATGGATGCAACCCCTACTTCCCTAAATCAGCTATTCTCTGCTTCCATGTTGGGTCAGCACTGGCCACTCGGGGCAGTCTCCCACCCTGCTCAGGTCTCTCTGAAGAATCTAGCATGTTTATCCCACAAGGAGTTGTCAGAGCATTCACCTCTTTTTATCGCCGCCTGACGTCAAGCGCTCAGAAAACACCTGCCAGATGTTTCTTTTAGCATGTGCTTTCAACGGTTAATAATTTCCCCTCAGAAATAAAACAAGAGGAATCCATTTCTCTCTGTAAACTGGGCCTCTGGAGAAAATCAATTACGTTTAATCTCAGAAACGGCTTGTTTGTGATGAACCCCATAATCGTTTCGTTCTCTTGCCTCCCTGGCCGTGACTGTTCGCTCCACAGCAGAAATGTTATACGGGAAAGTCTGTTCACCCTCGCTTGGCCTGATTCGCTGACATTTCACCAAGCTCGGCTATCAGCGTCCAGTCTCAGCAGCATACATTTTATAATAGCCCTTTGCCCACTATATAAATAAAATTAGCCTTTTAAATGAACACAGATTCATCCAAAGACCCATTATTTAAATAAATAAATCGGAATATTATGCAACAAGCCCATTTAATCACATCTGCTTGTTGAGCACTGTTGTTTTTGGAACAGACCTCGACAGCTATCGTTCATTATTCTATGGTCACAAATGGCCCAGTCAAGATCTCACTCAGCCATTCCTGGAAGCATGCTGTCTAGGCAGCTGACAAGCCAATTCATTACACACTGCGGACGTGTCTATCATGTGCTATTTGACCCCGGCTATAAGACATGGACTGGCCAACACACTAATAAAACAAGACTAAACAAGTTTTGTTTAGCAGGACCACAAGTGCACTCTGTGGGCAACACTGTGTGTATAAACTGAAGCCCTTGATCCAACTCTCCAAGTCCATAAATGGTTCTGGATGCACTTTTCTCCCCACAGTGTTTCCCTCACATACTTACAAATACCCAAATACCCAAATTGACAGAGCATGAAAAATATTAGCATGATCTTAAAGTTTTACAGGCCTTCTGAATTTTCCCTGCTCTGAATTTTCCCTTCACAGATAGACATCAGTGCCGGGACAGTACTGCAGCAGGTTGTTTAGAGTTGTGTTTAGCGTTAAAGTATAATATGCGATTATGTAATTCCACAACATGATACTCCCTACATGGTGTGATGTCTCTTGAAAACACTTGTGCCTGCGTGTTGCAACAATGGGAAGTCGGTAAGTCAGTTGAGGACACTGACTATTCTTGGCCCAGGACTTGATGCTGTCCAACAAAGATACAGTGTCTGTTATCAAAGCTCTGGAACTTATCAAAGTCGGATTCATTTTCCTGGTAGTGCAAAAAACATGGCTATGTATCATTAATATAAACAGTGTGACTCTTTGATACAGCAGTGGAAATGAGACACTGTGCATCTATAATCATTCATTATTCATCAACAAACTAGTTTGTCATTGTTGGTTAGAGTTGTGGTAGAAAAGTAAAGGGAATGATTCAATGGGAGTAACATAAATGATTTTACACATATTTTAATTTCAGTGATTTTGTTCCACATTGGCTAAACCTGTCTTTAGAAATTAACATCTACGCTGAACCCCTCAGTGTTGATGGCAAATACACTGTTACCTTTCGATGAAGGTGCCAAACAGCAGTCTGATGGTCTTCTGGATATTCTCTGTGCACAACCAGCTCCACTGGTCTTTCATCAGCAGACAGAGGATGTTCAAGGCCACGTCAGCCAGCGCAGTGTCTGCCAACGCAAAAACACGTTAGAGTGCACATACAAGCAATCACACTCATTTACAGACACACACACACATGCACGCACTCATGCACATGCACACGCACGCACACACACACACACGCACACAAACACACACACACACACACACACACACACACACACACACACACACACACACACACACACACACACACACACACACACACACACACACAATTAAACCCTTCTGACTGCGTGGTGGAGTGATACTGCCTCCTAGTGGCTGTTTGATGTCTCCATGCAAAGGATGCAAAAAATGAGTCAGTGTTTGGCCAAAACTGAGGTGACACTTGAGATCAAACGGAACTAACGGTTTACTTCGGTTGTCTTCTTTGTTTGAGGATCCATCTTATTTGGGTGCCGTGCCATCCGTTAATACCTGATGTCTTACTCTAATCCCACTGACTCCATTCTGGTTTGTTTTGCAAATTCGAAACTCATGAGTATTCAAATATCAGCCAACCCTTCTGACAAAAACATTTGGGCAAAGGTTTTCAAGAGGCTACCTGTCGATCTTGATCTTCTCTCCAGAGTTCTGGAGCGCTCCCGTCCTCCTCTCTGGTCCACTCCGACGGCTTGGCCCTCCTCAGAGGACATCTTCTGCGGGCCACACAGCACCCGCTCCTGCTCCCGAATGAGACCCTCCAGACCTGTAATGGAAAGACCCTGCAGCACCTAGCAGGACGAACATGAGACATTATGTCCATTACATACCATATGAGCTATATGGCAAATGGAATGCATATATCCATCCTTGATGCATATCCATCTTATTGTCACTTCAGACTGGTGTTATACTTTATATATACCGTATTTTCCGGACTATAAGTCGCACTTTTTTCATAGTTTGGCTGGTCCTGCGGCTCAGGTGCAACACATATATATATTTATATATATGTTTTTTTCCTCTTCATGACACATTTTTTGACTTATACTCCGGTGCGACTTATAGTCCAGAAAATATGGGTACTTTGTATATTGTTGTACAATGTTGTCACATACAATTGTTTATTAAAGGTTAATTACTGTGAAAAGAAGCTCAAATACAGCAGCTATGCAAAGAACATAAGTGCGACACAGACTAAAAACTTTACAGTTTACTTACAGTGCTCCCCTCGCTGAATGTGTACATGACTTTGGGTTGCATGTCAGGAATATTGAGGCTTGGCGCAATCTTGCTTGAAAATCTCAGGCGAGATCTGCAAAGAGACATTCAAGTGTGAGTTTATGTGTGTGTATGTGTGTATAGAATGTTAATAAATATCAGTCACTGAGCAGAAACATGAACAATGCCATTTTTATATGATTGTGCTCATTATTCAGTTTAATAGCAGGGTTCCCACTCTAAGTCAAATGTAAAATTCCATGACTTTTCCCTGACTTACCCTGACAAAATAAAAAATTACATGACTTACTATGAATGGTACTATATACCGTCCGACCAATGATTTTTAGAGCAGCTGCGTAGTGTTCAAGAATCTTTTTTAGAGCGGGAGATGAATGAATGGGCATTGAATAAACAAAGTTGTGCTACTCAACCAAGCAGTAAAGCGAATAACTAGATATACACCAATTCAGCATGGAAATATTTGTATTAATGTATTTTGGCAAGTAACTTTTAAACTGCTACAACAAAATCCCCTGATATTCCATGACAAAAAATGATCAAATTCCCTGACTTTCCTAGCCTGGCTAGCGCCACCACTTCTCAATGAGACGTGGTCTGGGAACCAAACGTTAATTTTCTCGTATTTGAAAAAAAAGCCCAGATCCGTTTATTGGGTGCCACGGATGTCTATCAAATGCATCTGTGCATAGCTCATCATCATCTTGCTTTCCCCCTTGTTCTGTGATTGGTCCCCTATCTCAGGCGAAAATTTGCTCCATGGTCTCCAGGCTGCCTTAGCAGCGTGAATCAAATCGCGCGCAAGGCAGCATGGGAACACCCAGGCTATGACTTTCCATGTCTGGAATAGACTTTCCAAAATTCCATGATATTCCAGAAATTCCATGACCTGTGGGAACCCTGTAATAGTCATCCAGTAAGTGTGCTGGCACTCAGGAATGCCCCTTACATTCACATTTATTCATTTAGAAGACGCTTTTTTCCAAAGCATATATGTCAATTATATTACAAGGGCTATTGTCCCCGGAGCAACTTGGGGTTAAGTGCCTTGATCAAGGGCACAATGGTGGAAGCAGGGAATTGAACCCACAACTTTTCAGGCTATTACATGCTACACCAGCTCCTTATCCACTACGCTACCACCGCCCCTTACCTGATCTTCTTGCCATCTGGTTGGTTCCGTCCATCACAGTCTCCCTCAGCCTCTTCGGTGGGGCTTTGTGGTTCCGAGCGAGGGAACGCTGTCTTCAGTGTGTCCACTATGGCATTCACTACCAACTGCCACCAAACAGTCAAACAGAGGAAATGTCAACAATGACCCAAACTGTCATCTTGGCATCAATATTTTTCATGAAAAAATATGTAGCTGACCTTGTCGATCCGTGAAATGCTTGGCTTCTTCTCAAATGTCATTCTGGCATCTGTGTTGAGACCCAGGAATTCCTGCACCTCATCACTGTTGGCAGTCTCAGGGATGGTGCAGAGTTGCTGCCAAGCAGACACACACACACACACACACACACACACACACACACACACACACACACACACACACACACACACACACACACACACACACACAACAACAACATCAATGAACAAATGCCTTCATGCAATTCCAGACCTTTTTGCAATTCAAAATGACCAAGGCCCGATGACCATGGCTGTGTCCGAAACTGAAAAAATCCTGTCTTCTATAATAGCATTCGGTGACAGTGAGGCATCAAGGCATGTCTGAATCAAATTTTTCTATAAAATGCTCCCTTCTTTGTTTTGCCGAATTTTGAAGGCAGCGTGTATGCCTCCTTCGTGCTGCCTTCAACCAACATTCTTTAGTATCCTGTCCAGTATCCTGGCAACGGATGCTATCTTGCTAGACCGTCCGAAAGTTCATAGCTGCTACTTTGATACCTGCTATGGCAAGTAACTCGTTAGACAGTTGAAGGCAGTGAGGCAGCCGGCAGCTGCCCTCCGTTTCGGACACAGCCCATAATTCCGTAACATTAAGGCAGGGGGTTACTTTGAGATATGTCTCCAGCTGGCCTTTCCGAGCCTCCACCTTATCTACATCAGCATTCCCAAAGGGAAGATCCAGGAAGAGTCTCTTGGGGCCTTTCACATCTGTAATGACAGTTGATCATCACAATCAAGGCAAACATCCACACTTTTGGAGCAATTTGACATATTTACTATATTACATACTGTTACATGTTATAACAATATAGTCTGACCAACATCTTAAATTGTTCCCTGTTAAATTTAAGTATTGTTTTGTATTTGTATGTCAAAAGCGTCTGCCAAATCCCATAACCAAATCCCATAACCATTTACATGTATTCATTTATATACAAAGCAGGGTAGCAACTCGGGGTAAAGTGCCTTGCTCAAGGGCACAACGGTGGAAACCAGGAATTGAACTTTTTGGCTACTGCATGCTGGCCCAGCTTCTTAACCACTGCGCTACCAGCGCCCATATTTACACACTTCAGGGATGCAAACAAGTGAGAGGGGAAAGGGGGGGGGGGGGGGGGGGGGTTGGGAAGTGCATGAATCACCTAAGTGACCCATTTTGGTATCAGATAGTCTCATCTAAAAGGTGAGCAGGTTACATCCCTGACACATACAATTGAAACCAGAAGTTTACATACCCTTAGCATACACATGCTAAAGTTGACTAAAAAGAGGAATAAAAAATCATCTTTTGAAAATTGATCTTAAAGTCTTAATTTAAAAAATGAGAAAGAATCCAACCTTTAAGGACACCAATTTTCTTTGTGAATGAATAATGTATCGTAAATAAATAAATGCTCTTCCTTAAAATACAGGTGCTCATAAGTATACATACCCATATGTTAAATTCCCATAGAGGCAGGCAGATTTTTATTTTTAAAGGCCAGTTATTTCATGGATCCAGGATACTATGCATCCTGTTAAGTTCCCTTGGCCTTTGGAATTAAAATAGCCCCACATCATCGCATACCCTTCACCATACAGAAGAACATTTATTTATTTATTTATTTACGATACATTATTCATTCATTCACAAAGAACATTATGTACATTTATGAGCACAACTGTACTAGCATACTGTAGAATGACAGGTGGCTTACTTTTCACCACCTTGCGGAGTTCTGGCTTCTCTTCCAGTCGAGTCTGTAGGTTGAGGAACTCACTATAGCGGCGGTTCACAGTGTGATACGCAACAGACTGGTCTGTTCCCGAGCCGTACGAATCTGTAACAGTCTCATACTGCATACGTTCACACAGAGAAACAGAGAGTGAGTGGCACAGAAAGAGAGTCAGAGAGAGAAAGAAAGAGAGAGAGAGAGAGAGAGTTTTAATTTTAGTGTAGAGGAGATTTTTGAGGATAAAAATAGCACCCCGTACAAAGCATCAAGAGCACACCGACATGGCATTACCTTCACAGTGTAGAGTGTGTACGGGTGTGTGCTGCTGCCTCTGTGCTCCTTGGCTGTGACCGTCCCAGTGATGTGCAGATTCTGGATGACCACAGGCCCCTCGGGGCTGCCAAGAGGTTCGAACTTGAAGGGGGGCAGACAGAGGCTCCCGGGGGCCGTCGCCGAGCTGCCCTGGTGGAGCGAGGCCGGCATCTCCTCCACCGGGCTCTCGGGCCAGGAGTGCTGACCGGATACCCTGACCTTCGGCGCCGAGCGCTTCCCCGAGCTGAGGAAGCCAAAGGGCTCTTCCTCCAGGCACACGAGTCCGCAGAAATCGGTGGTGGACACGCAGTCGCAGAAGCGGTCCGTCTTGTCCTCCTCGAAGTTCAGGGAATCGTAGGAGATCTTCTTGCTGTCCGAGGACGGGGACTCCAGGTCGGAGGAGTCGGCCTCCTGGTCCCAGCGGGAGCTTCGAATCAGGCGGAGGAGGTCCGTGGGAGGTCTGGCTGGGCCGACGCGTCCCGAGAAGAGCCGCCCGGTCCCGCCGCACTGTGTGGGTTCCTCCAACGAGGAAAGGCTGTGGGCACTGCTCTCTGTGCTGGTCGGGCCCACTGAGGAGTACGAGGAGGCTTCGGTCAGCGTGACGCTGGACATTTCCGGCGTCCTCCACATCATTGTGGAGTCGAGACCACAGCTCCAGGAATCCTGCTGGGCCTCATAAAATGCTTCCTGCGTCTCTGCCTCATCTCCTGGCGAGCTGGGCTTTGTGAAAACGTCGACGATGGTGAGGTTGAGCCAGTCGGGACTGGACACTCTGGCCACAAGTGGCAGGAGGACGTTGCAAGTGATGAGCTCGACCACCATGAATCGGCCCGTCCGGGTCTCTAGGAGAGGGTACGGCACCAGCGCGTGCATGAGAAGGTCCACCACGGACCTGGAGTAGCTGAGCTCGGCCGCGCCACTCGCCAGGGCTGGGTGGGGGTTGAACGCCTGGCTGTACAGCTGCCACAGGTCCAGGACCTCGCCACCGCCCCGCGCATGCGGCTCTGGGCCGGGATTGGGCCGCGCCTGGGCCTGCTGCTGCTGGTGTTGCTGCCGTGCGCGGCTATAGCTCTGGAGGTGGCAGCCGCATAGCTCCAGGGCCCGCTGCGCCAGTGCCCGCCTGTCCACGTGGCGCGCCCGCCGCTTCAGCTCGGCCGCCGATGCCAGCATGGCGTCCCGCACCACCCACTCAAACTCACCCTCCTCTTCAGCCACCAGGGTGCGGTACCACGAGGAAACGAAGTCACGCACGGCTTTGCTCACCGCGCTGTGGATCTCCCAGTCGAGCCGCCGCTCGCTGTCCACGGCAGGCTGGGCCGGGGGCGACTGGTACAGCGGCAGGAAGTGCTCCAGGTGGAGGAGGCTGTTGCCATCCAGCATGACCCGGGACCCAAGCCAGCCTCCGAGCACCACCAGCAGGCTGGTGAAAACGCACAGGAGCCATACGTTTACCAGCAGATGAAAGAGGACCAGCCAGGCCAGAAACACCCCACATCCCAGCACCTTCCTCTGGGCCAGTATGTTGGTGGCCGGCATCCCTTTTCAAGCTGACAAGAGTGTGTGGATAAACTAGTCAGGCAGCTATATCTGTAATTAAAGAATTGGATGACTATTAGTATATTTCTAATAGCCCACTCATAGAACAATTATGATTAGGCAAAAGCCTACCTAAGAAGCCTACTTATTCCTTAGTAGCCTATAGGCTAAACATTTACAAGAGCACAGTGAATGGTCCTGCTCTTCTGATGTCATGGTAGCTCACTAAGCCTACAGTAAAGTAGGCTTGTTAGATTTACAGTAACGTTGAATTCAATAGTAGATTAGAACGTTAGATTCATTTAGATTTACAGTACGTTTGATCTCACAAATGTCAGACTGCAGACAGCAGTATATATTTTATGCCTCTTTTATTTTTGTAATGAATCACATACGAGGTTAATTGGCAGAAAGTCAGACATTCGTTTTACGATTAATGAAAGGGTAATAAACTGTAGGCTACCCAGACCAAGTACTGTAAACCGGCGTAAACATACATGGACAATTTAGCTATTTAAAGTTCTAACATGAACACCATATTATATTTCTCACCGAATATACTATTTCAAAAAAGATAGCACGAACCATCCGTGTAGGCTACTTCGTCAGGCATTTCTTGGCGTTGCATGCGATGCGATTACTAACACTAATCCACTTTGCCGGTCTGGTACATCCCCATCCCACCTGTGCTTGCCATGGTGATGACTTCCTCTTTGTCCAACAGCAGTGGACACGATTCTGTTTATAAAGCCTGCTGCCCTCTGCTGTTCTGCATGACGTCAAACTGTTATTATACTATTGTTATTATTATTTATTGTTCAGGTAACTTCTAAGAAAAAAAGTTGTGCTAAGTAGCTTAAAGCATGTCAGTGATAAGAGTCTGATGATGTCTTCTGATACCAACACATTTAAGAGGATTTGAGATTTGAGCTACAAAAGGACAGATTAATTAAATTAATGATTGTTTTTCCTTGAGTGTTCGTTGTTCAAATAATTAGCCCTACAATGATAACCACATGCACCACACTACAAATAAAGAATGGCCTACATGTTTTTATTTCAGTGATGGTTAAATTACACAGGCCAAGGCCCAATATATTGGAATGTTCAAATAGCACAGAGTAAACAAAATACAGCGACAAAACATAATAGGCTACTACAGGTGCACTATGGATGGCATGCATGTTTGCGTTGGAAGGGGCAAATGTTCTCCCCACAGTCCCAGCAGGGCTGGATGTCGTGCCGACCAGCTGGTTTATTTTGATGACAGCGACTGCACATATCATCTGTGCCATTCTGGCGATGTATCATTTTACGGAGATCCTTGCGTTTGGCATCATCCATACAGCAAGCCACGTCAACCACCGTGATTCTTTTGGGATCCCACACACAGTCCTCTTCTCGTCCTGTCCTGATGGCGCTAATACTGGAGTTGGGGGGCACCCAGGCGCAATCAAATCCATTCTGGTGCCAAGTTTTTTGCATCGGATGGTTGTCACGGTCAATCTTTTTGACCTTGCCAACACGTACCTTCAGCTTAAACACAACTTTTTCCTTTTTGTCGGTATTTAGTGGGTAACATTTAGCTTTGTCAATGTTACGGCTGACATACACCCCAGCACCTAGCATTCCGTCCTTAGATTGTTGGAAACCATTGGTGACTATTGTCTTTGCGATGCGCAGGTGTGTGCCATGGTACATCGTGTAGGTACGTCCAGATTTTGGGTCCTCGTCGGTTGACAGAGTGTTATCCGAAACAGCCTCCCAACCCGAGAAAGTTATCGCATCGTCCATTATCCCTACAGGAGAATTTTCGGTTAAATGCATTGCTGAAATAGACTACTGTAAAAGTATGTAGGCCTATGTATGTAGGCTATGTATGAATGGTGCTAAATAAGGTGTTGATAAGGCCTACCTTCTTATCCCGTCTTGTTGTTTGGTGTCGTTTCATGGAATTGCACTTGTTAGGAGAAAGACAACCAAGACTAAAATAGTGTTGTGTTAAGTGACTTTCGTTTTCGATTTAGACAAATGAAAACCCTTCTCAGCCACTGCGCATGCGTTTTCGTGCGCTTGTCTACTGATGATTTTTTTAAACCCCTAACTTAATTTTGAATAGTTGAAAATGAGTAATTGTTCCTATTTTCCATAGCAGTGGTTCTCAACCTTTTTTCAGTGATGTACCCCCTGTGAAATATTTTTTTAGCCAAGTACCCCCTAACCAGCTCAAAGCATTTTTAGTTGAGAAAAATCAGTGTCTAATTTATTAAACTTTGGAACTAATAAACACATACACATACACATACAACTTATATTTTACTGAAATATTTATTAAATAATTGTTTTTTAAGTATTTTGCATAGATTCTACTTTTTAAATATATGAATATTTTATCCCTTAGTTTTTTTAGGGCATTTTCACTACCTTTATTAATAAGGATTTATTCTGGTCATTGTAAGTGCCACACACACATATTATATATTGTTTTTTTCCGGCAGAGTCGAGGCTATCCAGATCTGCCATCATTTCATGTATTAGTACTAGCATTGATTTTATTTTGATTTTTAAATAATTAAAATATAAAAAGCGTATTATAAAAATCTTATATTTTGACATGTATCTCACCACAGCAAGCTCATAGCTCTACATGTATTTCATGTGTGTGTAGGGCAGACTGTCCTGAATCTGGCAATATCATTGCCACGGTGGAGGGATTCTCTGGGGCTGAGCAATTTACAGGCATACAGTATGTGGTGTGCGCCTTACAGAAATAAATGACATTTTTTTAATTTAGTGATTAAAAATTACCTTTCTGCGCTCCATATCTGGAACACGAACTGATCTGACCTGACTTGAGTTTACGTGTGTGTGCCTATCTGCACTCATTATTCTCTACAACTTTTTACTGCGTTGCCATGAACAAAGTAAAGGCAAAAAAGGTGTTTCTTTGTCGAACAAATTGGGATGCAATGTGAGCCTTGAGTTGAATGCCATGCAGGAATTTGCTAGGATCTCAAAACCGGATTATGAACATTCTTTGCCATAGAGAAACACAATAGCGTTGGATTATAAACATGCTTTTCCACAAAAACAGACAAAAACGTGAGGTAAGTCGAGCTATATGAAGTTATTATTTTGCTGTCACTTCGTCTGTTTTATAACCCAGAAGGATGTACTTGGTATCAAATGATAGCTCTGTGTCTCATCTTTCATCTGACATGTGTGGCATATCTATCCGATCACAGGTCCGCAAGTAATTCAAACGAGAGTAATGGGTGTGCAGTTGGTTTTTGTACATGACATTATTATTTTGCAGTCACTTCATCTGTTTTCATAAGCCAGAAGGATCGACATACTTGGATGGATACCAATGGATTACAATGGAATCCATTACCAATAGATTGCCCTGTGTCTCATATGATATGCTTGCCATGCTTGCCATGCATTCACGGGGTCGTGAGTAATTCAAACGAGGGTAATGGGTGCGCAGGTGAACGCAGAGACTGTAAATATGATGCAAAATGATTTAATTTCATGATTTTTTTAATCTTCATACTTTAACGTACAGACAAGTGCGTGGTCTCGTTGGAAAGCCTCACTTCTGCTCTGTCACACAATAAAGGCTTCTCGCTGAGTATGAACAGTTGCGGAGCAATGTAACAGAAGAAAGGGTGTGTTTTTTGACGCACTTTGCGTAATCGGCTTCTAAGGGTTAAAATCTCACGTAACCCCTGGAGTGCCTTCACGTACCCCCAGGGGTACGCGTACCCCCATTTGTGAACCACTGTTAATCATTCAAAAGCACTGAACTGTACGGTTAGGCAACCAGCAACAGCTTGCAAATGGGATAAATTCCAGGGGTAAAATATCAAATTGTAAATTAAGACAAAGTGTTGATAAAGTGTAGTGTAATGACTGACCTTAAGGTATTTATGTGTCAGTAGGCATGTGTGTCTGTTTGTGTGTGTGTGTGTGTGTGTGTGTGTGTGTGTGTGTGTGAGCATCCCTGAGGTTGTGAGATGCAAAAAAAAAAGACATTTACACTGTGATATTGAAGTTGCTTCGTGTCACTTTAGGCCTCTGTAGGCTACTCTGTACTCTGTGCTCACTTATAGTGCTCAATGACTCATGTTTCATTAATTACAGAGAGTAGCACACAGAGTTATCAGAGTTTTGTGCTGGCAGGCCAAAGTCCATGTGAATAGAATTTGGTTTCATATCCTACTGAGTCTTGAGACATTCAACTACGGCAATATTGTACGGTTTATTTGCATTTTTTATACAACACCAAACAACAAGACGGGATAAGAATGTAGGCCTTATCAACAGCACCTTATTTAGCACCATTCATACATAGCCTACATACATAGGCCTACATACATTTACAGTAGTCTATATATACAATAGGATGAGGAGAATCAGTTGACATATGTCCAGTGTAAGATAGAAACATAATATATACGTGTGATATTATTTCCGTGGCTTCATTGAAGACATCCAGGGGAGTAGAGGAGTACAGCCGTTGAGTACGTGGGGAAACCCCATCAACAGAGAATACACACACACAACCAATACTTTCATCATGACAGCAGTCTAATCATCCTTTCTGGACATAGTCCTTCATCACCCCTTTGCTGTCATCACAGCAGAGAGCCTGTCATATTTTCCATTAGCATGGTCCATAGTTCCTCTAATCTAGAATGTTGATGCAAATGATTGTGAAACGTCTTTCAGCCAATAATTTGCATTTATTAAAATTGACTCGCAAGGCACACTGTGTGGGTATATAGGTTGAATGATCCACACCACATCCTCATAAGGCCAAAGGCAAAGATTTGTCCTTCTGCTTGATATAATGACTAAATGAAACATTAACTGGAGTGAATAATTCACATGTCTATTTCCCCAAACGCCTGGAACAACACCAACGCCATGGAAACAGGTATGTTTGGTTGCTGAATAGATTAATATACAATTTAACCTACAATATGTTTAGGCTGTCTGATAGTGATAGGGTAGGTTATCGCAAACATTCTTTCCCTAATTTCTGTAAACTATAATCTACTTTTATTCAGATTAAAACGTTGTGGAAGAAGTTATGGTCTAATTTACGAGGAACGTGTTCTGAAATAATGTAAAATCGCCTTCAACCCTATTGCGTTGCTTAGATTAAAGTGAAACAATTATAGACATGTTTAAACAGCCATACATTTTGTGTCACAATTGACATGATTAATATGATTGGAAATTAAACACAATTAAACAAGAACAAATAGGCTTCAGTGTAGTCTAGAACTTAACCCCTGGGGCCGGTCTACAAGGAAGATGCTCAAAGCGTTGTTTTCTCAACGATTCTCAAAGTCTTGTTTTCATGCGTGCGTAACACTGTGCGTAACACAATGCTCGTTGTTCCAGGTAGCATGCGCAACATTTTAAGTAATTCTGTAAATAATCTTACATACATGCTTATACATGATTAGGCCAAAAGATAAAGTAAATAAAGTAAAAACATTACATTTCCAAAAAATTAAGGGGCAGCCGTGGCCTACTGGTTAGCACTTCGGACCTGTAACCGGAGGGTTGCCGGTTTCAACCCCGACCAGTCGGCAGCTGAAGTGCCCTTGAGCACCCCTCACTGCTCCCCGAGCGCCGCTGTTGATGCAGGCAGCTCACTGCGCCGGGATTAGTGTGTGCTTCACCTCACTGTGTGCTGTGTGTGTTTCACTAATTCATGGATTGAGATAAATGCGGAGACCAAATTTCGCTCACGGGATCAAAAGAGTAGGCCTATATACTTTATATATTGTTTCTGCCAGAGACAAACATTTACATTTACATTTATTAATTTGGCGGACGCGTTTATCCAAAGCGATTTATAGCAATGGAACATTTAAGCTATTAACATTTAAGCATTTTAAAATTTAAGGCACAGAGCTACAACTACAGCAATAGAATAACATTTAAGCTAACATTTAAGCCTTTTAACATTTCAACTTTTAAACTACAAAGTTATAGCTACCTAGGAATTACCACAGCATCAAAACTAATAGTAGAGGATAGGAGTGCCTGCGTATTAAGTACTATTAAAAGTATGGAGGATGAGAAGAGGTAGAAAAGGAGGTAGAGAGGGAAGTGGAGAGGGAGGAGGGAAGAGGGGGAAGAGTGTGGTAAGTGCTAGGAGTGTGTGAGGTTAAGTGCTAGGAAAGGCAACGTTTAATGTGGAATGTGTTAACAGGAAATGTATGCACCCCTGAATATTGAACAACACTATATTGCCAAAAGTATTGGGTCACCTGCCTTGACTCGCATATAAACTTAAGTGACATCCCATTGAAGTACGACAGAGTTTGGTGTGGATGAACTTGACTGGCCTGCACAGAGTCCTGACCTCAACCCTATAGAACACCTTTGGGATGGATTAGAGCAGAGACTGAAAACCAGGCTTTCTCATCCAACATCAGTGTGTGTTCTCAGAAATGCTCTTCTGGAAGAATGGTCAAAAATTCCTCCTAAACCTTGTGGAAAGCCTTCCCAGAAGAATTGAAGCTGCTATAGCTGCAAAAGGGTGGTCCGACGTCATATTAAACTCTATGGATTAAGAATGTCACTTCACTTCATATGCGAGTCAAGGTGACCCAATACTTTTGGCAATATAGTGTATTTGCAAATAATTCAATATAGGCATACACATCATATTAACTAACTCTGAACAACCAGCTAATTCTAAATGAAGGTGACTGTAAGTAACCTGCTTATTACTGTGAAACCTGTGGATACAAGTGCATCAAATGTTAATAAATTGCAGGATGTTGTGGCATGATCTTGGCATTTTTGCCAAGTAATACTAATCTTTGACTTGTGCAAATAGGCCTAAATATGATCATAGGATAAGCTATTATTTTGGGGGGCAGGAGTGTGAGTGTGTGTGGTGTATGTGAGTGTGTGTGTGTGTGAGTGGGGGGGGGGGGTTCTTTTACCTCTGGAATATTATTGTTTTCCATATATTTCTCAGGCGCGTGTATAGATCACTCACTTGTGATTATTGTTTCAATCCTTGTATGTGCAGATTATTCCAAAAGAGTCTACCAGGGTGTCAGAGTCAAACATACTGTTAAAGATCTCCTTGCAGAAAAACGATCAAGGCAGACTAACGTTCCCCGGTTTAATGTGAGTTGTGCATCCATTTACATTTACCTGTTTTGTCCTGTTTTATTCTTCCACTATTATAAAAATGATTCAGATATATTCTATGATTTCATTTTATGTGTAACACCCATGCTAAAACCTCATAGAAGACAAAATCCGGTTTGTCCATATAAGCAAATTAGAACACCCATATGCTCATGTACTCTGTGGCTAATCAAAGTACTGTTCTCTTAGTATTGTGAATCCTCTAATGGACTTCAAAACTTTCAGCAGTTAGTGTCAATGGTATCATGACACATACCGGTTATTATGGCTGAACGTAACAACGAAGTACTCTATCCTAAGTTGCTGGACACTATGAGATTGACATCAGACTGTGCCTGCCAAAACCACAACCTTCCTGTACCTTCCCGTCCTAATATCAATGGGCCGTTGTTCTAGAGGCGGTTAGCTCAGCTGGTAGCAAGTTAATCAGAAAAGGCCTCTATCTGAGACAATAGAAGAGTTCAAGGCAGTATACTGTTGCTGGTATTAAGAAGCTAACTCTGTCAACTCTGGAGATTTCACTTATAAATTAACAGCAAAAGCATGACTTGCTGATTCTTTGTGATCCCAATATGTTTACAACAGCTGTTTTTCTTTTACCACTATCATTGAAAGCTAGAAGTAGAAAAAAATCCTTAACAAAATATGTTACAAGCTAGTGCATGCTCTGACAAGGTAACACAATTGTGATCCAATTATGTCAACTAGAGTAACTTTCAAAGTTCCCTTTGAAATGGCGTAGGTCTCTCCTTGATCAGAATGGCAGGTGGGATACCTCACAAGTCATCAGTTCACGTATTAACTCTGGGAAGAGCACGCAAAAGGTCCAGACACGCAAACGGAAGAGCTGTGGGTGCGCCTCCATTGTGACATGGGCAAATCACATTCAAATATCCACCCACAAAATGTGCCTGTCATCTAGTTGCCTCAGTCCTTATTTTAGTTTTTTTCTAGGATGTATATTTTAGCTCCATGTCTCTCATTGTATGGGATCAGCAGTAATGTGTTACAAATTTCAATCCTTTTCTTTTTTACTAATTTCAACGTAGTGAGATTAAATTGTAGCTAGTGGAGTGAAAAAGCCAGCATGCTAAATGGGTGGGTGATAATGGATCATAAAAACAAAATAAAGAAATCTCATGCAGTATGTGGTGTCTGGGCACAGGACAAAGGTTATAAAATAAATAGTATAGAAATTATTTTTTTCTTTTCTGGTTCACAGGCAGGGACCAATCCCTCACAAGCAGCATTTGTTCAGATGCCAGGTGAATTCTCAATATTTCTATACGTTCATCGCAAACCATAACACTGTAAAAATAAGAGTACTACTGAAAAGGATCTTTAGATACACTGACAAGAGCAAAGGGGCCAAATTCAGAAAAAAAATCCATTCCCCTCTTACAGTCTCACATGTTCTTCCAGGTTACTACAGCATGCGGAGACCATTCCTCCAAGACTCTGAGCTCTGCCATCCTATGAAGCAGTACTCCACAGACACATACTCCTCTAGCCTTGGGGGCAAGGCTTTCTCTTATGACCACCCCTCCAGCTACCCCTTCATTGACAGCTACTACCCGAGCGACTCTTTTGGCGATTACCGCACTGCTTCGACATACAGCACAAGTGGAGGGTCTCTATTCCCACCGTCGTCATTACCACCTCTGTTGCCACCCATGTCTGCAGAGTCATCTACGTCGCACCTTCTTTTGGTAGATATGCTTTCACTGCAGCTAATGGTGGGGTTGTTAAAGGCTACAGCATTGGCCTGCTCAATGGTAGTTTTCTAGGAGTAATTTAAGAGGTTATCTGCTGATGTGAGAATTAAATGTGAAATTAAAACTGTTCACTAAATGACTTCTTTTTTCCCCACTAAATTATAATGAGCAACGGGCTGTAAGCTATAGTATGCATGAAGGGTGGCCATTTTTCAGAGGCCATTATATAAGCCATTTATAAGTTTCACACCAAAAAAAGCTTACAGACTTGACACTAGGACACATGCATTATCTCTATTGTATTCTATTCCACTCATCCTAAAGCCTTGGCTGTGCCACACCCTACAGAGAGACACATGGGATCAGCCAACTGAAGTCCCAGTGAGTCAGCCAGATGTGTTGTGTCCCGAGGGGACCACTCCTGTGACCGGATCTCCTTCCATGGCTACCCAAGATTCTGAGAGTGCCTCAACATACCGCATGCCCACTTCACGCACTGGTGGATCAATGTCGTCCAGCTCCCAGCCATATCCTGTGCAGCCCCTGGAAGAGGTTCCCTATCCTGCCACGTCATACGCTCCTGTGTCCAACTTCTCCCTTACCCCATACATGACTGTTCCTGGAGACCTTGCTGTGGCAAAGATGCCAACCATGTCTTCAGAGGAAACTGGCGATGGCTCAGTGGCCCAGAGTGACACATCCACCTGGGCCAAGGATGACGGCAATGGTTCCTGGCTGTCTTATGAGACTAGAAGGGCTTTTTGATGGGTCCTCTTACTGAACTTATTAACATAGGCCTACAGCAGCCCGAAGAAATTTGACTCTGCACGAGAATATTTTTCAAATGGATTTTTTTCATGACATGCATTAACAACATGAAGGACACTAACGCTATCTTATTTTTTGTCTGTTTTTATTAGTATCCGTGTGGTTGTGTTGTGCTGTTGTATACTAGCGATACGATACCTTAATAAAACAAGCAAACCACGGATTTCTCGAAGGTGTAACTTAATGTCATTAACGTTAGAAAAACATGCAGCACAGAAACGTCCAAATAACTAGGCAAACCCCAAAGACTTTGCCTTAGCTAACCTCCTTGGAGAATGTTTGTTGTGCCTACAAATAATTAGGATAAATGTCGTTAGTTTTACACTAAGAAAATGCATACATTATATTATTCATTAGACGAGGCTATTTCCTTTCTTGATGAGTTTGTGCGAAGGACGGACAGGCTTGGCATATGGTTGCTAAGACGCAAAGGTGTTGTTATGTTCAGGCCCCATTAGCGTTTAACTGACAATAGCTGTTCAAGGTTTCGCCTGCATCGATAGGGATAGATTTGGTGCTTAAAGTTTAAAAACTAGCTACAAGTTATAATAGGTTTGCATCATTGTTTTAAATAATGTATGAGTGTTTCAGTCCTCGTGTTAGTTTTGGATTACCGCTTAAACATAAGATTACGTTATATGAGTTTTCGAAGAGGCATGTGTTTCTCAACCATGAAGTTGCTAGGCGCCTTTTGTTTTCATTCCTGATGTTACAGATATGTCAAGCGTGCTAGCATCTAAACTTTTTGTGGATCAACTTTTTACTACGCTGGCTAAATTAAGTTAGTTGTATCTAAATACGGGAGCTAGATATATTTGATTTGTTGTTGTGTTTAGTTATATATTCGGAGAAGCTTCTTAATTTATCATGAGATACATTATTACAATACAATGTTGCACAGTGGAGGGGAATAACAACGTTACAGAAGTTTTCGTCCATATGCTATTTAGCCTATCAACTGCTAGTTTCTTATCCTAGCTGTTGGATGTAATATCTAACTTGAATCAACTAATGTTAGCATATCTAGGGTAGCGTCCGTTGAGTCGGTAACATTACATTACCTACCAACGTTGGTTTTCATGGTCAGACAAGGACTGCTTGAAAGCAGTAAAGATACACTCTTGCTTTCTAGCACTACTGTAAGTTATAGAAGCTACAGTTAACGTTATGGAAATGTATGTGAGTGATGATGGCTAACGTTACATCACCAGGTTACAAACAGTAACGTTATTTCACGTTTAACAGGCTTAACAAGCAATAACGTGTATTTAGTCTTCGTAAGTAGCACTTCGCACTGTTTATATTAACCTGAAGCTACAGCAAAACCTTTGGGATTGACAAACAATTCAAAGTCAAACTTACAGCTAATGCCAAACCATGGAACTGTACCATGTATTGGAGATGATAGGAGAGGGCTCCTTTGGTCGAGTTTACAAAGGTCGCCGAAAGTACAGCGGGCAGGTAAGCTTGACATGGTTATTCGAAATCTGTTCAGGCTAGTGGAAATGTATGGTTTTTGACATCTTCTTTCTCCTAACATTGTACAGGCGGTGGCGCTCAAGTTCATACCAAAAGTGGGTCGCTCAGAGAAGGAGCTTCGCAGCCTCAAAAGAGAGATTGAAATCATGAGAGGATTAAGACATCCCAACATAGTATTGCTCTTGGACAGCTTCGAGACTGACAGGGAGGTGGGAGAAACTATTATATCCTATCTTACTGTACAGCATGCCCTATTCCTAAAATGGCAATTCATTTGTATGTTAAACAGACAATTTTGACATTACATGAAAACAGGTTTAGATTTTACACTGAACTTGTGTGTGAATAAATGAATGTTTGACTGACCGACGCTTCTTGTAGGTGGTTGTAGTTACAGAATATGCTGAAGGGGAGCTGTTCCAAATACTGGAGGATGATGGCAGCTTACCTGAGAGCCAGGTAGACTACACGAGAACTTGATATTTGTCATCTTTTCAATGCAAGACTTTTTTTTTCAGATCAACATGGAACAGCTGCATATAACCCATTAAACTTACCCATATTGCTCAGAAGGGCTTTGCTGGCAGTTACACAAGCAGCTTTCAACTTAAGCTCTTAATGACTTAACTCTAAAATGAATATGAATATGAGTATGTTAAGCCATATTAGAGTAAAATTTATGTCAGCTATGTCAACTAGATCAGCTGTTATAGTACTGCTTGATTATGCGTTATCCGTCTTAAACTTATAAGCTCAGCAGCTGATCCATCGAATCTAAACCTGTAAACATACTTTAGGCCTCATGATTATGGTGACTGAGCTAGTGCTATACTGCAAACTCTTGTGTATGTAGGTACGTGCAATTGCCTGCCAGTTGGTGTCTGCCCTGTACTACTTGCACTCCCATCGGATTCTTCATCGAGACATGAAGCCGCAAAACATCCTACTCGGGAAAGGAGGAGTTGTGAAGCTGTGCGATTTCGGGTATGTCTATTCTCTTCCACACTCTAAGCTAATTTGTATTAGTACATTTCTATTTGTGTGTAATGTTTTTATACTCACCAAGATTTCGTAATCTTGTGTCAAGACAGTGGCAGAGGTGTGCATGTGTTCTTTAAAACCGTTTATGCATTAGTGTACAAAATGGAAATTTCATTAACAAAGGACATGCATGACGTTAACCATGCATGCTAAAATGTATTCAGCAATGTTTTCCTTACATATGAACCCTCTTGATTTCCCAGCTTTGCCCGTGCTATGAGTGTGTCCACTCTGGTGCTAACCTCCATAAAGGGAACGCCACTCTACATGTCCCCGGAGCTGGTGGAGGAGAAGCCCTATGACCACACGGCTGACCTCTGGTCCCTGGGCTGCATCCTGTATGAGCTCCACACTGGAGTGCCCCCTTTCTACACCAACTCCATCTTCCAGCTGGTGCAGCTGATCGTCAAGGACCCCGTGAAGTGGCCGGAGACCATGAGCCCGGGCTGCACGGTACTGAAATGCTGCGTGGTCATTGGTCGGTCCACATGTTTACACAGGAAATGTTTTTTGTTTCAGTTAATGTTGACAGCTTTGACTGTTTGTTTGTTTGTTTGTTTGTTTTACTGGGTAGAACTTCTTACAAGGTTTGTTGACGAAGGATCCCCAGAGAAGGCTGTCATGGCCTCACCTCCTTCAGCACCCGTTTGTTGCTGATGAAGTTCTAGGTGAGTTTCACTGTTGTGGCGCTGTGTTTTATTTGACCCTAAATCGAGATATGTATAACATTCACATTACAGCATATTTTCCACAAACCTTGCCTAATGGTTTGGTGGGTTTGGGTTTTGGTAGTGCTCTCGGACGAGGGTTCATCCAGTCCACTGACGGTCACTCCCAGTCCAGATGTGCAGGCCCAGAAGCAGCTGCAGACTGCCGAGAGGACGGCTCCCTCCGCTGGGGAGAGCAAGCTGCTGCGCAAAGCCAGGGAGCAGAGGGACAAGGAGAGGCGAGTCAGACAGGTGAGAGCAGCACAGTGTAAGTGCAACCATGAAGTCACATAGCAAAAGTCATAGTGATGTATTCTAGTAGTGACTAAATGATAAGAAAAGATCAGTAAAATCACACTATTCTGTGGATGCTTTTGAGTTCTAGTAGTGTATGGATGTACGCACAATCACATCTATAAAATTCAACAGGTGCTGGATTGTAGCCAATACAAGGAAAAAGAATACAAGGAAGAAACAACGTTTCGACCATTTAAGGTCTGACGAGGACCTGAGTGGTCGAAACGTTGCACCATTAAAAATGGGAGCAGGTAATGGCCTCCTTACACCAAACAACTTTGACAAGATTTGGGAAAGATTCTTGAAAGATTGGAGTCTTTTAACTAGTGCCCCCCATTCAAGCTATACTCAAAAGACTACAATCTTTCAAGAATCTTTCCCAAATGTTGTCAAAGTTGCTTGGTGTAAGGAGGCCATAAGACAGTGTGCGGATATCTCTTCTTTTTCCCTGCTTTTGAGTTCTCGCCTTGTGTTTAATGATGAAATTTTGCCTGAAAATGAAAGTTAAAACTCTGTTTCCTAAAAGAATGAATAGTCCAAAAGGAGAAAATAAAGGTTTAACTGGGAAAAATGTTAATGGATAAAGGTAGCTATAGAGAGGAGGAGCAGAATAGTGGTGCCTTCAGTCTTGTAAAATTGATGGACTTTTCAAGTCCTTTTACATAAGTAATATTTCCACATGGACTTCATTGACTGTTGTTCTTTCCATTCCGCTGACAAGGATCAGATGGGAACGTCTAAAGTGGTTCCACCAAATCAGACCCGCTCCAGAACTGCACCAGCTGGGAAAACCTCCTCTGACAACTCCACCACCGCCTGCCCCCAGTCACAAGCAAATAGCACAAGGGTCATAAGGTAACCTACTGTCTGTTAAACCCACCCACCAACAGACACACACACATGCACACGCACACAAAAGACAAAAAAATCCACTATAGAAGTTGTTACGGTTTTCCTGTGGGGAACCGTAACAGAAGTAAATATAGTGAAAGTAGCTTTGACAGTATGTGTTAAAATATACGCTGACATAAATTGAAATATACACTGACATATATTGAAATATACACTGACATACATGGCATATGCACTGGGACGAGGCATAGTGCAAGTGCTCATGTCTGGCTGGGCCTGCAGGGTGCATTCGGCTCCGAGTAAAGGTCAGATCAGCAGGGACTACGATCGGGAGTTCCCCTCGGTGGAGGTCGGCCCCAGGCAACTGCTGAAGTGCTCCGGGTCAAAACAAAGCAACCTGGGCTCCGTGCGGATGGACAGTGAGGTAAAGAGCACCGTCACAACATCTCCCAGTGATGTGCCTGGGGAGAGCTGGAAGTCAGGGACCACTGGGAAGAGCCAGTCTGTCATGTCTGCATGTTGAAAAAGATGGAATAAGTTAAGAAGTAGAGGTGTGCAAAAGTGAGGCAGAATTTTCTGAAGAGAGAGAGTTAGAATAATAAAATGTATCATTTACTACGTATGTATTAAATTGTATGTTGTACAACTCCATTACACATCACATCAGTGCAAGAACAACGTGACAGTGAACAGGAAGATCACAACTGCTGCATCAGTCAAGCAGACTTCTCATTGTCCAGTTTTTGCAATGCACCATAATTATGTCTTCCTGTAGGACATTGACAGTGATGAAGAATGGCAGAAGTTTGCTGAAGTGACGGATTGGACATGTCAGGTTTTGGCCGACTCAAATATTTTATCCCGCCTGAAGGGAAAACTGCTTGCTTCCAAAGAAAAGGTAAGAAGTGCTCAGTTTTGTAAAGTATATTGTCATCAGTTTCTGTAAAGTTTACTCCATGCTGTCATTGTGTCCAGGCTATTGCATTTACACCTGGGTGCTGGTCATATAATTAGAATATCATCATAAAGTGATTTATGTCAGTAATTCCATTCAAAAAGTGAAACTTGTATAATGTATACATTCATTCCACACAGACTGATATATTTCAAGTGTTCATTTATTTTAATTTTATGATTATAACTGACAACTAATGAAAACCCTAAATTCAGTATCTCAGAAAATTAGAATATTGCGAAAAGGTTCAATATTGAAGACACCTGGTGCCACACTCTAATCAGCTAATTAGCTCAAAACACCTGCAAAGGCCTTTAAATGGTCTCTCAGTCTAGTTCTGTAGGCTACACAATCATGGGGAAGACTGCTGACTTGACAGTTGTCCAAAAGACGACCATTGACACCTTGCACAAGGAGGGCAAGGCACAAAAGGTCATTGCTAAAGAGGCTGGCTGTTCACAGAGCTCTGTGTCCAAGCACATTAGAGAAGGAAAAGATGTGGTAGAAAAAAGTGTACAAGCAATAGGGATAACCGCACCCTGGAGAGGATTGTGAAACAAAACCCATTCAAAAATGTGGGGGAGATTCAGAGGAGTGGACTACAGCTGGAGTCAGTGCTTCAAGAACCACCAAGCACAGACGTATGCAAGACATGGGTTTCAGCTGTCGCTTTCCTTGTGTCAAGCCACTCTTGAACAAGAGACAGCGTCAGAAGCGTCTCACCTGGGCTAAAGACAAAAAGGACTGGACTGCTGCTGAGTGGTCCAAAGTTATGTAAATTTTGTATTTCCGTTGGAAATCAAGGTCCCAGAGTCTGGAGGAAGAGGTAAGAGGAGAGGCACAGAATCCACGTTGCTTGAAGTCCAGTGTAAAGTTTCCAGTCAGTGATGGTTTGGGGTGCCATGTCATCTGCTGGTGTTGGTCCACTGTGTTTTCTGAGGTCCAGGGTCAATGTTAACCTGGCCCTAGCCAGATGAATGTCGTTCCGCTTAGCTCCGCCTAGCTTCACTCACATCCATCTGGAACCTCTTCCATTGAGAGTGATTTCTCCAACCAACTTTATGGTTTAGCCAATCAGGACGCAGGGCGGGAGTTTCATAGATGTGACATAGTGTAGAAGCGACTGTGAGACTGTTATCAGCGTCACGGGTTGGCTTCGATGTGAGTGGTTGAAGTAGCACGTCAATAGATGACGGACAAGTGGCTTATTCAATCATATGCAAGCATTTTTTGATTAGGTCCAGCCTTCTGAAGCAACACTTCAATGGATCGGTTCCAGATGGATGAGTGGAGCTAGGCGGAGCGAAATTCATCTGGCTAGGGCCAGGTTAGGTCAATGTAGCCGTCTACCAGGAAGTTTTAGAGCACATCATGCTTCCTGCTGCTGATCAACTTTATGGAGATGCAGATTTCATTTTCCAACAGGACTTGGCACCTGCACACAGTGCCAAAGCTACCAGTACCTGGTTTAAGGACCATGGTATCACTGTTCTTAATTGGCCAGCAAACTCGCCTGACCTTAACCCCATTGAAAATCTATGACTTATTGTGTAGAGGAAGATGCGATACGCTAGACCCAACAATGCAGAAGAGCTGAAGGCCACTATCAGAGCAACCTGGGCTCTCATAACACCTGAGCAGTGCTACAGACTGATCGACTCCATGCCACGCCGCATTGCTGCAGTAATTCAGGCAAAAGGAGCCCCAACTAAGTATTGAGTGCTGTACATGCTCCTACTTTTCATGTTCATACTTTTCAGTTGGCCAACACATTTCTAAAAATCCTTTATTTGTATTGGTCTTAAGTAATTTTCTGAGATACTGAATTTGGGATTTTCATTAGTTGTCAATTTGGGATTTTCATTAGTTGTCAGTTATAATTATCAAAATTAAAAGAAATAAAAATTTGAAATATATCAGTCTGTGTGTAATAAATGAATATAATATATAAGTTTCACTTTTTGAATGTAATTACTGAAATAAATCAACTTTTTGATGATATTCTAATTATATGACCAGCACCTGTATATTTTAATTTATTTATTTAGATTATATGTTTGTCCAAAGTGATTAAAAAAAAAAAGTGATTTAAAAAAATAGCACAATCAAGGTACAGTGTGAATTACAGACATTTTTGGAACAAAAATTACTACTTTACATAAAAATCAAGGATGGCCCTTCAGAGTCAAGTTAAGTCAAGGGATGTAGAGAAGAGGGATAGACAGGACATTGTTTCCATTATTCCTCTTAGAGAGACTTTGTCAGAGATGTGATATTGCAAAACTTAAATTAGGTAATTATTTTCATAGTTGCTTAAACACACAAATTACGGTAGGGGCCCTAATAAAGGATTGGCGAAGTGCAAGAACAAATGTCATGCATGAGCTAAAGCTACTGTGTGACGTGTGGGAGCATCGAACTGACCTGCCAATGTTTGATCTTGGTATTTAATGGGCAAATAGACTTTGCCAAGTGATTAAGTTAGCTTTAATTAGACATTAGACTTTCCCTTTGCCCATCGTTTAAAGTGAGGCCCAGAGCTCTGCCTGATATCTACCCCGTTTGTTCACTAGCTGCTGGATGGCATGTTGGAAGGTGCGAGTCAGATTCGGGAACCCCTTCAGGTTCTGAGAAATGTTTTGATCTCTGACCCGGAGCAAGCCCGCCATGTTTGTCAGGAAGTTGGTCTGCCACACTTCCTGTTTGATCTCATTGAGGATGTTCTTGGCAACACAGTAGTCCTGCAGGTAAAACAGCCAACAAACATCAGCTTCTATCAGCTATCTGCATTCACTGAGACTGTATTGAGGTTCGGTACTATTCAAATGAGGAGTAGATGATCTAATTGTGTATTGTCTCTGGGGCTTCATCTCTGTAGCAGGCCTGGAGTGGAGCAGTCTTGGGAGACCTGATGACTGTGCTGCTGGTGTACTGGGAAAGAGATCCGGACTGGGAAGTCACAGGCAGGAGGTATATGTCCACTCCTCTCTCTCTTTTTCCTGCACTTTTGTGGTTTGAATCTATGGAAAGAAAATCTTTACATTTGCATATACTTATTTGACAGACACTTTTAGTCATTTGGAGGGCAGCAGTTCGATTGTATGTAGCCAAAAACATTGAGAAAGGGACTGCTGGCACATTTGCTTGTGCCGTAGCAGCAGACATGATTAAGATATCTGCTCAGACTTAACAAATATTGGGGCTGGATTACGGCTTTGGCATCCAGATATTTAATGTTGGCAGCCACCAAAGACGTTCGCTGTGTGTGGAAAGTCCCTGTCAGCAGGTGTTCACTGTGATAAACAAATCCAAAATCTTGGCATTGGCCAACATCCTGTTCAACCAGTTGAGTTACACAAGCACAGTAGCTGTACTTAAACGTGATATAATAAATCACTCCAAAAGATGCAGAGTAGTTTCTCTCCATAGAAAAAATCATCACGGTTTTATACATATCCTGTAGCTCGTTTGAGAAAGGTTCTTTTTAAATCTTTACCATAATATATACAACATGCAAATCCCCATACAAATACACACTAGTTCAAATAGTATTTTTCCTGTATATGATAGGATAAAACTGATCACAATGACGTGTTCCCTTGAACAGACTGGAAGATCTCTCCAAGCTGTTCCTCCCAGTGTTGCTGCGTCCCTGCCCGCACCCTCTGGTGGTATGTGTGTTAGCACCCTTCTGACAGCCGCTCCCACAACAGATGTTTCTATCAATATTCATGAGACGGCTAGATGAGCAGCTAGCACGGCCTGCACCCCTGCGGCATGTTAAAATGAGCCCAGGCGCTCTGTACTGCATGTCTGAGCCCACTTGTTTGTTTGTGTGTGTGTGTGTGTGTGTGTGTGTGTGTGTGTGTGTGTGTGTGTGTGTTGCAGCCTCTATCAGCCTCAGTTCTGACCCTTTTCACACACCGTGGTGTGCATGTGGAGGTTGGGATGGACAGGCTGATGCTCATGTTGAAACATTTGCTGACAGACCCTGAAGAGGTATGTCTGTATCCTCTATATAAAATGACATTGATTACATTTAATATAATATATATTTTTTGTATTTAAAATATAATCGATATACATATATAAACATTATAGAAATCTGTCCTTTTGATCACACCAAACTGTGTGATGCACACCAAACTGATGGATGCAAAAATTGATTCTCTGTCCACAGTTTTACCACCTCCCACCCCCCCACTGGGGCATCTGTGATGGGTTACTCTCACTGTTGCTCTATACAGTCTCAGAGGTCATTTAACATATGTTTCTGTATTTTTATTTTATCCCGTACGTCTGATTTCATAAGGGGATGCGACTGTCTGAAACATTGTTCACTTGTGTTACCTGTACCAGGGTGAAGTAGACTCTTTGTCTGGCCTGTTGGACTCTGATGTTTGGTGCCATCTATGGGTAAAAGTTGGAACCTCACTGGAAAAAACAACAAAGAGGAACTTTGTGTCGCACAATGGTACAGATTCTTTCTTTCTTTTTCTCTGAAATGACCTGTTTGATGAGCAGATGTTTGTATGTATACTTGCTCTTTCCTCGGTGTAATCTGCTGCCCCTTCATCCCCGTTAGGACTGCACGATCTCCTGTCTCTGGCCACGCTTGCCTTCAGCCACGAGCCGTACAGCTGTGTCCCTCTGCTCTCCGACAGCTCGACCGCCTGCGTGTCCACCCTGAGCCATCTGCTGGACGCTCGCCGGTCCGTGGACATCTGTCCTTTAACGCATCTCACAAACACAACAGACAAGCAGCAGCATCAGCAGCACACAAGTAGACACAGCAACAGCAACCAGCGTGCCGCTATTGCATTCATGGCATAGGTTGTTACAGATGCGTTGGCGTGAGATTATACGCCTTTGTGCTTCCTCTCTTACGTCAACAGCGGCGAGCTGACTGGCAGCAGAGGCGGCGAGCTCTGGGGCGGCGCGGGCGCCAGCAACCTCCCTGTGATGAGCTGCCACCTGCTCTGCTTCCCCTTTGCCCTCGAGTTGTCTCCCGAGAAGATGGCACAGCTCCTCCAATCCTATCACAGCGCCAGCGTCGTCAAGGGTCTTGTGCAGGTGCAGCACATATTTACACCCTTCTGCAGTTTCTTCCTGTAACATCTTTTGAACTGAATGCATTGCTGCATCCTGTTAATCGCCCCACTAAGAGAAATGTGCTTTTATAAATGTTGATTCCTCTGCCCGCACGGTTTAGTGTGTGAAGTGGGAGCGGTCACTTAGTCTTTGTCTTGTTGTTGTCTGTTTGCCTGGCTAGGTCATCCAGTCCTTGCCCCCGTCCTCCCTGCTGGAGCTGCCCCTCACCTTGCTGTGCCGTCTGTCGCTGTGCGACCCTCAGCGCTCCGTGCCCAGCTTCACAGCCGCGGCCTGGGACCGAGGCTTCTTCTCCCTGCCCGGGGACGCTGGACCGGCGAGGACCGAGCAGAGCCACGACCGGTCACAGTCACAGTGGTCAGGGAGTGGAGCGGGCCGGTCCACACGCAACCCGCTCCCCACAGAGAGCAGCGAGGATCCGTCAAAGGACAGCAGGATGAGGGGAAACGGTGGTCACCACCAGTCAAAAGACAGGACACAGCAGGCCATGGGGAGGGCAGAGCAAATGTGGGGAGGAGAGGGTGTGTCCATCAAAGACAGCCTTGACCAGCACAGTGCCCATGTAGAGGAGATTATGGACAGTTTAGAGAGCTCCAACCTACTCAGTGAGCACAGAGCCCAGGTTAAGAGGACCCAGACCCAATCCAGAGTTGGTTTAAACCAGTCCAGAACCGTAGATCAGCCCACAGGGAAGCCCAGCCAAGCTAGTGCCGTGGGGGCAGGAGACCAGCCCACGGAGCCCGCTCGGGTCCGGACAGCCAGCGCTCTCCTGCTGCTCCTCCTGGAGGAGGTGTCCCTGTCGGGCTGCGCGGCCGAGCTCCTCTCCCTGCTGTCGCAGGTGGCCCGCAGCTCCATCCGCTCCTCCCTGCTCCTCCTCCCCCTGGAGCCCGCCACGCTGCGCACCGCCCTGGGCCACCCGGAGGACAGCGTGCGGGCCGCCGCCTGCAGCCTGCTGGGTAATCTGGACCCCCTGGTGGGGTGGTCCACGTCGGACGCGGACGCCCGCCTGGGTTTGGCCGCGCCGCCTGTCCTCCTGGAGGACCTGGTCAGCTGCTTGCGCGACCCGTCTCCGTCCGTGAGGAAGAGGGCGTGCCGGGCGGTCGGGACGTGGCTGGGGCTGATCGCGCTGGCGGGGCCGGGAGAAGGGACGCTAGGCCAGTCCCACGAGCTGAAACTGGGCAGAAATGCAGGCGCTTCAGGTGGCAGCTCCCTGGCCCGAGCGAGGGGGAGAGTGGACAGACGGGGCAGCACAGGCACAGTCACTGGGGGGGGACGGGACGGGGTTGAGGGATGGATGGAGGTGGCGCTGGGCGCGGTGGCACCGCTGGCGTCGCTGCTCCGTGACCCGGACTCCCTGACGCGCCAGCACAGCTGCTCAGCGCTGGGCAATGCTGCTGGCCTCCGCGGGGGGAGGACCGCGCTGCTGGACGCCGATGCCCAGCGCCTGCTCCTGCATGCGGCCCAGGCCGACTCCCAGCATGCAGTGCAGCGAGCGGCGGCCGCAGCCCTGTGCTTGTTTGAACAGCAGGACACACAGCAGCAGCAGGTGAGGGGGTGTGGTGGACAGAGTGTCGGTACATGACACACAGTGTCTCAAAAGCACAACTGTCCTACAAACTGAATAGAACTGGGAGTGTTCGCACAGATCTAAGAATGCTGAGCCACCAAAATGATACATCGTGTTCTCAACAGTCTGGTCTAAATAGTGAAATTAATAATGTGGCACATAAAATCTCTTACCCCAGCACACAAAGCACACTTTCCCCAAATGTTTGTGTTAGATCTTATTGTAGGTATACTATTGACATATACTATACACATTCCCTCGCAATGTGTCTGAAGTCACCTGTAGCAAGTGGAATAAAACAGTTTAATCTGAGATGTCGTTCCAATGGATGGATGGGATGCTTTTTCTCTCATAATTATTTAGTAATTTTGTTGAGTCAAGGCCCGCCAACAGTGACAGACAATGTAAAGATGAAATCTATCATTTGGTTTGTGAATTGGAATAAAAAGAATAAAACATACCACAAACCTTTCATGTGCTTAAATCAAGATGAGATGGTGTCAAGCCCAATTAATTTCACATGTCATGGCTGAGTACCCAAAGTCATCATCAACATCAATCCCCATATCTTGCTCCGTCACTGAAAACATATTTTCACAGCACGAGACGCATCTTGCCGAGTATGCGGAAACACCAAAGCCCCAGCATACGTTGATTACATTAATGGTGCTCCAGCATTTCTGCTTGTATCGGGGAGTCATTAAATTCAGGACAACTCGGCGGGAGCTCTGTTTGAATGAGCTCATTAATCATCAGACGCCTGCATTCAGAGACACTTTCTGAAGCAGAATTAATCCACGTCAGTGGAAACAGACACTAGAAACAGTCCAACGCCATGCCTAGCGTACAGCACAGAGTGCCCCACCCTGTTCCCACTCAGTGTGAGATGCATATGACAGACAGAAAACCCCTACATTTACATCTCTTGCTTGCTAAGAAAAGTAGCCAACACTAACCAGCTTCACAAAAATCAAAAGATATGCGTACAAAAAAGTGCCATATTTCTCCCACTGTTTATTGCATGGATTATGTTGTTTGTCATTCCATATCTCTCCGTGTTTATCATTTCATGTAAATATTTACATGTGTAATGATACATTGGAGGATTGAGGACAGTGCAGTTGAAATGTTCCTTTCGATACAGAGCCAAGTTTGACATTAGTTTGTTTTGCTGTGGTATTAGAGGCCTGTGGCTTTGGGGGGCAAAATGGCCTGATTTACGTTCTGATCACAACATGTTTCTCAGCCAGAGCAAAACATATTAAATTGGGGGATATTAGGAAGCAGCATAATAGGGCTTACCAAATGGGCTTGAGAAACAGAGGGCCGCAACACCAGCTGTCTAGACATTAGTGGAAAAAATCTTCCACAACTCAGGCAATCAGTATGGTAAAAGGCAGAGTATCACGCTAGCAATCTCATGGAATAAAGTTGTTTTGGAAGGAATGTATATGTGTCCCCATCAGCATATGGGGCATGCTATGATGCTTTGCTGTAGTTTATCCAGAGATGGTTGTTTAGTGTATGAAGGGGCCAATTATTGGATTGCAGTGATTTACATTGAAGGACGCCCCACTGCTCTTATGGATTATGTGTCCTGAAATAATTAAGGGACTGCATAAAACCCCATGCAATTCAGTTAGAGATCTGAAAAGAATGTAAGGCCCAGGGTTTGTGCCACATGATTAAATGGTTGCCTATAACTTTGCCTTGCATTGGAGTTGCTGATACCTATGTGACTATATGTTTATCATTGTATGGTGGTCTTTCTTTGATTATAATGTCATGAACACTTGCCCCCCCCCCCCCTTCTCTCTCTCCTTCGCTCTCAATCTTTCACAAGGCTGTGAAATCCCTGCATGCCTGCAACATCCTTTGCCACGCGGCCTCAGACTGCCCCGCCACTAGATGATCACGATCACTGACTGCATGTTGAGAATGGTAACAAATGATGTACATTTTCCAAATAATGATGCGTTCTTGAAATGTTACTTCAGTTTTATTTCACCTTCATTATGAACGCCAACTTGTGTCAGTGTGTTTGCAGCTGCAACGAAATTAAATGCTTTGTACATATATGTGTTTAGACCTAAAGCAAAAGTTAGCTAAATAGATTCGAAATTAAATGCAGTAAAATGTCTGATAATTTCCATCTGATCGCTTGAAGAGGGGTATTGTTGTTCGAACAGTTCATCAAAATGCCACCTTTTCCTCGAGACGTGTTATCCTAAATTCATGTTTATCAATGGATCACAACATAGAGTAATTAAGAAAATGCTAAATCAAAGAAAAGGTAGTTCTTATTTTTATGCTAATAGCCCAATTCTATGCTTGTCAAAACATGGCTTTAGGGGATGAGTGGATGAAAAACAAGCTGATTTGAAGACATCATGAGAAAACGTTTGCGCCAAACATGACATCTGGTGATTCAGTTTGGACAGCCCGCGTATCTGTTTGTGCCAACGGGCCGGGATTAGGTAGCAGGTCCTGTCATCTCCGCAGAAATAGCATGACTCATTTGAGTTAACGTGTGGTTTACCTGTCGGCCAATTTAAAACAACGTTTTAGAGCGCATTTACACCACGATGTCACAGATGATCAGCCAAAATCTACCCAAATGCATGAAGCGCGCCAAAACAATTGCATGTCACATACATTTGCGAAATGTGTGAATAGGAGTTTCTCCGCTACAGCTCACACGTTTTAAGTTAAACAAAAAGAGTAAGTTTGTAACACTCTTAATATCCAGAAAATTGTGGGAAAAGCGTGTTGGTATGTAATATTTAAAATTCCTGTTAAAAGACTCTCAGGTGTAGGTTTGATTCAAGCTTGAATTGTCTTATTCTCTGATAAAATTGGACCCTTTCAAAATATAGCAGAACTGAAGACAAGCACATTAATATATCCGATATTTATTTATTTTTTTCCACAAAATGTGAATTGTCCTATAGGATGATTTTTTTTATTTTTTTTTGCAAAGCATAGGGCATATTTTGCAAATCATAATGGGCAAAGCATGTTTTTCCTTGATTCGAGTCTACAAAAATATGAATGGGGTTTGATGAGGGTTTTAATGTTATTTCAAAAGCTCAACGTAACAATTTACATGTTTTTCATTGACCAGTTATGATTATTTTTCTTCATCAATTCCAGTAATTGTTACATAACCTGACATAGCCATTGGCACTGTCAATCGGGGTTGTCAATGTTGTGAATTATTATGTGCAATTATTTCCTTTAAAATGCGTAATTACGCGTTGGCCTACGTATCGTAATTATTTCTATCTACATACCGTATTTATTTTATTTTTCTATATTAAAAAAGATATATACAGGCAAATGTGTGTATTGTGTTAAGGTCTGGGTGGTCTCGTTTCGAAATATAAAATAGATTAGTTTTATCCACAAGGGCCCAATATTCCCGCACAGAATGTGTACTACGGCTTAATACAGCGACAGGCCGATCAGCACTGAGAGAAATAATTAAAAATTAATTCATTATCGCATCTTGGTGCTCTGCATACCTAATAGACTGAGTTATCGTCTCAGTCAGAAATAAAGTGTTTCTGAGGTCGTCACTACAATTTGATAACGTAATTGCCGTGTATTTTTTTTTTTTTTATCAGTTACTGGCAACACTAGACTTCTGTGAATGCGGTAAATAGACGATTATTGTTTTACTATTTTAAGTTAATACAATTAGCTTTCTGTGATATTTATATAAACGTGTAACATTCTTCGTTTATTTCAACGTGGACAGCAACATATATCAGCCTTGTGGGTGGATGGGAAGCCTAGAATCTCAGTTCGTGGAAAGGTCAGCATGCTGTTTGTGTGGTGGTGAATGAAATGAATACAACTTGGTGACCGAAATATATTTCATTTGAGACCAAGACACCCCACCCCACGCCACACACACACACACACCCTCTCTTTCCCCACACGCACACTTACTATGCTATAAATAAACATTTTACCCTTGTGAGTCTTTTGATGCCTTTCAGTCTATTTTAGCCAACACATGCGCACACTCTCTTGGATGCTTCTCTGGCACCGATATCCTCCAGCACCGCGCATTTTTTTTCGTAATTGTGAAAACAAAATATCACCCAGAGTTCAAAGCTCACATGTCCTGCCACAACATAGAATAGCCTAAACCACGTGTTTTGCACAAGTCTGCTCAACTGGCCTTACTAACAGATTCATCAAATAGCCTGATCGATTTTAAGGGTTACCCTAAAGGTGACACGCATGGCTCTCCTCTTGGAGACATTTTCCTACGCAAATATTTGTGCAGGACAAATAGCCCTTGCGCTTTATGCTAATGCAGACCCTTTGTTTGAAATGCGATTTTCCTCTCTACACTAGTAATCTCCGGTTAATTGTAATTCGTGACTCAATAAAGAAAACAAAGTATCAGAACGCAAATCCTGCTTTTAAAGCTGAATTTTGCTACCGTGCCAAGAATTATAATCTATCCATACAGCCAAATCTCCGAAATATTTTACAACACACCAGCTTCAAAATGTATTACTGCGGTCACAAATCACTTTATTTGGGTAAGAGGAATGACATGAAGCACAAAGCAAATATGATGACACATCGACATGTCTCCTACAAAATGGCTACTGTTGGTATTTCAGCTGGTGTAAAATATCAAAATAGTGAAAGCTCAACTGCGTGTAGCCCCATAATTGAAACACACATCTAAACCACAAAAATGACAGAAATCACATTGCACTGTTAGCTATATTTCATAAACATGATTGTAAATCGCCAAACTGTAAAATATCTGTCATCAATAATCTGTAGCCTATAGAAGAAATACAAATTATGGAAAGGAAACATTGGCCTCTATTGCTATATCATTTAAGGTGCATGAACTAAAATAATAAACAACTCATAAAGATTCACATTTCAGTAGTTCAGGCATTTGTGTCCTCATGCCCACTTATTCTGTTCAACTAAACTCATTTACCTGACTTAAAAATAATCTGTTTTCAAAACCATAACATTGATTTAAATGTTGATGAAATATTGCTAAAAGCAGAGACATGGCACCCTATGCTGTATGTATGGACATCAAATGCTACACAAACACTCTAGTGAAAAATATAAAAAGCTGTATAACTATAAATGTCTTTTTTTCTCTCACTCAAGAAACAATTCAAAGATAGAAATCAGAGCATTCGAGCCTTATAAAATCACAAACCCTGATTGTTCTCGCAAATACAGCAGTGACATTGGGCCAAGCAGTAGTTTGTGAATTAAAATACCCATTCACATCACTGTTACATGAAATGACTGGGCAAGGAGTGAGACACTGGCATTTTCCTTGCTGGAAATGAGGGACTTAGCACTCTGAACTTGTGCACTGGTGGTGTGCTATACAGTCTGTCAGGAACAAGAAAACAAAAAATACATGAGAAGCCATGAAGTCTTTGCCATGCAGAGGAGAGGAAAAAAATGACCAACACACATAGAGCTTGTAGCACACACAAGTTACAAACTGACATACCTCCAGACCTTTGGACATGTATAAACCTGAGCTGCAGAACTTACTTAGTAGGGAATAAAACTTCGTTTAGCTCATTTTCCTGAGGGAATACAATTTTGGAACATATATCATGGACAAGAACTTCCTTTCTTGCTTAGTGCACATCCTTTTTATAGTTCAGCTCATAACTCAATCAAACATTAAAAACAAAAACAGTAGGTGGTTTTCATCACCTTTGCTAACTAAAGTATATGTGCTATTCTTAAGACTAAATTAAAATTGATCATATATATATATATAAAACAATGACCCGCTTTAATTGGTAGTCTTGGAGAGAGGATACCCATGGATGCGGAAAGCTGATTGTCACCTAAGACATGACAGGATCACAGTGCTGACTTAGTTGGGAGTTCAAGCGGAGCTCATATAGGGGAATTTGTGCTGCAGCTGGTGGAATTTGTCAGTTTGTAACAACAAAATTAAAAATAAAAATAACAAACACTAATAACGTGCAAAACCCCTATCCCTTTTCTTAGAAAAAAACATTCAACGCTCTTGAAAACATTCTAACTCAAATCGTATTCCCTGTTATATCGCTCTCGGATCTACTTGCAGGGGCTTCGGTTAACGGGCGCTTGGCATCAGGGGTTTGGTGCAGGGGTTCAAGCGCTGGCCTCCTGTTTAAGGCGCTGGCTGCGGGCCTTGTACACCTCGATCAGGAGATCTTTGACATACTGGATCTCACGCTCCACCGACTCCGCCTTGTCTCGGAGTTCCCGGTTCTTTCCTTCCAGGCCGTGCAGCTGTTCCTCCAAGCAGTCCAGTTCTGCTCGCTTCCTCTGGCGGTATCTTCATGGTTTTAACAAAAAAATTAAATACATTTTGTTAATTTTTATTTTATTCAAAAAATGAAATTAGAGAAAACAAAAATGAACAGTAACATTAAAAATGGCTCGTAACTAACATAAGCTGTAAAGTAAAGTATGATGCCTACATCCTTGATTTATTAGCACTGGTATAACAGGTAGTATTTAACATGTAATTTGATCTGCTGCATTAAAAAAAAAAATCTCAACAATAGGGATTACAACCATACATTATAATGTACATTACTTCAGCTGGTATCATACCTATGAGCAGCTGTCTTGTTCTGGTCCCGCTTCTTCTGCCTGCGTTCTCCGTGATGCACTTCCATTGGTAGGTCGTCTAGTTCAGACTTCAGAGAACATGAGTCCTCCTTCAGCCCACAAACCACCCTTGGGCCTGGCGATCCCATGTCGGATCCCTGCCTGTCCCCAACCAAACACTCGGACCCCTGTCCCTCTAAAAAGCCACAGTGGAATTCGCTATGTTGGCGATGCCCCATTGGCATGCCTTCTGCTTTCAGTGGTTCACTCATAGCACCTAGGAAGCTGTGGTAGGCCTCCATTTGGGTTGAGCCCTGGAGGAAGCATCCATCACTGGACTCTGACTTCCAAGGGATGTTGTTGGCCTTGGCAACTTCACCACTGCCCTTGCTTTCACTCATCATTGCTACTTCATTGCTTACGCCTATACCACTAATGGTAACTTCCCTTACACCATACATCAACATTTCTTCTTTCTTATGTGGGCCTTCAAGAGGCCCATTGAAGCTATACCCATTGCCAATAAGTTTGCCTCCACCCATGGTTTCCTCTGTATAACGGCAATTTTTCTCTTCCTTTGGTAAAATGGCACACCTTCTGATCTCAACCGCACTGCCCAAGCAGTACCCTTTGCCCACCACCCTCTCATCTTCGACACAGCTGTAACTACTGCCACTAAGTGCCACCGCTGGGTTACCTGAGCTATTTCCTTTGGAATTCCAGATGCTATTCTCGTAGCCCTCGCCCACCCTTAGCCCGTCGGAAACTCG
This sequence comes from Alosa pseudoharengus, assembly GCF_046254945.1. Classification (NCBI taxonomy): domain Eukaryota; kingdom Metazoa; phylum Chordata; class Actinopteri; order Clupeiformes; family Clupeidae; genus Alosa; species Alosa pseudoharengus. The sequence goes on along the minus strand of NW_027468870.1, from coordinate 34,300,683 downwards.
CTTTCGGCCGCAGCCATTGTTGTTGTTGTTGGGGCGACTGCAACTGTATGGGGCGTGTCTCGGGATCTTGGATCGGCCTATTGGGCTGCCACAAAAGCTCAGCAGGTCGAGTTCCCCAGTTGCTAGGGTAACAAGAAGAGGGCCGGATTCCGGTTGGTTTGAGGTGGCGTATGACGCATAGGGCAACTGGTAGTATGACGGGGGCCCCACTGGCGTCGGACCCTTGTCACATTTGCCCAGTTTCGAGGCTTTCTCAGGAAGTGGGTCGGACAGGAAGTAATCCTCTAGTTGAGCGAGCTCTTCTTGCAGCAGAGAGGTCATGACCTCCAAATCCGAGGGCACCTGGATGTCATGTTGGAGGGGTGAGGGGGGAAGGGAGGCATTTGGGGAGGGTGAGGAGTGAGGGGTTGGGAGGTAAGAGGAGAAATCCACTTCTTCCGTCATCCAGTCAGTGAGACCATCACCTATTGCAAGAGAGAAGATCATTAATTCTCAAGCAAGCACTCAAGCATAGTATTTGTAGTAACATATTAAAGTATTTTCTGAATCGTTTCATTAGTTGAGCATTTATGGTTTTTTTTTTTTTTTTGAAGAACACAAACAAATACAAAAAAATACCACAGTACTTAAGATTAAAGCGCATAATCAAGCGAAACAACATTCAAAGTCGTTCTAAAGAATGCTCTAAGAGGAGATCGATCAGTATTTTACTCACTGTTCAAGGAGAACGAATGTGCTGCAGTGCGGTGCCCACCTGAAACTGAGAAAAATAAAAAACTGTATTCACTGCAACTCACCAATTAAGTGCTGGCTCTCCTCAGGCCCCTCCCCCCTGCGTCCCTCCGATTGGCTGTGGTTAGCCTGTGGGTGAGAGAGAGCGAGGGGTTCTGCCGGGCAGGCGAGTAAAGCCTTCCAAATAGGTGCCGACACTGCCATCATCTTGTCCGTTTGCCTTACAGTTTAGAGGTCCGAGTGCACGCTTCGAGTTTGTGAAGTTCGAGTGATGAGCCACAGAAAAAAGGGCTGGGTGAGCATTATGAAACCTGGGGAAAAAACAGCAGGTGTAAAACTTCATCAGCTCCAATAGAACCATATCACACATAGTCAGATCTGATCATGTTTTCACTTTTGCTTATATCAACAAAATAAAAACGAAAACAACCAAGCAATAAGAAAAAAAAGAAAGCCCTTTTTCACAACACTAGACTCAACAGGTTTAAAATAACAAGTTTAAATTAATTGACAAATTATAAACATGATTTGTTTTAATTAGAGACTTACCAGAGCACTTACAAATACACTAGCCAAAAAAAAAAAACTCACAAGCTTAATAGCCTAATCCCAGTTGCCAAAAAGTGATCAGACATCTCATTTTCATTCAACACAGTATTGCAATCACCATGGGACCAATTTACCAACCTCCAATGTTCCTCTCAGAAAATCTCTAGTGCCCAGTTAGGAAACTCAGTAGAACTCCCTATGTGAGCTGCTGGGTGTAAGCCCAAGGCAGGGTTTACCAGCTGTTTGTTAAGTCCAGTCTCGCGCGTGAAAACAGGCACAACAAAACATCTGACTCCACAAGAGAGCACGCGTATGCAGACGATTTGAAAAAAAAATAACCCTTCCTTATTATAATTAAATTAAATTTCCTGAATGCGAGATTAAGAATATAATACTAACAGAAAACAGAAAATACGATTCTATCTGCCGACATTTGTGGTGCACAATAACACCCCACCAAAGAGTTAACTGTATGTCTGTACTACAGCTTGTATGCTGTGTTTACCCACTGTGATGTACAGTCACAGGAAAAGAGAAAGTTGCTGCCTTCGGATGAACTAAACCTTGTTACAGCGCTGCAACTGGATTCACTCTGGCTTAGAATGAAAACAAAGTTGTCCTACTACTTGGCACACTATTAAAAATTTGACAGAAGGGGTGGCCAGAAGACCCACATAATTGAATCCCGCGGATAATAGATTAAGCGCCCAAAGCATAAGGCAAGTGCATAAGCAGATGATCTCGAGATGCTAGGCACACACGTGGTATAGCTTCTGCCAATGACGTAATGCACAACAGTTGGCAGTACTTTTGGAATGACCCAGGTCTATTGTTCGCGATCTTGAGTAGACTATGCAGTGTCGCCCTACTACATTAATTCAGCACATGGAAAACAAGCTTAGATTTCAATTTCAGAAACTGTTAGACGACTAAAAATACTCAGGTAGTGTACTCAACCCATCAAAACATGCAATTCAGTAACTGTCATGCGGGCTATGGGTCGTGGGTAAACACTGCTCTCTTCGTAAAAACATGTTTTAGAATGTCCGCAGTATTACGCACGGCACTAGCCATTGTTTCCAGACTTTGGTTTATGGTCGTTAGCTGTTCTGAATGTCACCTGATGGTCATACATGACAATACACTGCATAATAAACTGTTGAGCTAATTAATAGCTGTAAGTAATACTTAGCCTGCTACACAACAAAGAAGTGTGTACACCAATAACAGCTTTGGCTAAATCTTGCCTCCGCGCAAGCAACAGTTGCACACATTGTGTCTAAAACTTTGAGTGTAGGCGAAAGTCTGACGTTATACACTGCATAGACATGCACAATGTATGAACAGATACAAATATTAACCAAAAAAGACCACCCATAAAACACAAAGACCCAGCAAGACGGACAAAGAAAGTTCAAATGGTATCAAGTTTTCACTTACTCCATTCTTGCTGGAAATGTAAGTTTTGAGTGCGTTGCAAAAGCAAAGCACGTTGGTCCCTGAGAGTCGACAAGTCTTTGAAATTAAAAAGCCATTGCTCCTTCGGAGTGTGCAGGACAGAAGTGCGGCTGAGCTGTTGCTTTGTTGTGATGAAGTTGATGACTGAGAGGCGACTAATTGAGCGAAAGCATCAGGTCATCCACACCTAGCAACCAGCTGCGTCACGCGGTCACCATTATACCTTAGATTCCTCCGCCCACAATGTAATTGTCAGATGCCCTCAACAAGGGTCACGCCACCTAACAATAATTGTAACCTATCAAGATCCTGAACTATAAATACAAACCCAAGAAAGTCAAGGGTGACCAATAGCTATCACAACAGAGGGGATTGTTGATGAATGAGAACTGTCCATGCGTGAATGGAAGAATGAGGGCGCGTGGTTTCTGGGCGATGTGAGAAATATTAGGGGTGAAAACGTCTGATTGCTCCTATATATCGAGTCCCCTAGATAACAAAAGAATGCTCTGTTATTGTTTCGGGGAACTATTTCATATCAAATACCGAGGAGGAACACTTTTTGCACCCTATGAGATACATGGCCGCTATTGCAGTTCAGTTGCATCAGCGCTCTAAGCAAGAAGCAGATTCGTTGGATCGCCTGAACCTGCCGCGTCGTAATTGGCCGGACAAAGACTGTCTGATCTTCCCATTGGCTATGTGGTGATAGACGTTGCACCAAACCGAGTTTTTAGTTTACCGCTCTCCGTGCACATGTTCTACGTAAACATCCCGGGAGTAAAAACGCAAAGGCAGAAGATTTTCTGCAACGCCTGCTTGTCAGCTGTATCGTGTGACAATGTCATTGTGTTATAGGCTAAGCTAAAATCTTCATGTTACTTCGTAATCAGATTGAATCAATGCATTATGTCAGACTGTGGGTTAATAGCAGCTTGTTATTATTATGGTCTCATAGATATACCAAACTTTCATATTCTTTAAAAATGACATGTTCCTGTCTATTTATAAGACAATTTTTTTTACTGTAGAGGGACACGGGCCTGTTGTTGATAGTACATGCTGCATAATTACTATATATATATATATATATATATATATATAAATTATTCCTATTGATAAGACTAGTCTAAAACTCGTAATTGAAATACACTTGCAAAGTAACCTATTGTAGATATTTTTCAGTAGGCCTATCATTCATTCAACAGTGTGCATTGGTGTGCGGTGATGGAATGTCTAGACAGAATAGTTTAGTAGGTTGTGACCTCCTATGGATCACAGTGAAAACTTGCTTTGTTTGCTTTATAGCATGATGATAGCAAAATAGTAGGCGAACCTATTGTCTGTAAAGAAGTAAGAATATGGCTTATTAAAGGATAGTATCACCAGGATCAGACTATTATGTGCTTATCCATAGCGCAATAATTTATTTTATCAACTGTTATGCAAAGGACCACGCTTTGTTTTTCCGCTTTCAGCAAATCCTAAAGCTGATTGAAGGAGCCGTCTCCCTGTTGCTATAGTAATAGCGAACACTGCCCCCTATTTTAGACATGTTTTCTGGTTGCTGTTGCCATGGGATTTGCGATGCTTGCTCTTTCACTACCACACACTCTGGTCCATGTTTGCCCACGTAGATGGAATGGGTTGCCACTGATGCTATTTTGTTTTAAACCAATTGTTAGTTTGAAATATGAATAAATACACTTAATTCATAACTTTGTGCTCATAGGTTCAGTACACCAGCCCACCTTGTCAGTATCTCTCCATCAAGTTGCTCATACAGCCTAGTGATTTCCTCAATATAAGCAACCACTCACAAGGATTTATGGAAATAAAACTCGCATAGCCAGTTATACCTAATATCATCTTGCCAAGCTTTCAGTTTTATGATCATATCCACAGGGAATATGCCTGTCATTACATATGAACTGTTTTCTTTTACTTCTATCCTTATAAATTTAACTCTTGCACAAATTAGGCAGCATGTACGATCAACAACAGGCCCGTGTCCCTCTACAGTAAGAATAACTGCTTTGATGGATTATGCATTTACACCGGTTGGAGTGTATATCCCCAAAGGAAATTGGATTATTTACATTATAGCTCTATGAGATGAACTTCTGTTTCCACCTAGGCCTACTTTTGCTTTGAGGATCAAAGCGTTTCATACGCTATGTGATAGGCTACTGTAATACAACTCATGTGACGGTTCGGGCGAAGAACTGCAGAAGTGCGACCTGATGCAATCTTCATGACCGCGATCGTAACGGAGACTGGGGTGCGATAATAATGGTTGTTGAAGTCCGGAATCTCTCCCAGGAAAGCGCTGACTATCCCTACTCGCTCATCGTTAATTGGTCCATGGGGGCGCCCTGTTTGTAAAGAGCGTGAGAGAAAACCAGCACGGCACATATGGTGCCTGAACATAGTCCCCGTGTAACATCTCTTAAATTTGACTTTAATAATATCATTCTGAGATATGAGCAGAATTTATTTCAGCTGCCATATTCATTGTTCCTCGAGGAACCTGCACTGTGTGTATAACCGTTAATTAAGCACCTGTTGGTTGTAGGCCTATTATGTTTAATATTGGATTTCACTGCTTTCATTACTATCTTGCTGTAGTTAATGAAAATGATAAAATGGCCTTATGTTACTGTGATGTCTATCTTTCATTCATATGTTAGTGCACATAGCTTAAATCATTGTGCTCACTGTCTTCTCTAGATGTGGTGAGGTTGTCTGTGTGTTTCTGATCTACGAGTCCAACAGGGAGTTTCTTGTCTTTGCCGGCGCGCGCACATGTGTGTGTATGCTCGACAGGGAGAAAGACAGACATAGATGGGGGGAGAGAGCAAGAACAGCATGCCAAGTTCATGTATGGTAGCCTACATTAGTTACAGTTACATCACCATTTCATCACCATCTCTCTTGGAATTCATTGTTGTTTCCAACTTCCTTACTTGCTTGTACATAACACTAAGATATTAACACAGCTGAGTGATACTTTATTAGGATAGCCTACTTTATCGTTCTTTAAAAGCTTATTTGGTAGGTTGGCCCACACATAGGCCTAGCTGCCTTACCCAAACGTATAGACTGTTGTTTATAAGCAGTAAAATGTCCATCAACTGTTAATCTAAAACTGCACAATAGCCCGGTGAATCTTCTATGCATGCAGAATACTGAGTGATTTTACAGGTCTCTAGAGGGAACAAAGCAGATTTAAAGCTGTTTGGTTTTCTTTGAGTGAGTCAATTTGTGCTGCTCATCCTTTGAGACTCCGAAGTGTTTCTTGCACAGTGGGTTTCTTGCATTCCAAACATAGATTTGTCAAGACAAGCTTTGAGAATGAGGTTGGGAAAATGAGGCATCAGTATAGGCTATGTATTTACGCATGTCACCATGAATAGTCTACTATACACGTGGTGGAGTTAGGATCATGCGTCCTCGAAGACATTGGCTATTTGTGGTCCTAAAAGTCAACGACATCAGTCTGTTTAATACTGTACTTAACTATAATGAAGTTATTTGTAAATCCAAAGAGACATTTGAATAACTGGTGGACTTGTGATATAATGGAAATTAGGAATATAATCCTGAGTTTGTATAACTTTTTAAATTACTAAATGGAATATAATGCTGTCGCTTGTGCGTCTCACAAATCGCGCACATTGTTTTAAATAGCCCAAGATGCGTAATTATAACATACGGAAAGTTTCCGAATCAGAAAAGACTACTGGCTTTGGGAATTCCATGTAAACAAATTAATTACATTGTGAGAAGTAGGACAACTATTTTGGCAAAGGCTGTCATCTTCTGGACACGCGTGGGACTGCAGTTATTTTTTTGGGAATGGGACAGGCATGGGCTATCAAAGCTATGTAGAACTTTATAAAGTTAATTTTCGCCTGTATCACGCCAACAATAACGTTATGTTTGGTGTAACGAGGTCTGTTGGTGTGAAGATTTAAACTACACGGAGACAACTGAATGGTTTTAACAGGTGCCTCACTTGTATGCGTTTAACCACTACTGCTGAGCACTTTTGTCAGTTGCAGCAGCCATAAAAATCGAAAGGATATCTAAAGCCCTCTATCTGAATAATTGAACACCTAAGTGTCAATCTTAAATTCATATTTAACTTTCTCTGCTGAGGTGCTTGGCTGACTTAAATGTCAAAGCGGACTGTTTTCTGTTTATCATCCTCGTCACACGGCACAGAGAGCACCATTAGCGTCGTCTTGATAGGAAGTCCTTACCCTCACTCTGCCTCACCTTTAAACTTGGAGATAAGAGCAACAGCAGAATTATTTACGCGGCTGGGGGTTAATATTCCCCTTTTATGATCATAAATATTGTATAAAGCTGTCAAAACATCACGTCTAAGTATGTGAAAAGCCATGTCTGACTACTAATGTGCTGCACAGGTACATTTCCAACTAGAGGGGGATCAAAATAGGTAGGCTACATTCACATTACGTGCGAGTGTCTGTGTCTGTATGCATGGAGATGTCTTTATCAAAAAGCATGCCCAACATGTTTTTATGAGATTAATGAGACTAGGTATGACAGACTGAGGGAGCATCCATGTCACTCATGAAACCTGTACTGAGGAAATAGGCTTGCCTGCCACCTAAGTGCACTTAATGGATATTTAAGCACCAGAGAAGGTTCATTTATGATTCTTGGCACTTTCGCACATTTTGAACACCTCTCATCATTCAAGTATGAAAGAAGAGTTGAAAAGTATTTAAATAAACAGATTCAGGTGACTCTTTTCATGACACTCTTTATTTGGCCCAGAGGTTTATGTCAATAATAATCTGTTTCCAGTGAAAAGTAACAGACATGTATATGGTTAGTAACTACAGAAGTCCATATATAGTTGTTATATGTACTGAATTAAGAGGAAATGTTGCAATGTAAATAAAAAAATCAATATTTCTCACGTGTATAAACAAGAGCACTGGTGTTCGGCCTGTTTGCAAACAGCGTAAGCCAAAATAATGAAAAGTATAAGAAAGGCACGTGTCATCACCACAGTAGTGCTCAGCATCTTGTCATCAGTCTATGTTTTCCGTATATGGTATAGTATGTGGCTAATGGATATGACAGATTAGTGCGGCAGATTATGGATCGTCAATGTCATCTCTATATATGTGAAGGGTCCAAGCAGTCGTATAGTGTACCCACAATGTAATATTAAAGAATCACAATATTTTAAGTATTTCCCTAGTATAAAACCATTACATTCAGATGTACAAAAGCAATGAAAAGATTTTAATTTGAGATGGACCAGAGTACAAACATAAATATGAAATGTATATGACATTATGATAAAAGCTTATTTGTCTCTTTGTTATATCAAAAACAATCTAATAACAGATTTAAATAAATCTTCATGTTTTCTTTTAAAACTGAGCAGCATAATATGAAATCTACTCTTTTCAATATTTCTATACATGCTAAGGTAATGGGCAATTTGTTGACATAATATACTCTCTTAAGCATGGACAGGCCATGTCCCAGCTATCTTTCAGTTCATGTCAACTCTGGTGGTTTGAACTCATAATAAACCTATGGATGTCCTGTAAACCTATATAAAAGGTGTCTACAAGCTAAGTTTGCAGTTACTAAAATAAAATAAAAAATAGCAAGAAAAGCTTTTTCTTAATCTTAGACCTTTGGAAAAGTTTCATTGGTCATATTTACAGCAAACAGTCAGAAATATCTGTACATAAAAATCTCCCTTTAAAGATCCCAAGGCAGTAAAGTGAAAATGCTGGTGTAGAACTTATAAAAATGAACTGGCAAATACATGTGGGTGAATAGGAATTCACGAGGGGAACAGTTACCTCAGTATTCGCCACTCAGCCTCCTTGTTAAACGGAGTGAGTGGACGTGTGGAGACTGCTTCAACTGACGGCTGGGCAGTGGCGTGGCGAAAGGGACAGCCACCCCGACAGCATCTGAGCACCATTCATTTATTCATGCATTAATGTGAAATGCAACCAACGAAATACACTCCAGGAGATGCAGACTACACGTTTTTAACGCACAAAAATCATACAAGTCAGTAAGTACACAAAGGAATCTCCCCGATGATTCTTTCTTACGATGAAGTACAGTTTATATGAGTACAAAGTGAGCATCTCTTTGAGCTCTTAGCAGTTTTGTTTTTGTCTTAGCAGCTGGTGGCGTGTGTTGGCGCCCATGTCCACGTTTCCACACCAGCTGAGACAGGGTGGGAGTGTGAGCACCAGACTGAGGGGGCATTGGAGACTCCCCATACTGCCCCCTCAGTGCTGCCCCCGCGGTGCTGCCCCCTCAGTGCTGCCCCCGCAGTGCCCGACCAGACCTGACCACTCTCTCTCTCTCGCTCTCTCTCTCTCTCTCTCTCTCACTGTCTCTCTCACTCTCTCTCTCTCGCTCTCACTCTCTCTCTCTCTCTCTCTCTCGCTCTTCACTTAAACGACCCTCCGTGGGCTCTGAACTCGCTCAGGTCATAAACTGCGTGTAGCCCTCGGCCCCGGTCACTATGACGTCCATCCAAATGCGCATGGCCTCGGCCGAGGGAGCCACCATGAAGTAGAGGCGGTCGTGAGTCTTGACGCAGAACGTCAGGGTAGGATTCGGGCTCTAAGAGAACGGGAGTAAGTGAGAGAAACACATGGAGGAGGTGAAAGTCATTTTATAAACAATTTCAATGTGTTAGTTTTTCCCAGATGTTAACACAATCAGCTAAATAAGTTGACATGGTTGTTAAGTTTAATCACTTGATTAGGAGACACATGTTGTACCTTGGTAGCACTACGAAGATGATCATAGTAAACTTCCTCGATTGCCTGGAAGTAGATGACTCCCTTCAGCTTGGTCTCATGTTTGTCTGTTGATGGAGAACATGAACACAGAGTAATTTGTGTGCATATTAACAATTAAAAGATTAATTCTTTGATTGAAAAGTTTACATTAAAAGCAATTCAATTAAAAATATGCAATTAGGAAAACATTATCACTATAAAATATAATTATGGGTCACTTGTATATAAATGTCTAATAAGTGGAACTCATGGGAAATCACTTTTATATAAGCACTGAAGGCTCTGAAACCACACCATAAACCACGGCTCTCTGTTGATATCCTTCATTCCATTAGCCTTGCTTTAACGCAAAGCAAAATGCTCATCTGTTCAAATTCATTAACTCCACCAGTGGTGGTTCACTATAAACACTGTGCCTGGGGTAAAATGTCTCAGTGCACGTGCCGCATCCCTCGTCCTTCCGAGGCCTCTCCATTTGTTTTTACAATCCTGTCTTTGGTCATTATCTAAATTTGCTTAGTAATGGGATGGGTGTTGTTGTTTATTGGGTTCTTGTTTTTTTTTTCTTTTTTTTTTTTCAGAAGAGGAGTTGTGAGCCTGGTTGTGGTAGTCACGACTGAGCCAGGGGTAAAAACTCCCACCCCCCTTATAAATTCCGTGTTGGAGAAAGTATTGCAGTTTGTTTCATCATCATCATCACTACTAACATGGGGAGTGAGAGGGTGAAAAGGCTGCACTCTGAAGCAAAGAGTGAGAAAGAGAGCAAGTGAAAGGAATGAGAGGGTGAATCACACGGCCCCCTTCTTTCTTTCTTTTTTTGGTCTTGTCTTGCTAAAGAAAGGGGTCAGAAAATTCTCACATCTAAATAGCCCTTCTCAAGAGCAGCTTATTTACAGATGGTATTGGACAATCAAGTGAGATTCAGTCACTGGTAATTCCTACAACTGAGAACAAAATAAAGAAATAGTAACTAAGAAAAAAAGGGTAAAGCAATTAGTTAAAGTGACAAAATGACCAAATTTAATCATTATCATTATCAATTTCAATCATTTTATCATTATCGCATCAATTCTTTTGAATTAGAAAAATGGGAAATTGTATGATTTGATGGATAGATGGATCCTGTCATGTTGCCAGTGGAAAATCAAATTATCAACAACAAATGACGAGAACAAAAACAAATAACAAATTCAAAGCGCCTACTGTGGAAGGCCATGACTAACGGCCAAATGCTTCTGCTTTTCTCACCTATGTAATAGGAGAAGGTTCTCTTCAGCCGATCGAAGACAAACCAGCGCTTCTTCCAGGACTTGATCTTGCCGCCCATTTTAACAAGATGCCCCTTGCACATCTTTTCGCTCACGATGACATAAGGACAGGTGTCCACGCAGTGGCCAGACGACTCCACATGGGAGCGGAGGTCAAACTCCTCCTTTCTGATTGGCAGATACCGGGTCATCGGACGAGCCTGGAAAGAAAAAAATTGTTGATAACTGTCATTTGAAAAAAATACTTCAGTGCTTCCTACATTATACTAATTGAGATCAAATGAATTTCTATATAATTCTGTATATATTATATTATATGATTATATTATTATATTAACTTGTGATGAAACAAGTGTTACTGTATAAGTAGTTTAAAAATGTATGTTTCTGTTTCATGTACAGTATCTAGTAAGCGCTGGTGCAAAAACAGACCATATTTGGCTCTGCTCTGTCCATAAAAGCTCAGAATGTATGTTTTTCACCGCTGCCTCGACTCTTTAATTTTTTAAGACCTACTGGGGAAATATTAAAAATATATTCTTCACTGTGGATAATTCAAATGAGGTTTCTGATGGGCAAACAGCAGTGTCCTCCTGCTTTTTTATCTCCTCGTAGGCTGCCTCGCTGGACGCCTTTCTTTCATCTTTCAAGTTCTTTTTTTTTCTCTTTTTCTTCCCGCATTCCCTCACTCTCGCCATCCTTCCAAATCCACTCCCTCTCACATCTCTCTCCCAGCCAATTCTTTTTCCATCCTTGTTTTTGTGTTTTTCTATTCAGCATTTCATTTCTTTCACCTCGAGGGCGTCATGCATTTACTCGCTGTGCGTAACAAATGTTCGGCAATCTAAGAGTAGCAGAACCAAATTTGAAGAAAAGAGGCTTCCGACACAATAAAAGGTGCTAAGTTGTGATAGGGCGCGATATCATCTGTCGACTAAAACCTTGGCGCCGACTTTTTGTTCATTTCCCATTTCTAGTTTTTCGGTTCTGAACATGAATTCGTAACACTTACTATCAGTAAAACATAGGTAACGACTTCACAAGCAAAGACAGACCCAGACCAAAAGTTGAAAATGGAAAAAAAAAAAAAAAAAAAAAAAAGAATAACAACAAAAACACACAGACCGACTTCTGCAATTCTCATTTAAGATTCTGGGACATGCGCGTGTCCACAGGGGGCCCGAGACGAGCCGCTCCTCTTTAACCCACTGACCTGAGAGCAGTGTTTCTCCCTCAGCTTCACCTCCTCCTCGACCAGACGCTGCCTGTGCGCCGTCTCCTCCTGCAGCCTCCTCTCCACCTCCTCGCGCCTCCTGCGCTCCTCCTCGAGCATCTGGCGCCGAGCCTGCGCCTCCCTCTCCTGAGAGGCAGAGGAGGAGGCCACATCGGTGGCAGTCGGCAGAACATTAGCTAAACACACACTGGGCTAATTGGGTTCATCCACAAACAAATCTTTGCTCTTTGATTTCACACAGTGCAAGCAGAGATTTTGAAGCGGCTAAAGAGTGAATGAGTTAAAATATGTTGTTGTTATAGAAATCCTGACACCTAAAACAAGTTAAGATATTTTAAGTGACGTGTTATGGTGAAAGATTCTTTGTTGAGATGGCCACTTTTTTTTGTGTGTTAAAATATGTCTATAGAGATTCTGTCACTTGAAGGTGAAAGAAGTACCCTATAGAGGCCACTATGGAAGCCCACATGTGTGTGAATGAGTGACAGGCTTAGGCAGCGTGACAGCTGAGCAGAGTGACAGCTCTGTTCATGGCAGAGTTCCTCAGGTTCAAAGAGTCTAAGAGGAAATAATGCCCTCAAGGATATAAAACAAAAGAAAGACACAGACTCACACTCGCACTACAGATTAGATTATACAGTATATTAAAATCAGAAACATAGCCATGAAAGTTGATTACAGATTCCTCCATGGCAGATACGCAATGAACATTTATAACATGAGAAATGCAGTAAATCAGACTAAAATGCGTTGAAGACGGTTTCCCGTACATAGATAACACCTAGTCTCACACTAAAGGCTTTTTTCAATGGAGATTTCCATAGAAGCTGTCTTTTAGTCCAGGCCTAGGCTTAATCCCTGTAGGGGGATCGGGCCGCGCGCGCGCGTGTGTGTGTGTGTGTGGTTACGTACTCTGCTCTCCACCAGTCTGGCCTTCTCCTGCTGCGCCTCCTTCAGCATCTTCTCCATCTCCTCCAGCCTCAGGCCCGCCATGCCGATGCCACTGCGCAGGAACAACACACAAGTTAAACTCACTCACTCACACACACCACACACACACTCACTCATTCAATCTCTCTCTCTCTCTCTCTCTCTCTCACACACACACACACTCATACTGTGCACTTAGTGAGTGTGATATCATGTCCACCACAGTCACTTGGCCTTTAAAACAAGAGGTATCTCTCTCTATATATATCTCTCTCCCTCTCTCTATCTCTCCCTCTATCTCTCTCCTAGCTTGATGACTGTCAGAGCACCTCTAGTGACACGGTGGTTGCGGAATATATAATGTGACAATAGGGCATGTTGTGCATCTGGGCAGAATACAACTTTGAACAGGTGAGCTTTTTGTCTTTGGCTTGTAGAAGTTGTCATGGTAACAGGCAGGGTTGCCTGCTGTCATGAGGAAAAAGACAGACAAAAAAAAAAAAAAGAGCGGGAAGAAAAAAATTTAAGGGGAGGATCAAGCAAGGATGACCCGTTGTCAGGGGAACAGGGCAGAGCGGAATGTTCCCATGGAAACTGTCTCAAAGTTTCTCTGTCTCCTCTCACCTCTCCGGGGAACAGGCAGAGTTGTTGCCCGTGGAGACGCTGGTTTCCACACTGTCGGAGCTCTCCAGGCTGAGGGTGTCAAAAGCCTGCTCTCCGCCGGGAGGCGGGGCCTGGTGGTGGAGGATGGAGTGGTGCACCATGGCAGGGCCGCCGCTGTTGCCAAACGAGGGGAATGACATGTTGAGCTGAGATTGGGAGCCCTGCAGCACCCCCCAGTGGTTCTGCAGCTCCACTGCAGGTCTCTGCTTCAGCTCCCCCGGACGACCCCTCTGTTCATCCAACGACTGGCCTGTGATCACAGAGAGCGAGAGAGAGATAGACAGAGAGAAAGAGAGATACGAATGTTATACATGTCTTCAATACATCCAGATTACCACAGATACCTGACCACAGTACCTGAACAGTGAACAGTATCTGGAATCCACAGTAAATGTACTAACTACACTGAAATATTTCTTGGCTGAAAAAAAGCCTGTTTGCATTAGCTGGGTTTCCATTCAACATTTTCACACACATTTTGACCATTCAAATAAGAAATCCTGACACTTTATATTTGCATTTAATCTTCTAATGTGCATAAAAATGTCACTTGCTGGGGGGGTGGATTAACTCTCGATTTGCATAAATTATAATGTGATTAAAGTTGATGTATACAGTTTATTCACATATGTTTATTATTATTATTATTGTTATCATTACTATTGTTTTGTTTTTGTTTTGTTTGTTTGTTTGTCTGTAAAGCACTTTGTGCTTGAAAAGTGCTATATAAATAAATTGTATTATATTTATTTTATTATGTTCGCATTTGTTGCATTTCTACCAACATCTTACTGTAAACAGACAACCTTATGTTTTGATCCCACAGCTGATCTAAACTTTTCCCTCGATTAGGAGAATGTTAATTTGCGGAACACAGTGGACAGAAATACACGCAAATGCACATTTTCTTTAGCTGAACTTTCATGAATGTGCATAGAATGCAAATGAGCTAAATGGAGACCCAGCAATTAACTCTCATCACAGTCTCTTTCTGTAGTCATAATGAAGCAACGAGACACATGAGTCTCTTTGAGTGGTCAAGTCTCTGTAAAGAATCACCTTTGCCTTGCATGGCCAGCTGTCTCTTGGTCTCCAGGTCCAGATGGGTGAGGGAGAGCTCCGACAGCTCCTTGGAGAGGCTGGAGGAATGGCCGAGCATCTGTAGGAAGTCAGAGAAGAGACCAGATAGGTCAAATCATGACAAATGCACATCCAGCAGCCACAGGGGGCGCCGTGGAGCACAGGGAGTGGTATCAAAGAGAAAACAATATGGACATTCATGGACTGGACTGGACATTCAAGATGATGGAGTGCTTCACCTTTGTTGGCGTCTCCCTCCCCGGCAGGGCAGCCCTGGACTGCGGAGGAGTGGCCGTCCCATTGGTGTTCCCCCGTGTGAGGGTCATCTGTCCCCCCTCTCCGTCAATCTTGCCGCGGTACACCTGTGAAGGGAACTACCATCAGTCCAGTCCTTTGGACACATCCCAACCGAGAGACACCTTCGCCATTAATCCACGTCAACCTCTTCAGCCTACTGACCGCAGATATTTCAGCGGGGACAACCAAAATGGCCTCCTCGCTTATCAAATTAAAAAAGTCATTCGTCCAGAGGTGGGAGTGGACAGAGCAACAGAAAAAAACAAAAAAAAACAAGCAGTTGAGCGACAAGCAGTGTGAAGAAAGCTGCGTGTTCACATGGCGTGTTTACCTGCATGGGTCGGCGACCGGAGTGCGACTTAGCCGGTAGAGGGGGAGGGCATGGCTGGCTGGGCTCCCCAGCAGACATTAAGTCCTGGTACCAGTGCTCTAAATCAAGCCTGGGGGCATGAGGCCGGCTCAGCTCAGGCTGGCTCTTTACAGGAGCAGAGTAGCCAGGCAAAGCAGAGAGGAGGAAAGGATGAGAGGAGGGAGAGAAAGGAACAGTGGAGCAGAGAGAAGAATAAAAGGAGGAAAAGAAGTTATTGGAAGAGTTGAAGTGATATCAGCCATTTCTCAAGCAAATATTACCAGATGTATCCAGTTCATTAACACAAGATTAAAGGCCTAGTAAATGAACACCATACTCACTGTAATATCTAAACAAACCTAATGCACACACACACCATGCACATACACAACACTGATACAGTTAAAGCATAATGAATAAATTATGAGTAAAACAAAACGAGATAAAAAGAGCTAAAACGAAACAAGGAAAACAGGTGCATGCAGTTTTACAGTAATCGAGGCCAACTGGTCTCAACTTCATCGACCTGATGCCTCCTCAGAGTCTAACCAAAGACTACTACGGACGCTCGATGGACATCCGACAGTCATGCATGGAGGACATCACACGTCAGCACTACTACCATGCTAGAGCGAAAGGTATTCACCTCGGACGCAAGAGAGCGGGACGAGCCATACAGCGACCTGTAGCTGGTGGGAGGGGGCTCAGGGACTAACTGTTGGAATGACTGGATGGGAGACGTGGGGGAGGGATCCACCTTGGGCATCCCGTAGAGCTTGTTTAACTGACCGACAGTAATGTACTGATCCCCAACGAAACAGGCCAGCAAGAGCAGACATAAGGGATGGATAGATGAGGAGGGCCGGAGCAAGAGAAGCAGGTGGGGAGGAGAGAAGGAGCATTGGTCAAGGGGAAAGTGACCACACTGTAGGTCCAGTCAATAAAGCATTTACAGTAATGAAGCAGGATCAGACAAGGAATAAGTGTATCCAACAGATGAAAATGCATGAAAAAGATAGATAGATAGATAGATAGATAAAGAGATAGATAGACAGATAGATAGATTGAGAGATAGAGAGAGAGAAGATGAAGTGAGGGAATCAGCTGACAGAGAAAAGCACAGAGAGAGAGAGCAAGTACCTCGCGAGGGGAGTCTGGAATTAGAGGGAGATCAGAGGAGTAGCTGAGGGGTGCAGAGGAGGTAGTGTGGGTCTGGACACAGCTGGCCCCATACATCTTATAGACATCAGAAAGCCTCAGATACTCCTGAGCATCCAAATCACATGGACATGGACACACACACACACACACAAGGAAGAGAGGAAATTAAAGGCCACTCTCTCAACCCCAAAAGACACACTCACACACATATGCATAGATGTGCAACAAATAGATTAGGCATCTTCATTTAACACTATATTGTAATTATTAATATTAATACTTTCTACGGTGTTCTTTTATGACCACAACGTCCAAGACTCAGTTTTCAGTGCAATGGCAAAGCATGAACACAACACACATGTGAGCACTCACAACATCAAAGTGATACCAATGTGAAAAACACAGCACAGGAACTAGCAGGACAAAAAACCCCATTGCAAATGCCCTGAGGAGAATTTAAATGGAGAGCAAAAACAAACACACACACACACACACACACACACACACACACACACACACACACACACTCAGACGCATCAAGATGATGACTTTGCCAGACAAATCAAGTAGCAGTATGTGCATGCATGCAGCTCGCAATCCTGCCCAAAAGGCTTCTGGCCAAAACAAACATAACAAATCTTTTGCTACGTTGCAACTGGAACAAAAGAAAAGCTTTGTAAAACCACAACAGAAGTGCAACTCCACTGCTTTTACCACAACAGACACAACACCATACACCATGCTGTGATGTTTTTGATGAGACAACCTCGCAGTTCACACTGATCAAACACCATGCTTCGCTTTGGGAACTTCAGGCCTTTAAAAACTGATCCGGGATCAATTCATTCAATCCAAAAGTTTTCCCCACACAACTCCAAAGCCTGGTCTGAGATCAGCTGTTAAGGGCCCACGAGCAGTGGCAAGTGAGAGTGTTTACCTCCTGGGGCCTGAGAGGATTTATGTGAGGGGAAAGGCTCTGACAGTAGGACGCAGGAGGGTGGCCGAGGGGCTGCGGCTGGGGAAAGACCTCTTCTACGAGGTCAGGCTCGCTGATATGAAGCACTTCCTGTGTCAAAAGTGCGTTTTAAAAAGTCAGACACGTCAGTGTTATGCGCTTTGCCCTTTGTTGGATAGCCACCAGTGTACACACACACACACACACACACACACACACACACACACACACACACACACACACACACACACACACACAGGCGGAGGACCATAAATACACAGAGGTGGTGGAAGAATGGGAACAGGTGGTGTTGATAAAAAGAGTCTCACCTCCTTCATGGTGCTGGAGGGCTTTGGGAAAGTTCTCCCTCCGGTCAGGTCATGATAGCGCTTCTCTATGCTCGACAGCTGCTCTCTCTCCTGCAAACACGCACAAAACAAAACGTAATAAGCACTTACAGAAGTAGATTGCTTGTAGATTGTATTACTATGTTATGTATTACTATGTCTAAAACACAATGGAAATCTTGGGGATAAACCAGGGGATCTTTCCGTGACCCTGGAGAGGGAGACTGACAGATGGGTTGATGAGTGTTGGAAAGATTCGTCGGTTTTATGTGCGGCTGGAACCAACCTTCTGGAGCATCTGCAGCGCCAGCGTTCGGTCCTTGGCCATCCTCTCGCATTCCTGCGCAGCCTGCAGGCCCAGCTGGTTGGCCTGCATCTCCAGTGCAGCCATCCTCTCCTGACACACACACATACACACACACACACACACACACACACACACACACACACACACACACAAACACACACACACACACGGGAGACGCAGCCTCAGATACCACATACACATTTACTCAAACTTTCCTTTAACACTGGCTTGATGACTTCTGGGTGATATTAGAGCTGTTGTGGAATAATAGTGGTATGGAGAGGCCATGGGAGTCCTGTCTACAGCATGGAGCTGGCGCTGTCTTCTAGAATGTTCTGTTCTGTTTGGCTCGTGGGCTGGCTCGTGCGCTCACCTTCCTCTTGGCCACGCTGTGGTGGTAGTCGGCCTTCTCCTGCAGCAGCTGGCGGCTGACCGTCTCCTTCTCCTCCTCCAGGCCGCTCTCGCGCTCCAGCTGACGGAACTCCAGGTCCTCGAATCGCTTGGACCCCGACTCCAGAGCCTCCGCTTTCTGAGCACGCGCCAGGGCCAAAGCACCGCACAGCAGTGGACGGATGGACAGACAGACAGACAGACACACACAGACAGACATACAGACCAACAGGCAGGCACACAGACACAAACAGGTTCACAGACAAAAAAATTACAAATGTACAACACATCAAAACGTTTTAGAGCCCCTTAAATTATTTCAGATTCAGGAAACTTCCAGAAGGGGGGAAATAAGGATTAGCTTGTATTAATGGGTTAGTGAGCTGTTATATTGTTATTTTAATAGATGTAACAAATGGGATTTCAAAAAGAAAGAAATAGTTTTTTGTAAAAAACAACAGAAAAGACCATAAAGTGCCACACTGACACACACCAAGCTCATGCAAAGAGCACAGACAACAATCCCTATTAGCTCCCAGAGGCCACAGCAGCACCCCAAAGCATTCATAAGTCCACTAATTGACATATGATACACGCTAATACTCCATTCTAAGAAAAGATTCAACAGGCAGAGAGACAGAGAGACTACGAGGAAGGCTATAAAGGAACTAGGACATAGCAGAGGTTTTGTTTTTTCACAACCAAACTACGATGCAAGTCATTTAGTTTTTTACACAAAGTTTTAATCCCGGAAGACGGAAGAATTCCTGAGGTTCTGACGGTTTTCGGAAGCAGTTCTTTTTTGCTATTTTGGTTTTTGTGTGTGTGTCTATTTTGTGTGTGTGTGTGTGTGTGTGTGTGTGTGTGTGTGTGTGTGTGTGTGTGTGTGTGTGTGTGTGTGTGTATGTATGCGTGTGTGTGTGTATGTGTGTGTGTGTGTTTAAAGCATCTCTAAGCACAATGTACGCAGTAGGGCTGGTGACTGGTGAGGACTGAAGACCGACTGACCCTTGTCAGCTGTTCCTGTAACTGCTCCCTCAGGGACTCTGGGCACTTATCAAGCTGGCTCTTCAGCTCATTGTACCCAGCCCGCAGCCTCTCCAGGATGTCCCGCTCGGCCGACACATTAGCCCTCCCCTACAAAAAATGCACACACACGCACGCACACACACACACACACACACGTGCATACACCATACACAAACAGGAACAACGTACAGTCCCAGGGTAGGAACGAGGGGGAGGGGTGCACACACACACACACAAACACACACAACACACACTGCTCAAATCCAAGCCATGCGGACGTTTCCGTGTTACGTGTATTAGTAAAGCTCAATTGTGGGGAGGATAGTCAGATATTTGTGTCCGCTAAATGAAGACATTGTAGGTCTAAAATGGTGAGAAACATAGAAAACATTCACAGAGTGCAATCATCTAAAAAAACTAAACTACGCTGTGATTTAACCAGAATATAAAGTGAACCAGAATAAGTGGATAATATACACTACAATAGGATAACATTTTTTCTCAAATCATGCCAGTATGAAGATTTGACACCAATGCCAACTAAAAAAAAGGCACTAAAGTCATCAGAAACAGAGTCATAAACACCAAGCTCAAGTGACTTCAAATCTTATCACCAGCAGTTCCCTGTAGCAAACGCAGTTCCCAGTGTGAACAGTCTTTCTAATGAGTGAGTTAGCAGCGTGAGTGTTAGAAGTAGGAAAGCAGATTAAAGGCTGAAATAAAACAACAGAAAAATACTAAAGAGAACAAAGCATAACAAAGCATAACTGGACCAACCGATGGCGAAAGAGTGAGGAGACAAGAGGAGTGGACAGTGTGACAGTGAGCGGTACCTTGTCTTTCTCCCTCTGGGTGGCGCTGTCTAGTTCACTGAGCTTGTACTGCAGCTGGTTAATGATCTCAAACTCCGCCTCCACCTGATCAAGCTCCGCCCTCCGCTCACCCTGTAGCAGGGCCCGCTCCATTTCAGCCTAGTGCAACACCACAGGAAAAAACAATGTGTACTATAAACATATTCTGCCATTATAATAACAGGAATGCAGACTTATTTACCAGATTATCTAGTTTGCAGGCAGCCAACACATGCCAAGTACATTGGCAAAAAGCACCTTAGTCTTAGAATGTATAGTGCATAACTTCAATGTGAATTGATATATTAGTCGGGTATGATTGGCCAAACTCACCTCCTGCCTGGACTCTTGAAGTTGTTGCTCCAGCTCAGTCACGCGAGCCTTGAGCTCGTCCACTCGGGCCAGAATGCGGACGCGCTCCTCCTCCAGATAGGGCAGCTCCTGCTGAGAGGCCACACCTGTCCGACCAGAGTCCTCGTGCTGTGAGGAGACCAGCGGGGGAGAGGTGTTAAGTTGGTCAGTAGTACTAGACCAGCTGCAGAACAGTTAGAATAATATAATGTTTGCTTGTGTCAAAGTGAGTGAGAAAATGTGTGTGTGGGTACATGGATGTGTCTGTGTGTGTGTGTGAGTAAAAGAACGAGGGTGAGTGTGTGAGTAAAAGAACGAGGGTGTGTGTGTGTGTGTGTGTGTGTGTGTCCGTATGTGCCCTCTCTTACATCCTGGTGCTGGCTCTCGGTGCTGCTGCACTCCTCGGTGAGGTTCTCCTCGTCACTCTCCCTCTGCCTCTGGCCCCGCCCCTGCTGGGAGGCCCCGCCTGCAGGGTCAGCTCCGGGGCGCTGGACGGCCCCCTCCTCCATCCCAGGGAAGAGGCCCGTCTTGCCCACCTCGCCGGCTGGACAGGGGCCGTCGCCCTTGTTGTATTCCGCACACAAACTCAGGATCGTCTCTAACCTCTGTCTCTCCTGATCACACACACACACACACACACACAAACACACACACACATCACAAAGTGATTGAGACAATCTGTGTCAGTTATATGACAAACAATGCAACAATGTAAGGTGTTTGTAGTATACAGCATCCTAACTATTTCTCATCCAAATAGTAGGAGACGTGAGTGAGATAAACATGAGGCCTCTGTGGTCCAGTCTGAATGGGTGGAGAGGCCCAGTGAGCTCTGTGGTCCGGTCTGAATGGGTGGAGAGGCCCAGTGAGCTCTGTGGTCCAGTCTGAATGGGTGGAGAGGCCCAGTGAGCTGCCATGCTGGCACAGAGGGTTCAGGTACTGCAATGCGGCCCGCGTGCCCGTGTGGCACTCTCAGCTGGCCGCAATCTGACACCCGGAGAGCCGACAAAATAAGCATGCGTGCGTGCGTGCCCCATTCAACCCACCAGGGTCACGGAGCCACATCTGACGAGCACAAGCCAACTCTATTGCCATAGACTCACCAAAACACACACACACACACATGCAGACATACAAGTGAGACACTCCCACGCATACCCCAGTTCAAACACATATGAAAGACACCCAGTCTATAGCAGCAGCTGCTGGAAGCCTTTCCCTCTCACGAGCCCCCCCCCCCCCAGCCCAATATTCTCCATAGACCCCTCCTGATTTTACAACCCACCCACCCATCCACTGACCCCTACTGACCTCTCACCTCCTCTCTCCAAATGTTCCTGCCATTCAGGCCCTCATGGGACGTGAAGACAGGCCGAAATTGCTGAGTATCAGCACCGTTCCCGACTGTCCCACTCTCTCTCTCTCTCTCTCTCTCTCTCTCTCTCTCTGTCTCTCTCTCTCTAGTCTGCACACACAGCTCTGGGGCCCCTTGCAGCAAAACTCTGCGGGAACTTAGGTGCCATCCAAACGGACGGGGCTTGTCATACGCGCACAGCTGACAATTACCGAGCCAGAGCGTCCAAGTCAAATGACGGCAGCTTATCATTGCATGATGCCGACCAAAATAACACGGCCTTGTGGTGTAGCCGTACGGGAGGAACAGTGGTGCGTTGATGGGGTACATGAGACTGGACGAATGGAGCGCGGTAAATAAAGTACATGAGACTGGACGAACGGAGCGCAGTAAATAAAGTAAGTCAAAGGGATCAGCTGGCTATTTACACGTGTATAATTAACCACCAGACGTGCTCCCAGCTCCTCTGATTAGGTCAGATCAACTGAACAACGTTTTAATATTCAAACAGCATGGACAGACAACTCTATCTCAGCAAGCAGGCAGAATACATGGCTCTGTACAGTGGCTGTCCAGGGTGCTTTGGTGTCATAGGGCATTGATGGTGTGATACCCTTACATCTTCCGCGCAGTCAGAATGAAGAGGGAACAAATGTGGTTTTCAACTAAACTGATTTCAAAACTAAGGTAAGGCAAATTACGTCAACTCTCAGGTGAAAGCAGTATTAGGCTACTAAGCTACTCAGACAACAGGCAGGTGACAAAACAAATTCTACAGCCACAGCCTTGTTCCACAGCCTTGCACAAATAAAGTTTCACTGAATTTGTCTCTCAGCTATTCTGTTCAAGATTTTCTGTACACAAAAGTACATACCCACTCAATGTCCTGACCAGCTCTTGATGACAGCTGAAGACTTTGCCATGAAAGGATCCTTAATGGCACAATCTGGGGCAATTTCCTCTTTTGGAGCCCTCACACGGAATTACATGACAGACAGACAGAGAATGTTTCTATCCCAGGTCTGGGAAGCGGTGAAGGGGTGAAGTGAGCGAGTCATCCCAGGCGGCCCGGGTATGGAGGGGGAGCAGGCTGTAGGCATGCAAACACTCTAAACAAACAGATGGACAAACACTGGGCTCCAGCCCACTCCCCATGCCACACAGGCCAGGCAGCACCGGGGGTGGGCAGCAGGAGGGACTGACCAGCACACACACAAAAGGCTGTCTCGGAAGACTTATAGCCCCTACAAGCCCCCAACAACAAACAAAATCACTGATCTGAACCAAAAATGAATAGATAAATAGATAGACAGATAGATGATTGTCACTAAACAAGTACAGTGAGATGTCATTAAAAGCAAGATGCCTAGATATGACCTTTAAAAGTAATCTATCTATCTAAATAGAACTGTGACGAGCTGAAAGTACCCTGTCACATCACAGGTTAATTCAAGGCTCCCATGAATGAATGGCAGCGAATGAGGGTGTGGTGCTGTGTTTAATTAGCTACTGTCACTCTAGCTTTGAGTTTTTAGGTCAGAGGAATCTGGCTCAGTTTCACAGTGTTTTTGTAGCTGTCTAATAAAAAAAATAGACAAAATATTTAGACCACAGATAAAAATGTAGACAAAATATTTAGACCACAGATATATGACCAAATGAGAGATAAACTGTATAAATTCTGATGAGAAGGATAGCATCTGAGACATTCATAGTAACAACAGTGCCCTCTCTTACATCAAGGCACTAGGCAAAAAGAGAAAGAAATAAAGGTTATGAAATGTGTAAGAATCTGTAATGGAAAACAGCTACATATACACTATGTCTTGTCTGATTCTTTTCCACATGTTGTCCATATTTTCCACCACTTGTTCTACAGCCCCATCAAATAAGGTTAGCTCGCCCCCTAGTGGATTCAATCTTCACTACAACTCCCTTCCCTTGACAATGCTCACTGTTTCACAACAGGTGAGCATTAAATATTCAACAACTCCCCACCCCCTTCTGTATATATTTATTTCTCTCACACACACATGCTCTATCTATCTATGTGTGTGTGTGTGTGTGTGTGTGTGTGTGTGTGTGTGTGTGTGTGTGTGTGTGTGTGTGTGTGTGTGATGGGAGGAGGGTTAGCTCAGTGATAAGACTGGAGGGGCATAGCAGCTCTGTGGTTCAGCAGCAGCACTGAAGAGTGGCACCATGCCAAGTAGGCCAAGTCCCAGAACTGTAAGTGCCTTATCCATTATTACAATACACATAATGTGTGTGTACGTGTGTGTGTGTGTGTGTGTGTGTGTGTGAAAAGTGAGGGAGACAGAGAGAGGAAGAAAGAGGAAAAGAGAGAGGGAAAGGAAAGAAAGACATTAGAGTTCGACCCACATAAGAGACAGATAGTGGCAGGGGAAATCTGCTCCCTGTCTCTCTGCCCTTGTCTCCCGTGGCGAGGAGTGAACAGAACCTCATTTCCATAATTCATCCAACACACCAGCAGACACCAATAGCTATCATGTACAAGACCCGGCGGCACAACAGCAAACACAAGTCATCCTCGCCTGCATGCATGCCCAGCCGGTGAGCTCATGCAGGCTTGAGGTCATTTGTGGAGCCGACAGCAGAGCCAGGTGCATTTAGACTGCTGTCCACAGATTTTAAATGTTTATATGATCAAGGGAGGAACGCAAGGGAAGAGCCGGAAAAAAAATCCTGTTCTGATCCTAACATCACAGATTCTATCTCTATCTTTTTGATCCTGCTGTTAAAGTATGTGGACTGAGGAATCCAAACTGTGTCCATTACAGTCATCAATTATGTTAGTGATAAGGTTTTCAAACCTCCATGACTTCTTCCTGGACCACCGATTCAAACGCGACTTCCTGTTTGTGTTTGTTTACGGGATGGCACTGTGAAAATGGGGCTCCTTAAATAGCTTTCCTGAAGGGGCAGTGTGGAATGTTTACCCTCTGTGATACTCGCAGCTGTCTGGAGGTTTGAGGTGGGGGGACGGGAGAGTTGGAGAGCGTTAAGGGTTTTACAAGTGGCCAAAGGTTTGTGAGGCCTGGCTCAGGTAAGTGGCGAGTAAAAGGCAGGAACTGAATTATGTGAATGGCCCCTCAGTGTGGACAGCTGCTGTAAAATGCTATAACAAATGTCTACAAGGTATTCCCAGGCCAAGAGAGCTGCTCATATGGTAGAATATATACCTTCGCGATGCAAGCCAAGCATCACAAACTTTGGATGCTGCCAAGTGACAATTTGAATGTGCTCATTTATGTGATGTATATACAGTATGAGGTTTGGAGGCATTGAAGTAAATGAACTGGGACAATGTTGTTAAATTAGCCTGGGAGTGAAGGCCAGGCGATGGGTGTGCTGTGCGCTGTGTGCAGTATCAGTGAGGACTGAAGTGGGAATGAGTTTGCAGGGGCTTGTGGGATTGGAGGTGGTCGGTTCCAGGCCTCTGTGTTGGGTAAATATAGCCTTCAGACAGACACACCCTCACTCCATAACCCTTTAAAACTCCCACAGGAATTCACATGAGTGTCGCTATACACTGAGCCAGACCTCGGGCAGAGACGGCGAGACCCCCATCCAACCACACACACCCACACCGGCCCATTCTTAGCTCAGTCATTCCCAGATTGGAATAAAAACGTTACACTGGTTCCTTTACACAGCATGTCACAAACATTTTGACAACTGAGAGTTTGTTTTTTGAAGGCAAACAGAAATAAAATAACATAAAAATAAAAATTAACAAGCAAGAAATGTGACCGTGAAGGTAGGAAGAGGCCAACACACACACACACGAAAATAGACTGACAGAAACACATGCATACACACACACACACACACACACACATAGACACACACACTTGAACTCACCAGCCTCTCCATTTCCTGCTCCCGGAGCCTCTCCTCTCTCTGCCGTCGATGGTATTCCAGCAGCTCGTCCTCGTTGTCACTGATCTCCGAGATGCTGTTTTTGCGCTCGCGGGCGAACGGGGCCGCCGCCATCCGGCCATCCCGGCCAGCCTTCCTCTGGGCCCGCGGGCTGGTGAGGGGCGACACCCCTGGCTGCGTGCCCAAAGCGGAGGGGGCGAGGGCGGCACCGGGCCCGCCCTTCTGCCGCCCACTGGGGTGGTCCCTGTGCCGAGAGGGGGACGGGCTGCGCGCTCTCAGACCCCTCCCCCCCGCTGAGCCCCCCCCCTCCTCCTCCCCCGCGGAGGTGACCCTGCGCTGCTGCCTGGGGCTCTCGGGGACCGTTTTGGTCAGCGGCGTGCGCGGGGTGAGGGGGACGCCGGGCAGTGCCCCCGGGAGGACGGGCACCCCTCTGCGGGCGGTGGACGGGCTGGGAGGCGGGAGGGTGCGCCGAGCCGTCTGCGGGCTCCCCGGGGGCAGCGAGCGAGGCTGGGGCTGGACCGCGTGGAGAGGGCTGTCCAGCGAGGACGGGGCCAGACGGGGGATCTGGCTGGGCTGCTTGGATGGGCTGGAGGAGCGGGCAAAGTCCTGCTGTCGCATGGGGCTCGGAGGGCACTCCTGCACCGAGGAGCCCACACTAGACCGCGGGCTGGACGAGGCAGGAGAGGACGATGTCGGGGTCGACTTGGGGGTCAGTCTGGAGTTAGCCTGTCTGTCCCCAGAAACCATGGGGACAGGGATGGAGGAGGACCCTCGAGCTTGAGTAGGATCCCTGCGTGCAGATGATGGACTCGGTGGCGCTTCCACCAAGGCCTTCCTGTGAAGCCTGGGGCTCTCCTGGACCTTATGCCCCAAGGCGCTGCCGCTCTTGGGCACGGAGGACCGTGGCTGGGGCACAGGGGGCTGAGTGTTGTGGCTAAAGCTGGAGGTGCGAGCTGGCACCGGGGGGTTGGCCATCTCCTGCAGGCCTCCCGGACTGCTGGTCACCGAGGGCGAGGAGAGGGGCGAGAAGGGCGGGGAGTTGTTCTCGTAGCTGGAGCCCACCGACATGGCCCCGGGGCTGGTGGGGGAGGACGCGGGGAAGCGGCCGCCTCCATTCGTCACGGGGGACAGCGGGGACTGGGGGATGGGGTTATGGGCCAGTTTTCGGGACTCGGCGGAGGTGGATGACTGGGCATCGTCCATAACCAGAGAATCCATGATGTCCTGGAGGTCCTGCTCAATGGAACGGACGAGGGTGCCTTGACCCGGGCGACCCCCCCCACGCCCACCCGGCTGATGGTTCCCGTTTAGCATGGAGTGTGATTCTGTATGGCAAAAAAAAAAAGAATTGAGGCAGACTTTCTTGTATGAAAACTAAAAAGCCTTTATTAAATACTGGCTACATGCCTACGCGTTTCACCTTTTAGTCTTCATCAGGACATCATTGCAACATTTAAATCCGGAATTTTTGTAAAGCCAGTAAAACATGACTGTAAACACTTTTTGGTAAAGACACTTGTACACTACTAAATAGCTAACATGAACATCAATACATCAATCTTAAGAATCTAAGAAGCCAAAAATGAATTGCCACACACCAGCGGTTCTGAAATGAGGTTTCAGAATAGTTCCATTATGAAATCCTCTCTACTGACATGTTTTCACACTGTGCTGAAATCCCTATGGGGATCTGGTGCTAATTATAAAATCTCTAGTTCCACACTTCACTTGCACTAGTTACGTACTCCACCCTATTTAAGGGGGGCTTACACACACACACACACACACACAGTGCAGGGTGTGGCATATAGCAGAGAGAGAGAGAGAGAGAGAGAGAGAGGGAACAGACTTCCCCTCCGCACTCCACAGCACAAAGGTCAGAGCCACTGAGGAGAATGGGGCCCAGAGCATTGCATGAGTCACTTCCAGACATACGCTCTGCCCATAATGACTAACAGCGTGAACCCGGCACCAGACAGCCTCTCCAACTGTTCTCCGCTCAGTCTTACAAATGCAGTGCAAGGTCTGACCTTAGGCTATCTACCGCACGCTACACAGCCCCCCTGAGCAGGGCAAATATGCCTGCCAGTCCCTTCAAAGCTACCTGTGCTTTAAGACTGGTCAAGCATCTGTGAGTCTATTTTCAGGTGGATCTAATGATGAGCAGTTTCAGGCTTTTTTCATTCTGCAGTGATGTTGTTTATGTCTGTCACTATACTGGACTGATGGAAGACCAATGTGTGTGACTATCAAAAAGTTATATCTCTAGCCAGCAGCTTGATTTAGTTAGAAGCTCATGCTTACTGGAATGGATAAGTCTGGTGCACACACACACTCACACACACACAGGCACATGCACACGCACACACACACGCACAGGCACACACACACACAAACACACACGCACACGCACAGGCACACACACGCGCGCGCACAGGCACAGGCACACACACACACACGCACAAACACACAGACACGCACACACACACACACAGACTCACACACACCACATGTCTGCCAAAAGAAACTTTTAATTCCAAACTAATCCCCATTACCTGAAAATATTCTGATATATAACAGACCACAACATCTGGTGAATGAGTGTAGTAATATCTGCATAAATACTTCAAACTGTAATTGTTAGTCATGACTGAATGCAAGTGGGTGCCTGTCTGGGTGCGGGTCTGACCAAAAGTGTTTCCAAACAGAGAGTTCTGAACCTTGACCCAAGAAACCGGTATATTCATGATTGAGACACTGTGAGGTATTTACCACTAGGTACAAAGTCATAATATATCAATGTCTAATCAATGGAATACATTCTGGGTCACGGACAAAGCTAATCAAACATAAGTCTAATGGCAAGTCTCATGCAGCAAAAAAAGAGAGATTTACACTAATTAGAAGCAGATTTACACTAATTTTTGCCACAATGGACTCTTAGCTTCTTAGCTTCTTGGCACTTCTTAGGACTAGGCTTGAAATTGTGTCAAGCTATAATAGCTATATTATTGATATTATCTCAAAGGACAGCAAGTTAGTCTATGCACACTATTTCCAGTGTGTCTGCATGTAGACACATTTGAACACATTCGTATCTCTAATTTATCCACAGACAAAGTTGAGAATGCTAGCTACATCACATCAGATTTCAAACACAATAGTAGAGCAATAACTGTGATGGCTACTGCAGGCTGGTTCACTGACCCATTTCAGCAAATATGAGTGAAACAATATATACAATTCAGAAGCAAAAGGAGAAATATTTGCCTGCTGCAGACTACCTACACTTGCTGGCTCACTGATACAAGCCCCAGTAAATGGGCAAAGTGGCTCACTCAGTGATTGAGAGCAGAATGTGCAGAAGCAGAGATGCTTGCATGCTTCTGTGGGTGGCGCAGAGCTCCACTTGTCAAAACAATTTAGCTTGATGAATAGGTACTCCTACTAAAATGATCAGCTTCAGAGGAAAAACAGCAGGTTTCTGCATTCAGAGAGAATGTAGCGTAAATGCCATTCCGAATTTATTTTCAGCCTTGGATTGCCCATAATTGGGCCATGCTGATATTTACAGTAGTCTTTTCTCAGTTGAGATTTCTGCCCAGAGCTATCATCTGTACAGCCACTATTATTCACAAACTCAGTTTTGTATTTCCATTTGTGTATGAGCATGACTACACATGATATAATTGTTTATGGTGCTTTTTTAAACACAATTGTTTATGGTGCTTTTTTAAACGCTTAGCTGGTGTCAAAGTAAGAAACAGAACAGAACTCCAACTAAAAGTAAAGCCCAGGGCCGCTGACGTCTCAGCATTCCTGATGAAGAACGCTTGGCTTGGTCAGGTATGCGCTGTCTGGACTATAAACATGGCCTCCGTCCAAAGCAGCTACTGAGCTATTAGCTTTGGTCAATTAACTACTTCCAAACACGACATGCAATAGATGAGTGGAGTTCTGGTTTAGTTATTAAATCAAACACGTCTGTTGTTTATATGCTATGTTCAAACTGTTTAAAGATAAAAGACAGAAAGAAAGGATTTCTTGTATCTGGTCTCTAATTACACCAACAGCACTACAAGGTTGATGACATCCTTTCATTTCTGAAGACTGTCACTGTTACACTGAGTTAACCAATAGGAGTACGTAAAGATCCTCAAGTAAATAAACACTCAAGTAAGTAAAGATTCTAGAGTAAGTAGAAATTCTCTTGAGTTTAAACTGTGTTTTGTCATACATTTGGTTCCAATCCTCACCCTGTGACAGGGTCTAGTGTATGTAGTGTAGTATAGTGTAGTGTAGTGTAGTGTAGTGTGTGTAGTATAATACAGTGTAGTGTAGTGTAGTGTAGTGTAGTGCTGTAGTGTAGTGTAGCGTAGCGTAGTGTGTGTAGTGTATTGTAGTACAGTATAGTATACCGTAGCATAGTGTAGCTGTAGTGTAGTGCAGTGGTTCTCAAAGTGGGGTCCCCTTTTCACCCATAAAACTTAGGTCATAAAGAACCATTCTGCTTAACTTGGCTTATTTGTTAGCCAGCTAGCTGATGTGTAGAAATGTTTGAGTCAGTCCATGTTGTCAAGGGATACAAAATCCAAAACTGACAAAAGACGAAGTTGCACATCTGCCAAAAAAACATGATGAATACAACTTCAGAGAATACAAATTACATGCTTAATTATACGGTTATGAGGGAGTGTGAGTGTAGTGTAGTGTGCTGTAGTGTAGTGTAGTGTAGTGTAGTGTAGTGTAGCGTAGTGTGTGTAGTGTAGTGTAGTGTAGTGTAGTGTAGTGTAGTGTAGTATAGTGTAGTGTAGCATAGTGTAGTGTAGCATAGTGTGTGCAGTGTAGTGTAGTGTAGCGTAGTGTAGTGTAGTGCAGTGTAGTATAATGTAGTGTGTGTAGTGTAGTGTAGTATATGTAGTGTAGTATGTGTAGTGTAGTATAGTGTAGTATAGCGTAGTATAGTGCAGTGTCATGTAGTGTAGTGTAGTGTAGTGTAGTGTAGTGTAGTATATGCAGTATAGTGTAGTGTAGTGTGTGTAGTGTAGTGTAGTGTAGTGTAGTGTAGTGTAGTGTAGTGTAGTGTAGTATATGTAGTGTAGTGTAGTGTATCTAGTGTAGTGTGTTTTGACCTGTGTGGGCCCTGTAGCTGTAGTATAGTGTAGTGTAGTATAGTGTATGTAGTGTAGTGTAGTGTAGTATAGTGTAGTGTATGTAGTGTGTTTTGACCTGTGTGGGCCCTGTAGCTGTAGTGCAATATAGTGTAGTGTCATGTAGTGTAGGGTAGTGTAGTTTTTTTACCTGTGTGGGCCCTGTAGCTGTAGTGCAATATAGTGTAGTGTCATGTAGTGTAAGGTAGTGTAGTTTTTTTACCTGTGTGGGTCCTGTAACTGCTGGTGGGGCCGTGGCTTCCTCCTCCTGGCATCATGTTCTTCATCCTGAGGGCCTCCTCTGGGTGGTTGAAGCGGAAAAAGGCGGACTGACCGAAGCACAGCATGCACCCTGTCACACAGACACAGGAGGTCAGCAGAGCTAGCATGCCATAGAGGACATTTCAGCCTATGAGCACTGTTATGTTCTGGAACCGTCAATACCTAGAGACTACACAAGTTTATTGCAGCAGTTAATTCCTATTTATCCCAGTTTAGACCCTGACATTCATTGTGGATAGAGAATGGTAACTGTAAGATCTTTAAAGGTAAAGCACAAGGGAGAGTGTGGAAAACAAACTTGGGTAACAGCTTGAGCTCTCATTGGGGGAGCCAACCTGAATGGACTTCCATTAACACGGCGGGGAGATAAGGAGCGACGTGCGCAGGTAAAGGGTACATGGAAACTGGCTTCAGTCAACACACGCGTGTTGTGAAAACACAAGCAGCAGATGCCCTTTTGTGGCTGTGCGTGGCTTGGCCGGCGTGTCTGATAACACCAATCTTGCTCACAGAGTCACTATTCACCGTGGCCGCTAATGAAATCTTTAGAATCTGGTCGCCCATGACACCGGGCGCCATAACTCAACACCTCTGACAGCCATCAAGACAAAGAGCTGCAGCGAGCGATACGTGCAGCAGGAACAGGGACATCTTTAGAGCTGAAAGCTAACAGCTTAACACCCACTTGAACCATTTTCTCATTAGAAATCATTGATTAGGTGATACAAGGGCACCATCATTTTCTTGACCATTTCAGCTTCCTGGCTTTAATTACATGATTGAAACTAGGGGTAGAATTAAATGTCAGATACAGTGATTTCTTACAGAGGTTTAAAGTAGACAGCCACTTTACTGCCACTTTTCAAGAACATGGGCTGTCTGTGTATAAAGAACCTTAATGTGTTCCCAGCTGACCAAATGCTGTGACCTGAACTATACTGACCTCCTATGTTTCCAAAACTAGATTGTATTCCAATACATTCATGAATAGTGATAACCTTATTATCTCAAACACACACGCACACACACACACACACACAGACAAGATGCCGCTCCTGCTGCCGCTGCTGGAGGAGGCATGATTGACCAGTGCTGGGTCAGTGTTGGCAGCCAGTGAGTTATGAGTCAGATCCATTTCATAATGAAAAGCTGGCCACAGCGTCTTCCATCAGAGGGCAGATAGGGAATGACAAGCAGAACACACGTCAAGCCACACAGTGAGGCAAGGCAAGCATGTCTCAGATGAGACCACGCGTACACACCACAGGCCCATGTGTTGGTCCAGTTAACAACATAATGACACACTGGTTGCCATAGACATAGATGAAACATCCTGTTATTCATTGCTTGTTGTGTCAAAGACAGAGAGCAAGGTGACAAATGCTCCCCTAAGTCCCCTTAGGCACTGATGTAATGGGTTTTTAGGGAATTGGGCAATCAAACTGTGCTGAAGTACAGGGAAAATGCATTTGTCATACTTCCGAAAGTAGTGCCTGTTTTGCTGATGCATGAAATACTTAGTATAAGGAGAAGTGCACTACTAAGTATATCATGCAGTAGACTACTTTTAAATGAATATGTTCAACATCCAGTGTATTGTATTGCATAACAAACATCTCAAAGAGATAGTATTTTTAAACAGAGGATGACATATTGAGGACTTAGTCATATTTAACATCAATAACAGGAATTCTCTCTACAAAGTCTTCAAGCAAGAGAGGAGTGTAACTAATGGCGACAAACGATTCTGTGAAACATTATGAATCAACAATTCTGCTTATCTTTACGCGCGTAAATTGACGAATAGACATTTAAAAGTTATATCCTTAAAATGTGTCAATTTAAAGACCCACGTCATAATAACTAAGAAGAAGGAAATAACACTTCAATATTTTAGCCTAGGCTAAATAATAACTAACATAGTCTAATTGTAGGCCAATAGTGGACTGAAGCAACAGCAAATGTAATGTGAACTTACATATATCCACTTAATAGAAGGTACCCATTAGCGCTTCATTGCAAACGTCCTACTAGTCCGAGTTTGACTCTTTCTTCTCCTTGGTCGTGTGTGTTTGGTCGGAGCGATGAGGGCAGCGCTTGCTTGCGTGTGCCACCGATCAATTCCTTTGTGATGATAATTTCATCCACTTTTCTTCCTCCCGGGCTGCACATTGACTGTCTAGGCTAGTGGCACACAATAGGGGCGCAGATGTCCACCTGGCTAATTGTTATACAACGTCTTAAAAGGAGCGTTCACCCAGAAAAAAATGTTTTAGCAATATCTCCACTACTAATTCAAAGAAAATCAAAACAATTAATTCAATTGTACTTTCCAGAGAACAAACATCCAATCGTATGGCCACCTCGGAGCGTTGGCTTCCATCGGTGGTCAAAAAATACGCAACGCGACTCACGATAGTATTGATTCAAACAGCGACTCGACAGCACGCCGGACAGCTGTCCCTGCACCGGCTGTTTCCAGCAGGAGATATTCTGCAAGCCGTGGGAGGAGGGGGCGGGGCAGTCCACACTGACATTTTGAAACTGGGCTTAGTTAAGTGATATTTCATTTGTTTTCCTCCATCATTTGTTGCAGCTTACCGTTTTGAGAAGTTGAAGTGTAGACAGTCATAGCCTAGACAGTCAATGTGCAGCCCAGGGAGGAAGAAAAGTGAATGAAGTTGAAAGGTTTGGCTTCTTAGTTTACTATGCTGAAATTGTTTAGTTTGCTGCATTTATAAATCTAACGAGACAGCCTAGACCCACATTGAACATAAAATTGTGTAAACTTATTTTTTACCAATCCTTTAATACAGCAGGCCTACCTTATGCCTCAGTCCAGAAATGATTGTCATTTATTAGGCTACATTACAGAATGCTCGCTGGATGTAACGGTCGTCAAAACTGAGTATAGTAGCCACTTAACTGGCATGAGAAGGCACTAACTAAACTATAAGTGTGCCTTACTTTCATTGTTATGCAGTGTCTAAGCTAATGGCACTCCAAACTGGAGACCCTAAAATAGCCACAGAGAATGGAGCAAGGGCAAGTTCTTTCCCTTAGGGAAGTTCAAACAAATGTGCAAGGTTATCATGGCAACACAGTTCGACTTCACCTCCTGGTATTTGGGCACAAGTAATAAATGTCAGGCAGGCCAGTCCAAGCGAGCATACCTGCACAATAGACACAGGTCATGAAAACACAACTTTAGATCATGCTGACGTGAGAACGGGATACAGGCCTAATAAAGATTGTGCCAAGAATGACACTTAGATTATTACTCCTTTAACACAGCTAGGTATAAAGAGTTTTGGTCTAAAATGAACAGTCCAACGACTGAAAAAGGTAGTCTAAGTCTTTTTTTTTTTTACTTTTGAGGGGGTTCTGACTCACTGAAATTCCTATTAGGCAGAACCTAGCCTATGTGTGTAGTTATAAAGACAGTGTCTGTGTTCTTTTGACAAATATCACATGAAAATAAGTGTAATATTAGAAGATGTACTAGTTGGCTCGAGAAATAAGCTTCAAAAGTGGCATATTGTTACATACTGCCTCTTCAAGGATCCATCTTTTACAGACAACAGTTGACATGGTTGACTGCTCCTTCAGTCTACAGCTCTACAGACCTGCACAGTGGACTGGAATTCCAGCCTTTGCCTGATTTGATTTTCTGCTTTGATTTCATCAATAATCTGCCCTGACAGCCTGGGCTGCTTTGTGCTGTGAGTCATGCCAGAGTCCATTTTACCCACACCAATGGAGAGATCAAATCATGTTATGTCTTTGTGAAGTCAAGTCCACCGTAAAGCTCAAAAGACCAGGTGGGCATAAGGTATGCTTTGTGTCAAAGAGATGAAGAATCACATTGCCCCCCATGAGGCAGAATCAAAATGTGCTTTTTTGTACACTCTAAAAATGTATTGTAATTGCATGGTACTAGCATGGCTATATTCACTGAAACCCTTTGTATATACTGTATGGGCAGCTTTAAAGTTTAAAACAACACAGTCACTTTCTCATGTGGATTTGGAAGTGCAGTACTATGGTCTATGTACCTTGTGAAAGTCTCGTGGGTTTGGTGATATGTAGGCCATCCATGGAGCACAGGTTTCCACAGGGGTATAACATGATGATGCCTCCCTTGTTCTCAATGTAGCAGTGCTGGGCTGCCA
Organism: Alosa pseudoharengus; assembly: GCF_046254945.1. NCBI lineage: Eukaryota > Metazoa > Chordata > Actinopteri > Clupeiformes > Clupeidae > Alosa > Alosa pseudoharengus. Next base: position 34,265,047 of record NW_027468870.1, on the reverse strand, counting down.
CACCAGGGCCCTGAATGTTGATGTCGGTGTTCCCATGTCCAAGTGTGGTCTTTCCTGTCAAACACACACACAGTTTATAGTTCATTGTACATTCCTAGAACCAGTAAGTCATTTATAAAAGATTTGTTTAGCTCTGTTTAGCTTCCATCATAAAAAAAAACAATATGGTAGCCTACATACAAAGCACATCCATCTCTTCTTCATCATAACTATGTGTATACAGAATGCCAGAATGTCTATCTGTGATAGAGTCCTTTCTTTCAGCTCCATGGGACTGGGTGAGTGCCGAGATGTTCCCGCTCCCTTTCCTGACTTTTTTACACACTCTAGTCTCTCTCAGCGTCTGGCGTACTGCACAGACTGACAGATGGGAATAAAGGAGTAATAACTCAAGTCTTTTGTGAGAGAGGACAGTGGCGCCGGGTGAGCCTTGTGGCAGTGACACACACACACACACACACACACACACACACACAGAGACAGAGACCCACAAAACATACAGACACACACATATTGAGGTCAGGGTCAGGTCGTGGTCTGTTGGATGCCTGTTTCACAAGGAAAGGTCTCTGTCTGTTTTACTCTGCAGTTGGTTCCAATATACAAACTGAAATTTGTTGGTAAATAATAAACGCCTTATTATTGAGATGTCTGAAAATTGTAACTGCACTACTTTTTGCTTACTCTTTAAACAACAATGTGACAAATACATAAATGCAACTGGCATCAAAACATACAACAAATCACAGCCTGAACATAATACAACTGATCTCTCAACTAATTCTGTTCCCCTAGCATAGACTAAATCTATTTTTTAGCAAACAATTTGGCCTTCTCTGTCAAAATGCCATGATGCTGCAAATTATGTGGACACAATTATGACATTGCTGGTGAGGTTCTTTAGTCAGTCCCCTTTTTATGGAAATCCATGCTACCCACAGTCACAATGGTTTACAGTTTTAGTCCTCAAAACCTCAGCACAATAAAAACATCTCAAATAGTGTCTGATATGTAGCTGAACTCAATTAGAGGGAAACCATTTAAAACCCATCAATTAGAGCTATACACACAGACCACGCAGTGCCCAAAAGTATACTCAGTTCAAACACAAAGCCTTGGCTTGAGGAGCTAATTATTGGCAGTACTATGGGCCTATATATAGCACCCAAACTCCTCTCTAGGGCTTCACAGTGATGGAATGAGGGAAGAGCTTCCTCTGAGACGCTCTATGAGAGATAACTGCATTCCTCTCTTCTACTGTGAGGGGAGAAAAGTCCTCTGTTTGTCATTCTCTGTATGATGAGATACTGCCATCCAGGCCACGGACACAAGGCAGGTACCTCCCGCAACGCCACTTTCATTAACCCGCAACCATCTCGCCCCCACTTAGGGATGGCATCCATTTCATCTACCACTTGGCCTTGTGTCAAAACAAACATAAATGGATGATGTTATCTCCATGGATACCGGCCAGATGCTGATTCAATAACAACGGCTGTAAATGGTGCAGTCATGAGTTTATCCCAACATGTCCTTCACAGAGAGGCAGCACACAAAGGTCATGGCCACAAGAAGAGAGAGTTGTCTCTGATACCCCATTAGAATCAATGTAATAATTTAATTAGGCTGCCAAGATGCTGTAAAGAATTACTGTATTGGAACCACAGGCACTCACCCTCTGACAGAGGAAGCAGCGTGATGGCCGTGCTCAGACGGCCACTCCCCAAGCTGACCAGATGGGGACGATCTGCCTGGACCTTTAACGTCTTCCCCGTCTCTATCAGGTCCAGAGGAGTTCCCTGCAACATCCAAACACAAAACAATTAGCAATGGCATGACAGCCACAGCAATGAGATGAGCAAAAAAAAAGGTTAACAGTCAGAAAATATTTCTTTACTTTTCCCAGATACATGTCACTATAGAACCATATTCTTAATGTGTTCTTACGGTGACGGTCTCCTGAGAGTGCCACTGTATCCGTTTCAAGAGCCTACGCTCTGCTCTAGGCCTATATCATTCATAGTATAAATAACATTCATCATATGCCATCAGATCCCATTCAAACAGGTTTGCTCTTAGCAGATAGCTGCCGATAGCCTTCCAAACAGGATTACAGGCTGCCAGTTAGGACTGAGCGGTAAAGTAGGAGAGGCTGAGAGGCTGAATAGGTTTAGCCTTATCAGGTACCGCACGAGAGAGCCAAGAGGCTAAAAGGATTTGGCTAAGGGGATAACACCCGCAGACAGAGCTGGTGAACAGAATAAGGTCAAAGTGTATCAAAGTCACTTGGCCCTCAACACAGACTGCAAGTTAGTGGGATACACAAAACAAAGTGTGTGTGTATCTCCCCTACTACTAGGATGCACTGCCGCTTGTTTGCAATTTTAAGCCACAACTATCTGTTGTTTAGACATTTTTGTATCGTTTAGTTTACAACATAGACACATTTGTATTGTTTAGTTTACAACAATGATGTTATTATCAACTAATACAATCATAATAACATACCAGTATTTTAAACCATAGCTCTTCCATCTTATGTTGTGATTTGTTGTGACCAGTCTCCCACAGAACTGCACTGTTACCAGTTCTGCTATTATCGGTTAATTCTTAATATTTTTATTTAACAAAAAAGTAAACAAAAAGTAATGATGGAAGTGCTTCGAAAAAATGCATATCCCTTCATCCCTTTCATATCTGGCCACCTCCCCCTCTCTTAAAACCACTTAAAGATTCCCTAACCGCCTGACTGCATTCTCACCATCTTTCCATTCTGGTTTATCATTTGCACTCAGTCCTGCAACTGTATTTGCTTTACTTTATTTCCATCCAAAGTTGCTTAAGTATTGTTTTCCTATGCTTTCCTAAGAAACCCAGCTGTCATTTTTCAATTACACCATTTTCAATAACTTTTTATTTTAATATGTAACTTTTGTTCTTTCAATTTTCCTCATGTCTCTCTCAAGGATTGCCTGTTCCTCTAATTTAATGTTTTATATACTTTCAACCATTTAATCTTCCAGCTAAGCTAAAATAAACATTCTGTTCAAAGTAATCTATTTACCAGTTCCATTGAAAATCACTTTTTTTATTGATATCCATAACCTATGAGCTATAAACCTTTCAATAAAGAAGGTGAGAATGTACTGTGACTGATTAATAATGAATGCTTTCCGGTCTCCAACACACGTGTGTGGATGCATGTGAGCTTTGTGTTGTGTTACGTGCTCTCCTGTGGAGATGCTGCCATAAAGGCAGATTAGTTGCCTTGGGGCATTTTTTGTGAATCGAGTCTGCACACTCAGCACTCTAATAACGATCAAAATTTCCCACCACAAAATTATTATGTACACGAATCCTTCTTGTGAAACGCTTCAGAGGAGGGATATTCATGCAGATTTGTTCCCCGGCTAGGTTTTCCAGTGATCTACCACAGTCTTGGCCTTCAAAGACCCTTTGGGTATGTGGGTGAACTCGATAGCATCAGCTGAGGTTGACTTGTTGAGAGATTGTTTACTCGAGAGAAAGACGGTTGACTTGACAAAGAGTCAAGAGTTCTAAACATCAACCATTGAATACACTGCATATAATTCTAGCACATATTCTGCGGGAACCCACTTCAAGAGCAAATTACATTTCTCATCGCTGCTTTTGTCATTTCAAACACCATTTATTTTTATGTTCTTACTATGAATTTTATTTTAAGTTAATCACTATCATTACTTGGTGAAGTTTAATACAATGATTGATGGAGCTCTTTTTAAAATTCCCAATGAAGCCTAAAGTCAACTGTGAGATGACTCTGGTAGCATTAAGTACAGTGCGGATCCAAATGAAAGAGAATGGAATGCTGGCCGAGGTCCACCCACAGCAGCGGTGAGCTGTTATGTTCTGTCTCACCTGCAGCACCTGGTGCGTCTGCCTGCCATGTTCCGGCACATTCCTGTTCAGGCTGTCCATGATGTCTTGATGGTTGTCAGTCACTTCATCAATCATATGGGGGTCCTGTAAAAACACCCAACAAACAGCGGGGGAGATGAGCACTCGCAGGAAACACATAAACAGCGAGGAAGGAAGTCCATCATCTGTGTGTAAAAGTACACAGCACGTGGAGCAACGCACACTTCAAAGTGGAACTTCAAAGGTTCAACCGTGTGAGTAATCACAACGCAATTCTAAAATACCTGGTAACGTCCTACCTGGGCAATAAAAGACAGGGGGAAGGGAGGCTTAAGACAGAGACACTGTGTGCGCTGAAACCATGACAGGCACCTGAGACAGACGACAATGAAGCGATATGACACATAGCCTGATAAGTTCTTTCTCTCTCTCTCTTTCTCTCTCTCTCTCCTCCTTTTATTACCCACCCCTCTGTCACACTTTTATACACACCCACATACACGTCCCTAGACACACACACACACACACACACACGTCAATATGACTCACAAGCAGATACTCGAGGGCCACACAGATGTGGCTGATTATTTACACTGGACCCTGGCTCACAACAGCAAAGGTGGGTGAGCAGGAAAGGAGATTGGCCCCCGGACATAACACCTCTGTAGACACAGCAGCGCTGATGAATCATGTCCGTCCGAGTCGGAAAGCCCCCTCCAGTACCCCAGCGCTGTCTGACAACGCGGGGTCAAAACAGAGGAAAGTACCAGACTACACTCGAGGGATACCGAACAGCTAGCGGAGGCATGTTTGTGCCTGTGTGGAGCAATTACACACAAAGCCTTTTTAATGCTAGCCAGTCTCAGGCTAACTGGTGTGGATAAAGTGTGTGTAGTCTACAAACAACTCTTTTGTACACAGCAATGTTGGCCATGTGAAAATAAACCATTCGGAATGAATGTGACAGAAATAACTACAAATGTCTCCTATATCTATGTCACATCCATAACTGTCAACAGCACTTCCATGCCACGTCAGTTCAATATGTTTCCTCAACATAAAACAATCGAACAAGATACAGGCAACCTTTCACAGATATACATGAATGATATTACCTTATTTTTCCAGTTGTCCATGGTATTCACTGCATCCATGACAAAAGCCTAACAAGAAAAGTCAAGAAACAACGCTGGTCTTTCAGGCAAACAGCTGTGAGAGAAGTGACATGCCCCATCAGCTAAAGCCAATGGTATGCCAAGATTTGCTCATGAGAGCAAGCAAAGACAGGTTGATTGCATGAATATAAATGGAAATACAAAGCTAATGAAGGATATGGCACCATGTATAGCCCACAGCTATGTAGAGCTTTTTATATCCCAATTCTCTCTCATTCTGTAATGCCTCTCTGCTTCACTCTCTTTCTCTCTCTCGCCATAATGACTTCATCTGAGCAAAGGCAGCTGGGTAATGCCACATGGTTCAACCTGACAATTACACCCACTGTTTGAGTGTCCCCGGGAACAGAGTAGCCCTGTGTGTGTTACTGCAGAGGCCAGAGAGGATGTTCTCACTCACCACGACCAGAGCAGGGGGACACACAGACACAGACATGGTGCGGTGGCAGGGAAGAGACTGGTTTCCGTGGAGACATGGGTCAAATGCTATGTCTTTTAACAGACAGAGAAACTCACTTACAAATACTTGAAACTGACTTATAAACACATTCATAAATACACACAGGCATTTGCATACATGCAGATATACAGACACACAGACACAGACACAGACACAGACACACACATAAACACACACACACACACACACACACACACACACACACACACACACACACACACACACACACACACACACACAGTTACAGCCAAACACAGGCTAGACCACAGATCTCCAGGGTTATCTCAGTCAGGCGTCCATGCTGGTAATCTAACAGACCCACGCAACAGAAAAAAACAACCCAGAGAGAACACAGTGGTGTGGAATGCCTCTCGCTCCCCACCCACACACACACCCTCCCTCCACACACACACCGTCCCTCCACCACCCTCTCAGAGACACACACAGAAGGGCTTCACACACCCCTCAGAGCCTTGTGTGTACACACCCGTACTGGGAGCGAGGTCTCTCTTTGCTGGTAAAGTGGAGGGCATGCCTCCGAAACGTGTCATTAAAGCCTCGCAATTATGCCCCGGCTCCTGCCACCAGTAGCAGAAAATAGCCGTGGCCGGCCGCAGAGTCGGCTGGAGGGAGTTCCGCTCGCCGGGGATAAATGATACCCGTTGGGCTCACCGGAGAGCAAACGTCAGGCCGCGGAGAGAACCGCACGGGGGAAAATATAGCATTGAGGCTCAAACTAAGCCAGGCACACCAAGCTCTCTGGAATATGAAGACGCTCAACGGCAGCGAGGCTCTCTTGTTTTGATAGTTTACTTTCTTTCAGTAAGCTTTGAGATCCTGAGAACTTGCATCAATCAGTAAACAGTGAAAGGATGTTGTCTTGAAAGACTGAGGTCAACTAGGCTGGACAACTGTTCAGTTATAAGTGACTTCACACACACAAGTTTGGCCAACACTCCATGCTACTACAGTAAATGACAACCATGCAGGCCAACCTGCCAATCAAAGCCAGCTGACTTATAGGCAATGCGGAGAATGAACTGAACTGTACTAAGTAACTGAACTGTGAGTAAAATAAATCTGACCGAGAAAAAAACATGGCTGCCACTCACCATGTCCTCTGTGCAGCCCCGAGCTCTGCTCTTTTCTCTGCTACAATCTGTTGGCTTCCCACAAGCTCCTGTATACAGTAAACAACTCTGGGCGTTTGTTTGTCATGGCTGTATGTTCCCCTCTCTGCCCTCTCTCTCCCTCACTGGGCATTCATAAGCCGGAACGTGCAGAGTTTCTGTTGCAACAGGCAGAGAGAGAGAGAGAGAGAGAGAGAGAGAGAGAGAGAGAGAGAGAGAGAGAGGGAAAGAGAGGGAGTGTGTGAGAGAGAGAGAGAGAGAGAGAGGGAGAGCCTAACGAAGAGAACTACACAGTCAGGGGGGTCCCCACAAAAATAGGTCTAAGAGCGGGTCAGAGGTGTAACTGCTGTGCGCCATCTTGAGGTCTCCTTTTCAAAGTGTCTCAGCGTCCTTCAAGTCACAGGAGGCTAAAATTAGGATTTAAAGCCTTATCGTCAAAACATCTGCAGTAAATATTCACCATGCCAAGGGCAAGTCATTTCAAAGGGGCCCATGAACTTGAACTGTCCGCTCCTTCTGGGTGTCCTACAGATGAGAATGGCATGTAAGGATTAGAAGAGTGGAATCAGTATTGACAACACAGGGAATGGAAAGGATTTCTGGAGACCAAGTTAGTCAATAAACCTAAGGAGGCTTCCAAGGCTGGAACTTGCCAACTGAACAGCAACACGAGCACTGGCAGATACAAATGACATTGTTGTTATTCAAGAGTGGAATCTGCATTGACAAAGCAGAGAATAGAAATGGTTTCTGGAGACTAGAGTTGTTCACTCTAAACCTAAGGAGCTTTCAAGGCTGGAACTTTGCATTTTGCACAAGACAACTGAACAGCAACAAAAGCACTGGTAGATACAAATTACATTGTTGACAAAGACTCCTGAACTTGAAAATCCCCTGGATGAAGCCATTAAAAGCAAAAAAACTCTTTAACGAAAAACAGGTTGAAAGGGGAAGCTGTGCTGAGAACCATATGGGGTTTCAAGATGATGGAACGATCTCCAAGGATTTGACAAGAAAAGAAGGATCATTTCATGCATTTTTCCGTGGTTTATGCCAGTGGAAGGGAATGCACATTTCTGAGAATCCAAACAAATAAAAAACTAAGTACAAACAAAGTCACAGGAACCAAGCAACCAGATGGAGGTTCTAAGGGTCCTCCAGTGAGGCCTACAGAGCAGGGGCATTTCCTGTGCGCTGACCCTGGGAAAGAGCACCCTCTTGGGGGGAGCGGGGAGGGACTTGAAACACAGCTGTCCGCCCACAAACTTGGGAAGACCTCCTCTCATCTTCAATCCAAAAACTCTCTTAGTGACATGCTCAAGCAAAACAACGCAGTGGTCTGAAGATAAATCCCCATCACTTCCATTTGCCAGCACACTACCTCACTAACCGTCACAGTCTGAACACTTTTCAGCAAATTAGTCTGTGATGTTGACCTCTACGATAAGGGTGATACTTTATGGAAAAGACAGCACAGCTTGATACTGTGTGAGCAACATGGTAATGATGATGATACAGCTATCGTTGAGCGACAGGCAGGTTTAGTGGCCTCCCCATGAGTGGAAAAGCTGGTCAGTCCACCAATAATCACGTAAGAATGTGAAGAGTGTAGCGCTGGCTCACTATTGCGGAATTAAAACCGCACAGTGCTAATAACTGGCCCTCCAGAACGAGCGAGGCTTAGAGGCGGCAGGCACGGAGTCGGCTGCCATTTCCCAGGTTTCTCAGCATATCTCCTGATACAGGCTGTCGCTTGGACGAGACTCAACACAGAGCGAGGAGATTGGGGGGGGTGGAGTGGGGGCATCCCAGTGAGATTACGACTTTCCACATGGACTCTCTCTCTCTCTCTTGTCCGCCTGCGGCACGTCTGCAGTCCAATACACCGCCTCTCCCCAGGAGCCGAGTGAGTCAGTCTTTCTGCGCTCTCTCTCTCTCTCTCTCTGGATTACGTTTGACCACCTCTCTCTCTCTCTCTCTCTCTCTCTCTCTCTCACACTCTCTCTCTCTCACGCACTCACACTACTCATCTCTTTCCCTACTCTCTCACTGAGAGAGTGTTCTAATTCAACTAGATTGGTATGAAGACACCAAAAGAAGCTGAACACACACACACACACACACACACACACACACACACACACACACACACACACACACACACACACACACACACACACACTGAACAAACTTGGCAATGAAAAGTCTTTGCAGGAGGGATACACTCCTGGGCTAAACTTGAACCTAGAATTCCTTTGTGCACCTGCACCTGCTCTGAAAACACACAGTCACGCGCGCACACACACACACAGCAAGTCAGTGAGTGACAAAGAGAGTGAGTGAGAGAGAGAGGGCAGTGTTAGAGCAGTACAGTGGTCTCATTCATGTCCAGCAGTTCAGCTGATTCCAGATAGGGCGCATTCACAGGGCTTAGCCGGGCTTTGCAGCTCTGCTGTCCACACTACCTCATCATAACAACTGGGATGACCAAGACGGTTAAAAATAAGAGAAATGGTAACGTCTGCCTGACTTGCAGTCTCAGCAGAGAGCCTAGTCCAAGATGTCTGGACCCTAATAGACGGACTGGCTGAGAGGTGCTGGATGCTGCACAACCTCCTGTCCTGAGCGCTGCTTCTAATTAGACGGGGAGAGATTTGAGATGTCTCCTGATATACGACTCCAATCTGGTGCAACATCTGCGCTCACATCCAGGATCTGCCCAGCGGGAAAAAAGAGGACATTTCTTTTTTTTTTTTTTTTACATATTCTGGCTGCTGGAGGGATGATACATTCTTAAATGAGCAGCAGTAAATTGTAAGATTTAGAAACAAGTCAGGAGAAATTATTTATATGGAATATAATACCTGTGTATACTAATTGAATTGTTAGTCAGTTTCTAATCAGACAAATACAGTAAAACTTTCATACACAGAATATTTACTTGTTGGCTCCTCATAATCCAATGGAATACCTTCAGTACTCATTTAGAAAAGTCTCTCCTCAAATGACACAATTTATGAAAGAAATGTATATATTTATATTACAATAAGTATTACTCTAAACATTGTATGTGAGAGAAATGTAATTCAAGCTTCAACTACAGCAAGACAAGAATGCAGCATTTCAGCAAATCACCGCCTTCTGCCTTAGTGGCGTGACCACAGAATAGCAGTCTAGAACAAAATCCTCCACCAGAAAAAAAATGTGCGGAATGAGAGCCAGTGTCACCAAATCCTCTCTGGCTCTCTCATTCATCTCTGGGCGTTAACGTCTCCTTTCTTCTCGCCCCGCTCTGACCCTCACTCTCTGTTCTCTGCCCGGCCGCCTCCTGCAACGTGAGCCCAGGTCAGGTGCACTGGAGGTGTACACAGAACCAGGCGTCCCACACTAACCAGCACGCAATGGCCAAAAAGCATTCAGAAGCTCTAACACACACACACACACACACACACACACACACACACACACACACACACACACACACACACACACACACACACACACCATCTCCCTCTCTCTCTCTCTCTCTCTTCGCCATTCCTTCATTCCTTTTCCACTCACTCTCTGTCACACACACACACACACACACTCTCTCTCTCTTACCCACGCACATAAACACGCAACAGTCGCCTGCAAGTGCACACACACACAAACACACAAATAAACTATTGTATCGTAGCACAGGAAAAACAATAATTCATTATACAGCTCAAAGCTGGTCTACATTAACTGAGTGCTTATGTGGCTCATAACAACTCTGATCTCCCGTGTATGAAAGCATCCATTCACAACACCAGCTCTCTGTGTGTGTGTGTGTGTGTGTGTGTGTGTGTGTGTGTGTGTGTGTGTGTGTGTGTGTGTGTGTGTGTGTGTGTGTGTGTGTTCGGTCCACCATCGACCCATGCCTTCTGCTGCTGCTCTATCCAAATCCCCCAGCCCGGGACCAAATCATTTTCACCCCTCACATCCTGTTCCCTTCAAAGGAGCTTAGTGGCAGCGTGGAACTTGGCTTATCAATGTTCAACATGTGTGTCACCTCGGCTGACTGTCTCTCTGTCAGTGGTCAGTGACGGGCGCGCGTGTCCGGGCCATGTCATGCCATGACAGGGCAGTCCGCGCTGCTGTGTTGTACTCATAGTCTCCACGGGAACACATCGCTTCCTGGGATTAGACCATTAACATATTTTTCAAATGAAATCTGATGGAGGCAAAGCTGTTCATATGCTCTCTCTCTCTCTCTCTCTCTCTCTCTCTCTCTCTCTCTCTCTCTCTCTCTCTCGGGAACCTATAGATAAGTGTGTCAGTGGCCCAATCCACTGATGAGACCTACTGCACGTCATTATTGGCAGAATACAGCAAGTGTGCAGCTCACTCTAGTACTGAGACCTCCTGATACACACTCCACACACACACACACACAGAGAGAGAGAGAGAGAGAGAGAGAGAGAGAGAGAGAGAGAGAGAGAGAGAGATCTGCAGCGCTGTCTCCACAGGGACAATAACTCTTTTGTGGACGCTGAGGTCAGGACATACTTCCCAGGCTGCTCTGGCCTCAGAGGTCCAGTGTAGTCCAGTTCTCCCTGACGCTGCCAGCAGGGAAAATATGTGTCACTCAACCCTCTGTGTCATTTCTCATTTGACGGGAGGCAATTCAAGTGGAGTTGATATATAAATATATAAACACAGTGTGAACATGTACACATGTAGAGAAACAGAAGATCAAGAAGCCATTAAGTGACTTCTGTGTTAAGTGTTTGACAACTGTTGATTTTTACTTTCTTGAAAAAGAGGACCTTCAGCTAGTTGCATACTTTGAATATAGTCCACAGGTGCATTTTGGCCACATAATGATATAAACTACGCCATGATACAAAATGATACAAACTATGACATATGCTAAAACACACACACACACACACACACACACACACACACACACACACACACACACACACACACACACACGCGCACACACACACACGCACAAACACACGCGCACAAACACACGCGCACACACACACACACACACACGCACAAACACACGCGCACGCACACACACACACACACACACAAACACACACACACACAGACACACACACACACACACACACACACACACACACACACACACACACAGACACACACACACACAGCAAAAAAACAACACAAACCTGGCCAGGTTTCAGACTTCTGTCATGGATGCTAGTGATGTGAGCTGATCCTCTCAGATCCTGTCAGAGTTCCCCATACTAGGAGGTGAAGAGCACAAATCCCAGGCTGACGAGCAGATGAAATCCAGTGTAAAGTGGCCCTAATGCCAGCACAGCACAAGCCCCCTTCCTTCTGTCTCTCTCCCTGCTGTTCCTCCAGCACACGTACTGTACACTGTACTTGAGAACAGTGATGAGGACAGCCACTGTGGACTGCTGATGGGACACAGCCTTCTCCGGTCCCCCCCCTTCATACTTTACCTCCGCCCACTCTCCCTGTCTCCCTCGCTCTCCCTCCTCTCTCTCTCTCTCTCTCTCCCTCCTCTCTCTTTCTCCAGTCTTCTCTCTGTCTTTTTAAAAGTATGTACTGGCTTCTTCCTTTTTTTATAATTGTAACCACTGACTATTTCACCATGCTCTCTCTATCTCTTTCTCTCTCTCTCTTTCTCTTCCTCCCTCTCTGCTCTGACCCACTCAGCTTTTCCAGTCTCCCTCACTGACACGCACACACACACACACACACACACATGCACACACACACACACGCACGCACACATACACTCTGGGCAGTCACAAGGCAGTCTTTTATGCAGAGACTAAAGAGGTCTTCACTTGTTCAGACTCTGGAACAGAACACCCAGCCAGTGCCAGAAAGAGGTAGCTGAAGAAAAGTTTTTTTTTCTGCCATTCCCAGGTGTTGAGAACCTTTCAGGGGACACCCACTAGTGGCCATCTAGAGGACTTTCCCCTGCTTCGCTGCAGGTCCAATTTAAAGTTTTGTAAGGACAGTGCAAGCTCACCATTTTTTCCCCCAGATATATTTCAAACCCGCTGTGTTTCAGCGCATGGACAGACACATTTGAAATACACATCATGGTAAGCCACTGTAGAGGTAACACTAAACACCAGATTATATTCAATTACGTTAAAAATGGTCAATAAAAAAGAGGGAGAGAGGGTTGGCCCCAGCCAAAGAGCACTATGAAACAACTTTTTTTCCGTCCGTGAGGGAAATGAATGACTGCTGTTGCTTTTGGATGGGTAGCCTCGGCTGCCTGTAATGGATTCAATCTGGCCTGGGCTTGGTGCTCTTTCCGAATGTGTCACGCTGCTTTTGCCACGTATAAAATGCCCCAAACAGACCCAAACAAAAATGCCGGCACACCCCTTTTGCCGAGTGAGTTATGGGATGTTCCACCCACTGCTGTCTGCAGTGCACAGTGCGTGGGATGTACTAAGTGGTCAACTTTGGTGGGAATCAGCTGGAACAAAATACTCAACTGTGGCAACAACAACCAACCAGCATTCATTGTTGTAATATCAAACAAGACTAGAGCAACAGCTGCAAAGATCTACTGCTAACACTGTTACACGTACTACTGCATGCTGCCAAACAGACCTGGGTTATGGAACTGAACTCACAGAGGCTGGTCCACTAAACATGTTCAGTGCCACCAAAGCACCAAAGGCCAGTCAGAATGTACAGGCGTACTGTTAAATAATGTTCCTTACTAGAACACTAAATAACATGAATTCTAGCCTAGGCCTACATCAGATGCCTGAGGAGGGGACCTAAATGCAGTGTCAATGCGGAAAATAAAAAACAAAAAATACTGTTGAACACAGTCATAATGCACAGGTTGTAAACATAGTTTCAAATATTGCTGTTTAACACAGTCATGATGCACAGGTTGTAGCCTTGAACAGACCAAGTGTCTGAAGCTCAGAATCAGATTTCTGAACAGCCCGACTGAAGCTGCTACTCAGCCTCCTCCAGCTGTGCGAACGCACAGAGGCATTCTCCTAATGAAAGGACAAGCTAAGAGGCTAAGCAGGCTAGGATCCTGCTTTCATCTTGTGGAGAAGCCATTTAACCTGGGGCGTCTTAATTTCAACCTGCCAGCTCGCTCGCTCTTTCCCAGCGTGAAGGGAATAAAAGAGTGAAGGCTCTCGTTAAAAAACATGAAAGAAAGGTACATGCAAGGGGAAATGATTGTCTGAGGTGGCAGGATTTTTCTTACAGGTCGGAGCTGGACCTAATTGGCACCACACAGCATGGTGCTGTAAGGGAAGTAAAGCAATGGCAGTGTGTGTAAATTAAATCAAATGAACCTAAATGTTTAATTCAAATGTGTATTAAATAATTACACATTACATTAGATAAGACACATAGTCTATGCCCTTTAGCGTTTAGATTGTCCTTCGTAGCTTAGAATAAGGTTTTGTTAAATATATGAAGGGGATGCATGGAGAGCAGTATTCCAATGTTCCAATGAAGACCTCTACTGGCCAACTTTAAAATAGCTTTCAAATTGTTATCTGACAATAACAGGGTGTTTATCCCTATCACAACTTAGAGAGGATATTGGACTCTTGAACTATTTAATGTATGGACATTTCTTACTGTGCTATCATACTATTTTTATGAGGGACATTTTTCATGGGATACCAAGAAACATTTTGAAGACTGACAAGCCACACAGCAGGCGACTTTCAGAAATGATTACAGGTATCAGATTATTGATTTTTGTTTGAAGAGTAATTCTTCCTTTCTGACTATATGAGAGAGAGAGAGAGAGAGAGAGAGAGAGAGAGAGAGAGAGAGAGAGAGAGAGAGAGAGTTAGTTCATACCAGCTTGTGAATGGGCTCTTTATGACAGGCTGGGGACTTCTACCAACAGACTACTCAGACCAGTGCCTGTGTAAATATTCTCCACCTCAGTTGAAGGGAGACTTTTTAAAATAAATTGCGCTACATACCTCCAGTATCCACTAATAATAAAAGTACAATAAAAATATATTAGTAGTTAATCAACTCTAGCCTTATGGTTGTTGTCCATTATGTCACCTTACCTGGAACCTGACCCTCTTCTGTGCCATTGTTAGATACTGTGTAGGTCCTTGACGGCTGCCAAAGTGCTGTTAGTGTGATTGAGGTTCCCTGAAGTTATCTCCTGTTAGGTCCAGTAAACTGGGAGAGTTCCATGTATCTTTTCTGTCAGTCCAGATCACCTCATCCTGCTCTCTCCCACACAGGAAAAATACAAAGAAAAACAAAAAAATCACATGTCTGATGGAGTCTCCCACTGTAAACTCCTCAACTGAAATGAAAGGCTGTTTTAAAGACCGGACTGGTTTAGTCAGTAACTTTTTACTGTGCTTTTCCTTGCCTGAGAGGTCTTGTGTACTGAACTGTACATCTGTTCATTCAGAGCCGGGGAGAATCCAAAGGAAATGCACACCCATGCTAAAAGCCCTCCCCAATCCAAATAAGGCCATTCCCTGCCGCCTCTGCAAGCCCCCGCTTAACTACCCCATGACACTGTTTGTTTAGGCTAGATGAAAGAGTGCTCAGGGTGCCCCCATAACCCATAGATATCCTGCCAGATAATACATGATAATTTTCATAATGTCATGTCTCGATGTCTCTGCCTCGGTCTCAAATATATTATTTCGAGTTCCAAACTGTAAAACAATTAAAACCAGTCAAGGGCATGGACATAGAATTACCTTGGTTTATGTATATCCACCATCACATTCTAAGACGTAACAAAATCTCTATAGTAAGAAAATGGGTAAGGAAAGGACAAATCTGAAATTAGAAATGTCAGCTATTTCTGTATTCTTTTAATATCTCAGTTTAAGAACATAACATGACATGACCCTATGTGGGGGTTTGTAATTTATAAGGGGACTGGATGCAGAGCGGAGGAGAGTCAGCATCATTAGACATACTCCTACTAATCAGGGCGCTTGTGGAATTCAATTCAATTCTGAAAACAATTACACTTCTTTTAAAACAAGTCCAGATTCTATGTGGCAATTTCCAGCCTTGTGCGGAGTCCTGTGGTACAGAGCTGCAACCCTTACCTGATCCACACGGCACACGCAGGAGCCTGATGTTACAGGGCTACAAGTGCTCTCAGCAGGACTGTGGTCCCTTTAGTACAACACAGTAGGCAAGCCAAAGTGTGCTTGAAGATGTCCAAATCTCACATTCTAGGGAAACAAGTGGATGGTGATAGTTCTACTGTAGGCCTAGATGGTGTGAATCAATGTCTTCAAAAATCACCAAGCTTATTCTCAATAGTACAATACAACGTACCGGTATACTCAACAATGCTTGTACATTACTCTTTTCCCGTCATGTGTTCTTTGTTCTTGCTCGTAAAAATCATAACATTACTTATGCATTTCAAAACTTCAATACAATTTTTAAATACAAACACAGGAACACAGTATGATCATTTCACTGGGGCCTTTTGTACACTTTAATCTTGTTGTTTTCTCCTTTTAAGTTTACATTGGAATGTCATTTGTAATTATGCCTCAGTTCATATTTTACAGGGTTACAAAATCTTTTTAATTTCCATCTCCCACACCCACAATGTGATTCAGACAAAACTCTGATACAGACAGACAGAGAAAAAAAACAGACATGTATACCTATTCCCTCTTCACACTATTTAGAGAATCAAGGCAAAAAAAGAAAAAAAGAAAACAAACGAAAAAAAACAAACATTGGTCATTCTTAAACAGAGACATAAGTAAATCTGGCATTCAACATGAAGTGGGATTCTCTGAGAAAGGAAAGGGTGGGGGGCATTCAGATAACCAGTGGGGAGAAGATGGGAGGACCCCAGCAGCCAGCAGAGATCTCAGACGATAAAAACTCATCTCAAAGAGCTGGCACGCTCAATGTGACAGTATGTGAAGCAACATGCCGGGGGTGGGGTATGATAGGGGGGTTGCGGGGTGATTCGACTACAGTCTGCCACAGCGATTCCACAACATACATGGCTGTGCTGGCTAAGTCTCTATGGCATCAATTCCCCAGCGGGTCAGTGAGAGACAGGTAGATGGACAGTCCAGAAAAGCCCCGAGAGTCTGTGGAACTGCATCAGTGTTCAGTCAAAAACTCAAATGATAATCTGGATATAATGCACTGCAAGCTACGTCCCACGTGCCTCGATTTATATACCTAGGAGAAGAAGTGGTCAAATGTCCAGACGTGACGCTAGTAGAATCTGACCGCTGATGGGGAATAATGTGTGACTGGTTCCGATGACTGTGAACACAGTAATGCCAAGTTCTGAGGTTGAAACGAGAAGAGAAACTTTTCTTGAACGTGATTACAGATTAAAACAAAAAAGGCAGTAACATGACAGAGTAGACAGGACAGAGTAGACAGGACAAAATGGAGAGAATTTGCACAGTTCCGGTTCTGACATCGCATGGTCCTTCAAAGTTTCAGTCAAAACTCCACTTAAGGGGAAATAATAAAGTACTTCCTGGCCCGAGTACCAGTGATTCTTTTTTTAAATCTAGTGTTTTAAGAGACGTTGTCATCACTTCAAATTTTGAAGACCAGCTTTTGCATGTGTGTGTGTGTGTGTGTGTGTGTGTGTGTGTGCGTGTGTGTGTGTGTGTATGAATGCACATACTAAAAGCTGAACACAGTACAGGCAAAAAAGAAAACGTACACTCATTCAATGCCCCCCCCCCCCCCCCTCCGGTCACCGATGAGTCTGTTATTGAGACCTAGTTTTGAGAAGCGAAGGCTTGTGACGACCCTTCCCCACTCCTCTTGGCCCTTCTCAGCCAAACGTGTGACCGATTCCTCCTTCAACTCCCACTGTCCAGCCTTGCCAGTCTCTTATTATACACTTAAAGATCCCTTTGGAGACGTGTGTTGTCACTCTCTTATAAAGGTACAAATACAGCAATTATCGCAAACCAAGGTCAAAAGGGCTTTGTTTTTGAAAAGGATGTCCTGTTATTAGACTGCTGTTGAAGAAACAGGTCAGTATGAACCTTTTCCGATTTGCAGCTCTCTGCGTTGTGTTTTTATACATTTCCATATCCAATGATCTTGTTTTTTTTTCTCTGATGATAGTTGCTTTCTTTACATGGATGTTCCTTTACAGTATCTCGTATTTGTCGACAACAAAAGAGGTTTCCGTAGAGAACCTCACTGGAGCATCTCCATCCACATGTGTCACCTTGGCGACCTGACAAGAAACAAACAAAATAAATGACCATCAATTCCTCCTCTCCATAGCAATATCACATAATGCTACAAATATGTACAAGAAGAGGAAAGGGTGCAAATGTCCATACTGGGTTCATTCTTACCTGCATGTCACAATAGTTGCTCTTGGAAACAAATGAAACGGTGACGGGGAAGAAGTCGTTTGGCTGGCCCGCTACACTAAACTCAAGGCTGCCCGTCTTGTTCTTGACATCCACCACAGGCAGACACCACTCCAGAACGTTACGTCGGCTGTCATGGCGATACTCCCCATCAAGATCTCCAATCACAGGTGCACCAACTCCAGACCTGCAAAACCGAGTTTCACCATATTATGACTTGGATGTAATAAACATGCGTCTATCTTCAATTAAATATATGAACAGAGTGAGGTGAGGGGTCTTCTGAGTTTATGTCAGAGTGTCGATTCGGAACTCACGGTATGGGGATGGTGATGACCAAATCATTGAGTTCCAGTGCGTCTTCCTGCAGCTCGTACTCAATGTTGACATCACATCCTGTGCCACTTTCTGATGGCCAGCAGTTTACTGTAGACACAACATGGATAGTTCATCTTGCTGAAGTGATCTAGATTTATAGGCAGCCTTCTTTCATTCATCAGAATTCAAGGGTTGTATTTTAAGAATATTTGTTTTCTTCTCAATGGTTACAGTTTTTAAATTCCTAACAATCTTAACAACAAACATCTTAGCTAAACTTTGAGAAACCAGCAACACTGAATACATGAAAGAAAATGTCTAATTAACAACAGATGCACTTCAGCACCAACACAAGAATGCTGCTCACAGGGACACATGTTTCTTTTTACGTACTTGTTAGTGGTATGAGAGACTCGTCTGTGGTTTGTAGCCTCCATTTTAGCACGCCAACATCACTGTTCAGGGGGAATGACTTGTCTGGGTTTTTCAGACCAATGATGGACTCTGATGTGAAGAGCTTCTTATCCACATTGGGATGAGTCTGGAAAAGAGGAGGGTTTAATATGCTGTCGAGCCCAAACCAGCTCTCAACACAGCAACACCATTGAAAGTAGTTGCACAGGTAATGATGTGTTTACATTTTATTAAGGCGGTCTGTACAGCCCAATCTTTCCAATACCTATATATCTACATACAGTATATTCAGTTTGTCTTGGGCGACTGTTATTTGCTCACCTGCAGCTGAACCCCTTTCTTATCGTTGTTATTTAAGACTATCCTGATACGGCCGTTCTTGTCGTCGGCCACTCGGAGTGTCACCATGCCCAGGATCTCCATGTTCTGGAGGCCCCCGTCCCGCCCACAAGTTAGAGTAATCTTCTCCTCCACTCTCAAATGCACACTGGAGAGAGAGAGAGAGAGAGAGAGAGAGAGAGAGAGAGAGAGAGAGAGAGAGAGAGAGAGAAAGAAAGAGAGATATTACCACCATGTGAGAGCCAAACAGAGGCGTGGAGCTCCCTGGCCTTGGTAAGAACTCCATGCTAAGACACAGGTTCTCATTCCCCCATATAGACATGCTCTGCAAAATATTTAAAACTAAAGGCCTCACGTCTTATCGGAAGAAGGTATTCTCTAGTCATAACAAGAAGCATTTCATCTTTCATCCTGTCAGCAAAATACATTACAGGGCATTGGATCCCCTGAAATGAATCCCCTGAGGCTGAACTTTTCCTATTGGACACTGTGGGGCGCTATAGGGCAACAACAACATATTGCAAAATTCACTTTTGACAGACAGCACCGAGTCCTGTCTTCTTGTGAGTAACATCCTTGTGAGTAACAGTTTGAAAAAACATTCACAACATCCAAACAGATGCTGCATCCAAGATAAGCCTTTTTAAACATACATAACCATACATGAACTCTTTCTTCTGAAATTCTTCTTACTGCACATATCTGTATATTGTAACAATGGAGGCCTACTTAATGTTATAACTACCACTATAGAAGTTATAACTACCACTATGTTATAACTACCACTATAGAAGCATTTAGATTTGGGGATAGAAGAAATCGAGTCAAATGATACATACACAAGAAAAATATCAGGTCCTCTTTGTCAGGATTTTCAGAAAAGGAGTAAACAGGGTAAACTAGGATAACAAAAGGAAATACGACAGAGTTGCTATCCCAGCACAATAGAACCCTGATGACACCCATTTCAGTAATGACAATCACACCTCAATGTCACGGAAACTTCCTTGTAGGAAACATTTTCTTTTTCCGCCCAACTGCTGTAATGTAGATTCATCTCATCTCAGAGGGTGTGCTGTCTACCTACCTCTCTGTATTGACAGGAGCAGGCAGCGCTTTGGACACCTCTGAGGGCCTTTTCCCTGTGCTGGGCAGGATGATGTTCTCGCCCTCTGATTTGAGTTTGTCCACAAAGTCGTCCACCTCCTTTCCTCTGGCACCCAACTTCAGGGCCTTACTGGGACCGCTAGCCCTGAGGAACCACACACACACATGCACACAAGGACAAGAATGTGAGGTTGTACTAGGGCGTATGAACTGCATATACACTCACACAGAGACAGAGCAGGACAACTGAGTGAGTACCTGACAGGGGCCGGGGCAGGCTTAGGCTTCTCGGGCTCGATGAGAGTGTCTTGGATGACCGTAGCAGAGTTACCGCTACTCATGCCGGAGCTTCCAAAGCCGCCGAAGCCTGGCGTTTTCTTTCCGGCGCGTTCCGCGTCCCGTCTGGCCTGCTGCAGCTCTTTTGCCTTCCTGCGCATCTCTGCTTTGGCCTCACGCTCTTGAGTCTAGAAGTGTTGGTAAGAGACAACAGAAGAGTAGACAGTTAGCCATTGCTCATTCTCCTGGTCTTTAATACTCAGATATTAGTGACCATGAAAACTTGCCCTTGTATCTTTATCTTTAGGACATTGCCCTGATATACTTAACCAGTTGAGTGCAGACTTCCCAACCAAGAGAGTCTTAAACGCTACAATCAGAGCCTAACTCCTAACACAAGGCTACTTGTGTTGAACTGAAACAACCATGTTCTGTCAGGAATCAAATTCAAGTATGATCTTCATTAGCATGGATATTAGCAGATAAGTGATAGATACGCTATATCTTATCATATTGATTTGATTTAAAAAAAAAAAAAAACATATTTATTATGAGTTGTCTTATGGGTCATTCCACGTCAATTCAGAATTTTTTGAGACCTAAGTGCGTGGGCCCTGGTTGAACTGACGTGGAATGACCCTTATCAGAGTAAGTAGTGACACAAAACTGGATCAGTGTTGGCCTGTTAGTGATTACGCAAGCTCGGAGTATATTGTAAATGCCTTCTTATCACTCTGGCACCTACATCTCGAGAGGGAAAGGGGCCTCTATAGATGAGATAGCTTACTTCCTGGTCAAAGTATACTTATATAGAATTACCATTAAACTAGCCCACAGCTAACTCTCAGCCTTAGTGCAGGATCATGTCTTATCAACAGCTTCATTCAGAAAATCCAGTTGTCCAGGTAGAGCAGGGCCTCAAAGGCTGCCCCCCCCCCCACCCCACCCCAACAAAAGGGTGTAACATTAGTATTGTAGTAGTGCTCAAGTGTTTAAACATAGGCACATTTCTCATCTTACATAAATAATCGCAATGCAGGCAATAAATCAATCGACCAAATGCTGCATTTTAATCCTTATTGTAGTTTAGCCTACTAACTATCTAGTGGGGTCAGCAGTTGTTTTTGAAATTGCAGTTGCAACTTTTGACAATGTGTTTCTGTACTGCAATAAAACGTGTTCTTCCTAACCACAAACAAAAACCACGTAACACAACTACACAGCCCACGCCCATCTCTCCTTTCACCCGACAAAACAAACACACCAGGTACAGAGGGGGCGGAGCTGCCCAAACTCCAGCCTTTGAATGCAACTGCTCTGTGAAAACCCAGAACATTGTTGATGGGGCTGAACATTTACAGATTCATGTCAACTCTCTTACCAACAATTCACCAAAATGAATAACAACATCATTGACTTCAACAGATCATGTTCTTCGCCTGAAGTGCATTGTTATAATATTAGTTATTAATGTATTAATTGTACAATTGTAAGTCACTGAGGTAAATATAGATTACATTTTTAGGACATATCATCCAGCCCAGTGATTCTGCTGCACCAAATGCGTCAATGTAAGTGTAATAGATGTACTCAGCAGCAATCTAGCCACATTGAAAAAACAAAAATTCTCATGACCTCCATCATGTGCTTTGGTTAGCAAAAAGAGCTCCTCACCTCTCGAACAGCACGGAACACCTTCTCCTCATGCGAGTCCATCTCGGTGAAGGTGCGGATCTGTGCCAGGTTGACGTTCTCCCGGTAGCCCAGGGCCACAATCTCGTCAAAAGCAAAGATGAGGTCGAAGCAGTGCTCGGAGATCTCGCTCTCCTCGAGAACACGGCAGTACTCAGGAATCTGCAGGCAGAAGAGGGGAAAAGAAAAGGTCAGGTATTTAGAGGACATTTTTTGTCCAAAGCGACTTACAAAGGAATCCTGCATTGGCTAGGAACAGTGGAGGACTTAAAAGAGAAAGAGGGGACATCAGCACATTTGTAGAACATGTTGTACAAACATCGTTGCTGCTTATCCAATGTTGACCACATCTTCCATTTTCTTTTCTCGTAATACAGGCAACAATTCCCACTAGCAGAGTAGAGAAACGGACAGCTTGATATTTAACATTCCTATAGATGTAGGCTTCTTGATTAACATTGCTCCAGGTTATTAAGGAAGGTAATAGTAGTCCAAAGTATTGTGTGGAAATGCCTGAATTAAGCAAGATCACATATCAAGACTCACAACTTT
The DNA here is from genome assembly GCF_046254945.1 of Alosa pseudoharengus. NCBI lineage: Eukaryota > Metazoa > Chordata > Actinopteri > Clupeiformes > Clupeidae > Alosa > Alosa pseudoharengus. The sequence continues at coordinate 34,242,321 of NW_027468870.1, read as the reverse complement.
TTGAAAGGTCTCTTTCTTCTCATAAAACATCTGAGCCACTGTGTGAGATAAATCCAAAAGGACTTCTTAAGTGTTGCCAGTCTGGATTCATCAGCAGATTTGCAAATACTGCACTGCCAGCCAATTTATTTCACACTTATACACTTATTGCTACTGACGTTACTACTACATTTTGACCACTTAGGCAGACTATGACTAGTTTCATTAGTAGTAGTTGTAGCAGTATTTCTTTTGTTGAATGCCATATCAGCATCTTTGGCTGCCGCATGGCAAAAAATGAGAAATTAGTATATTTAGAGATGGAAAAAAATTATATTTTTATATATATTTTTGGTGTTTTCCAGAGTACTTTGAGAATAAAATCGTTATCTAGAACAACAAAATGAAATCTGCTTCACTGACAAGGGCATACTACAAAATTGGCATAATGAGCGTTCTTCAGCCTTTAATAAAAAATTAAAAAAAAAAAAACATGGGTAAACCTTGAGACTAGCTTCATTACCATAAAACAATGTAAAATGTACATTTATGGCACCCCTCTACAGTATTGCAGGAAGGAAGTGTGATTAAGATTAAGGCAAGACTTCCGAAGTGAAAGGCTGCACTAGGGCTGCTCTGGGTCCTTCCCTATTGCTTAATTAGACAGAGTTTGTGTGTGTGTGTGTGTGTGTGTGTGTGTGTGTGTGTGTGTGTGTGTGTGTGTGTGTGTGTGTGTGTGTGTAAATGTCAATTTTTTCTGCCTTGCTTGGCGCAAATAAGTATCAGTACCAGCAGTATTGGCTATTATACTATGCACATGCATGTGACAACATTGCAATGAATGGGATATGCTCCTTAATGTCTTTTTTGCAAATATTTTTTTAAAAATATTTTTTGCATATTACAGACATCATGGCAAAATGTGATGGAAATAGGCATACAATGTCAAGGGTAATGATGAAATCTTTAAGTACAATGCAATTTTTTTTACATCTTCATTTGCATGCCTTGTGTCCCAAAATGCAAATATACTTGAGATAAATTGTCAAAGCCTTGCTCGTAGTAATTTACTCTACACTTGTCAAGTAACATTCTGAGGTGACAAATGGCTGAATTACGACCACCAACATCATTAAATGATAAAAAAAAAAAGGGGAAAGGTGCTCAAACAGTAAGCTCTCATCTAATCATGGCCAAACCAGGTGCTTAAAGGTGCCATGTGTAATGTCCGCCAAAAAATCAATTCATACTCCACATTCCATAAAAGATGGGGGCAGAATACCTCCAGAAAGTGAGTTGGTCTACCCTAGAGTAACAACCGAGACACGTGTATTGCAGTTTGGCTGGTGGTTATGTTGCTCGCATACCGCCTCCCATGGCCGAAACTGGTATTATGACACCTGTCGGGCTGTGGCTAGTAATTTAGCATGCTAATTCAGGTTCATATCTCTGCAGCACTATACCTCGTCATTTTTTAAATGACATCATCGCCCTAATTTCTTCTCATTCTTTTGATGCGTGTAGCTCATTTTTTGGATATTTTTACCTCAATTCTTACACATGGCACCTTTAAATGTTCAATGTTCAGTCAAAAAAGAACTAAAAAATTAGCTGGGTCATTTCCTCCCCGGAGCGTCACAGAACTAATAGTGAATATACACTTTTCTCCCGTCACATCACATAGCTCTCTGCCACACTTAGAAATGTGCTTACAGCTTATCTTTAAATTTAAAGTATTTGCCACACGCTTTTTCCAACTCGAAAAGCATACTACATAAATATATTTTGAATTATATTTACTTTCATATATTATTTAGCTTGCTTGTCTGCAATACCACGACAAATGTCATATCGGTGCGACTTCTTCTCTTACCACACGTGAGAAGAGCCGCAGCGTTTCCAGGTCCTCCAGGATGTTGCTGTTCTTGGTGGTGATGAGCACCATGTAGAGCTTCTCCAGGGGCTGGTAGACGTAGCGCACGCTCTCCGTCTCCACAAACGTGTGCTGCTTGCCTGTGTTCATTAGCTTGGGGAAGGCGGCGAGCAGCCCCTCCACTCGGGTCCGCGTCATCTCCACAAACTGACGTGACACGATGGCCTTGCCAGCCTTGGTGCAAACCGCCGCTGCCAACAGCACCTGAGAAATGGGTGAAACATGACAACGTGGTGAAAAATGGAACAAATGAAAACAAATCCATACATCAGCAACTGTGGAAAGAGGGGAGTCACTTCTCAGCAGTTACTTTTCCCCATTTAATAAAACTGCTGACTCCTATGGTGGTGACAAACAATCTATTAGACACACTGTAATTTCTAAACTGATGGCCAAATGTAGTTTTCTGTTGGGGTTCCAGATGCAATACACTACGCACAGATCTCAACACACAAATAAATAGACACAGCAGAAAAGGGTCTCTCAGGGTCTCTAGCAAGTGGGATTCCAGGAGGTAAACTGGTTTAGATAAAGTGGAGAACATTAAACTACATAACTACAAACTATATTAAACTTTACTGCACAATGTGATAAAATTGACACATTCTTTTTCTCCTATACAAGTACATTTAGAGGTAGGCAATGGTCAATTCTTAACATGACTCAGGCAACTGGACAGTGGTCCCTAGCAGTACCATTTTACTCGAAATGTGTCGCTAATGATGTGTTTGTAATAACATACTCTCACTCAGTCAAGTCCAACATTTTCCGTAGTGAATTGTCCGTCACTGTTCATAACATCTAGAGACATACCTTACAAAAAAGATGCTGAATGGACTAGTTCTGAACATGGTTATTGCAACCTCCATGGTCTCTAAGTTCATGCAGACTGATAAACTAGATATTCGATAAAAGATCAACATAGAGTATCCTCCATAGCCTGACACTTTATATTTTTTCCCTAAAGTAGTCAGTGTTTACCATGAGCACAAATATTTGCTTACCAACTACAGTTTGTTTGCCTAAAGTTTTAAAAGCTACGTTTGTCAGTTTGTGGAATCAAATGTACTCTTTGCATGACAATGATTTCCTTTATTTAACCATTCGTGTAATTCTGCTCAAGCAGCAAGTAGAGGCTGACAGCAAAGGTCCACATTCCATTCTGAAATGTATTTACAGATACATTAATTACCAATACTAATCTCCTAAACATGGTGGTTCTTTTGCATGACATTTCTGCATCAGAAAGGAATTCCTGTTTTGACAAATTATGTTTTTTTTTTGACAGTAAATAGGCCTAATTACCACCCCAAACTACTATATTTATTCAATTATACATATTCCTCAATGTTATATCCTCTCTCTTGTATAAAAAAATCAGAATTTCTAATGGGGTGGACATCAGTTCTTCCTGAAAAGATCAGAAACTAGGATTGACAATTATCAGGGTATCAGGGTATTTCAGTTTGATAATAGAACAATGGACTGGCAATGTTTTCATTTATTCTTCTGAAGACATTAAGAGGCCTCTGTGAATTAATGAATTACCTGCTTCCAATCTACATTCCCAGCGTCAAAACCAGTTTTCAGCATAAGGCTGTGAAGAATATGCTAGTGCATAACAGGATATTGTCAAAAATACTAATTCTGTAAACGTGTTTAAAACCTCAGCTACATTTTTAATTTTACGGTGTCATGTTCAGCTTCAAAATCATACTGTTTTTAAAGAAATGACAGCCATTACATGACAACATGAAATACAATAAAGCACAGCCCATAGTTATGCTCGGTCATGACTGATGACGAGAAACAGGACACTGCTAAATAAATGACACCGTGTCAGTATGCAATGGTCAACCTGTGGGACATTCAAAGATTGACATTATGCCTTGATAAGATAACCTACAACTAACGCTCTTTCTAAAAGAAAAGGCATCTTAGCAAGACGTTTGATGAAAGTCTGAACATAATGTTACCAAACGAGTTGGTACGATTCAGCTTGGGTTGCTTCCCAACTTGACATTCCGTGAGAGACGCGTTGTAAGCAATCTGTGTAAGGGAACAAAACGCCCCAAAAGAAAGGTATTTTTCATAATAGTTGTAAATATGACTAACGTTACAGCCCATCTTTGTGAAATATGGACAATTTTTCCTGATGAAGCCAGCTAAGTGTCTCCGCTAATCAATTTAGCCAACTATGCTAGCTACAAGTTTACGGACATATATTGGCCAAGCAGTTTGTCAAAAGAAAGATACAAAGATAGCGACTTACGGGATATTGCATAATAATAATAATAATAATCTCTGGTGGACATGAAGCTGACTATGACCAAAAGACATACTGGAAAGTAGTTAGCTTTGTAAGTGAGGCCTACGATTGAGGTTTGTTAGAGCAGACGTGACACCAGCACTGAATGGACAGCTGACGTTAGCTGAACATAACGTTATCCTGTTATGTACCTTTAACACAACTCATAATAATACCACGCAAAATGCATGACGCACAGTTGTTCTGCATGCAAACTCAAGCTCACTTAACGTTGATGTCCTGTCACTTATATGTTGAAAAGTGTATGCAGCTGGTCGTATAAAATAGCCTACAATCAAGCGATAGCAGGTGTTAGCTAGCTAACTACTTCGTTGGCGTTAGCTGAAAAACCGGAACATATTTCAGCGACACATTCATCAAAAATACAAAACATTTTGCTCACCATTTTCCGTGTGTGTGATCGCTTATGATATAAAATGTCCGATGTTGTCGGTCTCTTTAAAATTCTACGCAACTTCTCCGAAAACTAAGGAAAAATATCTGCGGTTCTTCTCCCTCGACTGCTTATCCGCAGCTCAATATGGCAGCGCCTCTAAGCCACGTCTCCAACCGGAAGAAGCCAGGCAGCAAGGTAAAAGGGCAGGTTCCAAAACTGAACATGTGGAAGTTTCAGCATCAGCACACAGAACACTCACGTTGTAACGTTACTGTCTAAATACAAGAATGGCATTTGCACTCGAATGCCAATAGGGATAAAGTGTATCACAACACCACTAACTACCACTCAACTGTGTCAAACACATGTTAAAATGTGATGTGTGGCCTTATTATCACAATATATTGCAGAATTTGTTATTTTCACTCACTATCCAAATATGTAAAGTAATTGAACAATGGGAAACAATACACGATACACTCATGTTATATGTGCCATCGGCCTCGGACAATATGACTGCAAAATTATAGTTGCATTGCCTTGGAAACTACACTGTAGCATATCAACACCACTTTGTTGAAGGACATGCCCCGAAATGCATCACAGGCGGAAGTGAAATTGTCGTCTAGGACTAGGTCACACCACTATGAGTGTCTTCATATGATGGGTGACCGGCGGAGTTGTCCATTCAATCATTTCCTAATGCAAATTGTGAGCTTTATCTGAACAAATTATTAGTGGTAGTGATACACTTATAGTACGGCATCACCAGACGGCTGGCGGAGAGATGGAACAGTCTGAGGAAGCTCAAAATTCCTCGGTAAGTAACTTAGCTAGCCAGTTAGCTATGCTATGTAATGCTATGTATGGGAGCACTGAGCGGCACAAGAAGTCTGGAGCTGTATCCACTATGGCGATTGGTTGATAGTTCAGACAATATTATGTACAGGCTAGGCCATTGGTAAATTAGTGGGCTTAAGCTTTCAAGCTGAGAGGACACATGTGGGAGCGACAGTAGCTTGTTACATAGCTAGTAACAACCATGATTAACATTCCAAAGTGCTCACTAATAAGATCGAACATCCACTGGAGACGTCTGGTGTGCGTGGAGCTGTATTAACAGACCACGCACTTTAGTCACTGTATTTCCAACAACAGCACTTGACAAAAAATAATTTCGCTACAGTATTGTCAAAGACAGAGTGGCATTAGACCATGCCAAAGATGTTTGGCAAACCGGGCAGTCCGAGACATAGACACACTACGGGCATTTCAGACCTCCGTACTATTACTTAAGAGATTGTACTATGTTTGTGTTGAGCAGTAACTTAAGCAAGCATCAATTTTGACAAGTCAGGATTCGTAGAACTAGGACTAGGACTAGGGTGGGATCCATTTTTGCTACGTCAATTGCTACATTTTGATCCCATTAACTTTTTCAGAGTTCTTAGAACTGTTGGAGGAAGTATTCCTTGTTTGTGTATCTGCACAGCAGGAAGTGAGGATGGTCATGATACTGAACTCATACTTAAGGGCTGGTACTTTCCCTGCTCTTGTGGAGCCATTAGTCCACTTTTGGTGGCCATTGACAAAAGTATGTCAGTGACAAGTCACCATAAAGAGGTATTATATGTATGCCAAAGGCTCGTCCAATGATGTCAATGATCATGTCCTGTTGCTAGTCTGTACACCACATTCATTGTCACTCTGCAGTCTTCACTCATAAAAGATGGCAATGGCCTGTGCAATTGGATGCTTTTAAATGAATCTGAGTCTGTCCTGTGCCTCTGGCCTATTTGTAGCATGATGTCTGTGAATTTGTGGCATGATATACATGTATGTGATTTTGACCAAGATCTAATAATGTTGCTGTTGCTACTGGCTTCAGTCAGCTCAGTTAAATAACGTTGTTTAATGAATCAGGTTTTTGGTTGGTCCATCCGTCAACACTACCCCTTTTCTTCAACCCAATATGTGAGCTTACTTTCTTCATGAAGACGTCCAAATTGTCTTACTGAATACATGCTGTCAACATTGGTCTTCTGTTGCTAGAACTGTATGTGTGCGATGTTAGATGGAGCATTAGATATGTGATGTGTGACATTAGTGGTTTTCCTAACGGGGATAAAAAAAATGAATGTCATAGCGGGTGAATATCCACACTGTTTGCAGTATCAAATGCAGTCATTTTATTACATGGTTCCCACAGTCATGGAAAACCTTGAAAAGTCACAACATTGTAAAATTCCATTTCCCAGGACTGGAGAGATCATGGAATTCAGTAAATTCATTGAAAGTTTTGGAAAAGTCATGAAATTACATTTTGTCATACCAGAGATATTGGTAGAATATAGCATACATCATGTCACAGAAAAGAATAGATAAAGAACAGTGCGGGAGAACACATGAATCCGATGTAGCACTTCATAATTAGCCATCACCTGTGGCGTAAAGTCAGCAATTTTGTACTTAGAGGCCATGAAAAGTCATGGAAATTTCATTCAAAGTCATTGAAAAGGTTTCAGAATTTTGTCAGTGAAAATGGCTGGGAACCCTATGATTACTAAATTGTGGTATAGTATGGTATCTCTTCCTCCTCTTTCTCAACACACACACACACACACACACACATGCACACACCTCTGTCACACTTAACAGACAAAGAATGAATTAGCATTCTCAGTTTATCAGTAGTGTCCAGGGTTTTGGGTGGGCTGGAGGGAGGGTGAGAGAGAGAAAAGTCATCCTCCTCTGGGCTTTCTGTCTCAAATCGCCAGTAGCATCTGCAGCTGCAATAGGTTCAGTTCACAGCTTACATTTAGACCGCAATACCTCCAGCTATGGAAAACAGGCTGAACAGTTGCATAGAAGTGTGTTTTGAGTAACCCCTTGTCTGTTAACGTATCTTAACTGAATCTATGTGAATATAAAAGGTCAAATGTATTGTCATTAACAATCTTTGTTTTTTTAGGAAGGAAATGGAAAGGCTGGCCGTGTTATCCGGATGGGAACCAGAAAAAGTCAGGTATGGAGCATCTATAATTCATTTATTTCTCATTTTTTTTACATTTGTCTGTAACATAGTGTTACATATGAGTGATACTTCACGTGCTTATCTCATTACTTTTGTATCACTATGTCACTTGACTTGTCACTTGATATACCGTTGGAATTCGGTCCTATTCGGGTCATATTGTCCAGATATCTTTTTGAATCATCAGTTTTATATGTAACAGTTGAAGGCTAAAGAAGGATACGTTAATTGAGAAGGGTGTGACTTTGAGGGTGTAGTAGTCTGATTAGGGCAGGTCCCTCATGTGTCAGTGAAGATACCAAGAAGCAGCCACAGTCGTAGGTTATGGTGTGGAGAATGAATGGTGTTATGACACCTGGACCCTCTCATGAAACTTGGTAACGGTGTAGTAGCACTATAGATATTCTCTTATTTATCTGATACACACGTTCATCTAAATCCCAGCTAGCTGAAACAGAATAAGAAGCCCTTTCATAGGATGTTTCAGAACAGAAAGTAATGTCTTCATTGTTAATAATATGTTCAAGACTTTCAGTTTGGTCATTTATTGTTCATTTTTACAGTTGGCCCGGATCCAGACTGACTTTGTTAGAGACAAGCTCAAGGAGCTTTATCCGGATGTCGACCTGCAGATAGGTGAGAAGCTCTAGAATCGTCTGTCCCACTTGGTTCCTCATTCTAGAAGCTCTAGAATCATCTGTCCCAGAACCCATAGAAAGATATCTATATCTGTACTGCTCTGATCTGTCCCACTCGTCTACTCATTCTAAAAGCTCTAGAATCATCTGTCCCAGAGCCCCATAGAGAGATATCTATATCTGTACTGCTCTGATCTGTCCCACTCGTCTGCTCATTCTAGAAGCTCTAGAATCTTCTGTCCCACTCGTCTGCTCATTCTGTTCTCTGGCTGGCTCGCATCCTCCTCTCCCTCTTTAGTGCATCTCTCTCTGGTTTTCTTCGCTCTCCGTCTCCTGCTGTCTCCGATTCTATTCCCCTGATTCTATACTTCCGCCTCGTCTCCCTCAGGACAACAGAGACAATGATGTATTCATCATTGTGCGGTGGCACAGACAGCACTTTGGCTGTCTGGGCAAAGTGAGATTATCGATGATGTCAGAAATGGACTCAATGAGTTCTGTTCCCACTGAAATGTATACTGTCTGCTCTTTCTAGTTGCCATGTCCACAATTGGAGACCAAATCCTGGACCGTGCTTTGTCAAAGGTACAACAGTTTGCATGTTTTCGTATGTACACATATGAACGATGAACTGAATAATAGATGATTGTATGTCTTAAAGAAAGTTATACATGGATGTTTGTTTATGTGTGTTCGTGCACCATGTTATATGCATTTAGAATCCCATAGTTTCCCAAGTTTGCTATGGCTGTGTTTTAGATTGGCGAGAAGAGTCTTTTCACCAAAGAACTTGAGAACGCCCTTGAAAAGAATGAGTAAGTTTTCAACCCCAATTTTAAAACCAACTCTTTGTAATAATAGCATTAGTGAACATTAATAGCGTTTAGGAAAAGGCTAAACATGAATGTAGAGAGGAACATAGATTGTTCAGATCTTTTTTTCTGCTGTAGTTCACCCTCTAGTGGTCAAATGTATTATGTTAAGTAATGAACAAAAATAAAAACTGGAGGATAGGCACCAGACATCACTTCTTACTCTGTCCACAGGGTCGATATTGTTGTACACTCCTTGAAAGACCTGCCTACTTCATTACCCCCTGGGTTCACTATTGGAGCTGTACTAGAGTGAGTGTCTACTCTATTCCTTTTTTCCCATTAGTATGTGGGGCACCAATATACTGATTTAGTTTATACTGCTCTTGGTGTAGGGTTACATTGTGTTTGTGTTCATGTTCTTTTCTCAGACGTGAAAGTCCTTATGATGCTGTGGTTCTTCACCCTAAACATGCAGGACGTTCACTAGACGTGCTGCCAGAAAAAAGGTATACACTTCTCATTGAATTATGGATTGCACATCAGTGTATTTATGCCATAGGGGACATCCCTCAATACACACTGAACATTTGATGTATGTTTCACTCAATATATTTTTCATATGATCTGAAAATAAAGCACTCTCAATGAGCTTTCTGTGTGAAATAAGATGAACAACATATCAGAGAGAGTGCAGCACAGGCCATGAAGATGCCAGAAGGACTGCTGACAGTTTTTCAGGCAGCTGATTGGTCCAGGAGCTTCACTTAACCTGTAAATTAGAATCTGACACAGGAGTATCCAGAATCTAGATGTCTAGATAACTAACAATTAAAAGATGTGGTTTCTCGTTTGCTCTCCAATGTTTTGGCACATATTTGAACAGTTTCAATTTTGCATCCATTACTGCACATTGGTTTTGCATCCATTACTGCACATTACCTGGGTATTGTGTTTCACTTTAGCTTGGGTTGACCTGTTTTTGTTTGACTCCATAGTGTGATTGGCACAAGTTCCCTGCGCCGAGCTGCTCAATTGAAGAAAAGATTCCCTCATCTGGAGTTTGAGAATATTGTATCCTTAACGAAGAAGAAGCTTGAAGTGGGCACAAGTCCGTGCTTCACACATAAAGTATTTGTGTCAGTGCACTTGACGTAGTCACTTCCTTTATGTCTGAACACAGTGCGTGTCGATATGCCTTTTTGTTTTTACTTAACATGGTACTTAGAGAGGTAACCTGAACACTCGACTGAAAAAGCTGGATGAGAAGGAGGACTATGCAGCAATCATCCTTGCTGCGGCAGGACTCAAGAGAATGGGCTGGGAGAGTCGCGTCAGCCAGGTATGGGACACACCAGACACACCTGGGGCCCTAACGCCATAGAGCAACAGGCACCGCAAATGGCTTCACATAGCAGGAACAATGAGAATAGGCGGGGATATCTACATTTCCTCATTTGATTGACACAATGCTGGCTGCAGTCATGCAGAAAAGAGTTGAGTAATTAGTGAATTCAGCGATGAAGTCATTCTTTATCTGCCTGTCATAATATAAAACCAGTCACACTAAGCTCAGTTCTCATTGTTCTACAATGGAGAAAACAACAACATTTCCGTTCTGAGCGGAGCAGTATTCCATAGAGTGGACAGTGGTTTCTGTGCAGGTCTGCCCAACCCAAAATCATTTCCAATCGTCACTGAAAAGGTCTTTCTGTGAAAGAAGCCATTTATACACTGGACTCCCATGCCACAGGGTGGACACAGGCCAACATTGCACAGAGCTTAGGAACTTGCTCCTGTTCATCAGCTTTACCTCACATGTGGCGTATTTACTGTGCATGTTGCCAGCTTTGTTGAAATTAGGGCCCCTAATGTTTTCAGAGAATATATTGTATTTTGAAATATTACATATAAACCGATCCCACATTTCTTTTGTTTTTGCCCTGATTCCTCTCAGATCCTTGAGCCATCTGATTGTATGTATGCTGTGGGTCAGGTGAGTGACCTGTTCATGTTTTCTTAGTGTGTGCAGAGTTGTTTTGGCTCACTTTTTGTTTTCAAGCAGCACTGCTAATCTGTTCTTAATGTGGTAGGTATTAAACTGGCAGTGTTTTCAGTTTAAAGGAAGCACCTGTGAATTCAGCTGTGTTAACCGTTGCAGTAATGCGTGCATGCAATGCTAAGTGGATGTGAAAATGTATATGTCTGAATGAGTTTGGTACTTAGCCATAGATAGGGGAAAACAATTTGCTTTGCATGTTCAAGTCAGAACACAATAAGACTCTCTTTCCCTTGTAGCAGTGCATAGTGTACCACTGGCATCTATTCCTCCAATGCGTTTTGGCATGGTTGTGTATGAGGTGTAATCAGCAACAGATGTCAACAGAAAAGTAATGTAGGTTGCACCGTGGTGTAATTCATGGTGTCCTGGTAACCTGCTTATCCCAGGGAGCTTTGGCGGTGGAGGTTCGTGCACGAGACAGAGACATACTAAACATGGTGTCTATTCTCCACCATCACGACACGGTGCTACGCTGCGTTGCAGAGAGGGCTTTTCTTCGACAGCTGGCAAGTTAATTCGCACATACAAACAGGCTGAAATTGTATTAAGCCACCAACTTATAAGACATACAGCTGCCATACATCCTCTTGATCTTTTGACTTTGATCTTTGTTGCATCAGGAGGGTGGCTGCAGTGTACCAGTTGCTGTCCACACTGAAGTGAAAGACTCCCTGGTAATCACTATGTCCTTAATATAATCTAACCATTTCATGTTCGACTCACTGAATAGACAACACTAGGAGGAATGTTTCATGTCCTATGTTATGTCAGCTCTATCTAACAGGAGCAGTATACAGTCTGGACGGTTCTGACAGCTTGAAGGAGACCATGCAGACTAGTGTTCTCCCAGACAATGAGGTTAGATACTTCTATCTAACACAAGGATTGAACTTCACCTATGCACTTTTTTCTACTTTGTCTCTCATTTCAGTTTGCTGCACACATGTTTTTGTTTTAGAGGGAATGTTGAGTTTGGAATTGAAGATTTTAAACTCATTTAATTTTAAATCAGGTGGTCCAATCTGCAGACGACTGTTCCCATGTTGGGGTCACTGCTTGTAACATACCCGAGTTCTCCCTGGCTGCTGCTGAGAAGCTCGGGGTGGACCTGGCAGCTCTTCTGCTGAGCAAAGGAGCCAAGGACATTCTGACCACTGCACGGCAGCTCAACGACGCTCGATGAGTCGTCCACCTGTGCTGTCAGGAAATTCTGTGTTCTGGCCATATGTTGGTCTCCTCTACACCTACCCACAACTTATTTGCTGTAGTTCTCAGTTATAAATATAGTGTAATTTCGAACTTTTGAAAAGAGAAAGAATTGCAGATGAGGAAGTTGGTAGTTGTAGTAGGTAGAGATAAGTCACGACTCAGTACCCTCCAAGCTTTAAACTATAGTCAACACTGAATTTCATTTTGATAAATCAACCACTTTGACACACGGCAGGAAATATCACGCAAGCATGTTTTCTCCCTATGTGTAACAAGAAATGTATCAAAAACATATTGTGGAGAGCAGTCTTTAAAAAATAATTTATTGATGTCATTTAAACCCATATGGTCATATCATTCTTTTGTCGATTTTGAATGAGAAAAGCCTGCTTCATAGACATTCTTACTGACTGACTACATGATTGTCAAAGTATTTTCAAATTGTCGGGAAAAAAAACAATAACTATTTTACGGTATTTTAGGGTCTTATTTATGACTTTTAAGATGTGGTGGCTGTATTCTTGGAATATTGTCAATGGGGTGTACCCTTGTATATATGTAAATGAGAGGCAGTAACAAAAATCAGGGCAATATTATTTTAGCACTGCATTTACATACTGTTCATGTGCCTTTCATGATCAACAGCCTTAAACCATTATATGTGCTTATATGGATAACCCTATGTACAATTTTTAAATAAAACAAGGTTAATTGAAGGTCTTGATTTATTGTAGTAACATGTTAGCTTCAGAATTATTCTGAAACGAAAATCATTTAGTATACTACAGGAATGTGTTTACATGTTTTACTTTAACTTTAAATTGTTGCACCCGAGTTACGTTAGGTTTTGGGATTTTTTTTTTTACACTATATTGCCCACATAGGACGTCCACCTTTTTAGCGGATACATCAATATGCTGACCATCTCACATGTAATGAAGGAATTAAGACCGCTGTATACTTATTAAAATCACTTGATAAAATGACACATGTTTAAATATACCCGACCAGGAGTTAGAGGTTACCCCGCCCCCACTCGATCCTTTATAGCTTTATATTCGTTTAGCACAGAGGTAAGTCATTGAAACAAGAGGCGAAATGCCACTTTTACGCAACCCTGACTCTCCCGGTCCATTACAGAGTAGATGTAGGCATATGAACAAACTATCATCTAAACAACAGGAGACCTCGACTTGCATGGCAATAGTTTCTAAACCTGCATGCATTTAGCTAGAAAGGGCGCGATGAGTGGTCGCCCACCACGCATAACGAATCACGCACACACAGATTTTAAAAAACCTCGCGTGTTTAATGTTCACAGAATATAAAAGCGCCATCACAAACACAAAAGCAACAAGAAACAGAGAAACATGATCAGGCACCAAGCAGGCCTTTAAGGATTCAGAGTCCAGAGTCAGGCCACGCTGTCTAATATTCTTGAGACTGAGAAGCACCCTTCTTGCCAGCCTTCCCTGAGCTTGGGGCAGCCTGTCCAGTTTTCTTGGGAAGCAGCACGGCTTGAATGTTGGGGAGCACGCCGCCCTGTGCGATGGTCACGCCGCCGAGCAACTTGTTCAACTCCTCGTCGTTTCTAACAGCCAGCTGTAAATGACGGGGGATGATACGGGTTTTCTTGTTGTCTCTGGCAGCGTTTCCAGCCAACTCGAGGATCTCAGCAGTCAGGTATTCGAGGACAGCAGCAAGGTAGACGGGAGCACCGGCGCCAACACGTTCAGCATAATTCCCCTTCCTAAGCAGACGATGAACACGACCGACAGGGAACTGCAGTCCAGCCCGGGAACTCCTGGTCTTGGCCTTAGCGCGGGCCTTTCCTCCAGTTTTGCCTCTTCCAGACATGTTCAAAGTTATTCAACCCTTAGTGGCCGTAGGTTCGTTGCTGGGGTGCTTGTCTCCGTGTTACCCGGAAGGAGTGCAGTGATGTATTTATAGAGATCCTTTACGCCCGGCTGAATTTCTGAAGGTTGGGGTAGTGAACTTCGATTGGTTCTTGGAAAAAGGTGTACGCCCTAGTAAACATCCCTCATTGGCTTCTGAGAAAGTTGATCCATACACTCGCACTAATCACAACACCACAACAGCACGAAGGACGACACTGACTGGATTAGACTGTGGTCAATCAATTTGAGCGCTAAATTTAAACCAATGGAACGCCTTCCCTCAAAAATTCAAAGCAACGTTTTTTGTTTGTTTACCATCTACTAGCCAGGAATTCGTTGCCTGCCTATCCTTTTTATTTGATATAACATGAATAAGGAGCCTAGGCTTAACAGAAGATAGAATGATTTCATTCAGCAAAGTACAAAGACTGCATTTCAACATATTATTATCTATATAATCTTTATAATCTATAATTGGCTGTTGCTGGTGGACTCATCTGCCTCCAAACTCCATAATCTCCATTCAAATGAGATTAAAATATAAACCTTTGGATTTCAACAACAATAATATTTGACTGAGACAAAAAAATATGGCTTTCATATGCTGCCAAGTCAGCTTACCAGCTACTCTGTTACTTCTACTTAAGACATGACATTCTTTTTTTTTACTTCACATGATCACTACAAGCTTCCTCTCCGAGTGCAAACCTGGTCCAAACACTGCGATGTAATACTTCCCCCTGGTGGATACAAAACATGTTGCAGACTCTAGTCATTTTGTTGCTTTGGGTGCTTGCTCTTTCAAAATGATTGTCCTGTTGGTGATAGATTGTTGGTATTTTTTTTCAGCATTGTCTACATTGTTGAGTATGTATTTCTATGAGCACCACACAAAAACAGAGTAGTATTTCATAATTCAATACCCTTGGAATTGTCCCTACTTTTCCCCTGCCTTAGGCACCCGTGCACACATTAGGCCACCAGGGGTGTGGCTGCTATCGTGGCCACAGAAGCGCTTCAGTGTGTGTGTGTGTGTGTGTCAAAGCCTCTTTAAAGTATGCCAATTAATAAACGTTTGGACAGAGCATATTAGTGAAACACTGTATATGAGTTAACAAATAGGCCTAAACGAAGGCGAGGCAAGACAAGGTGGCATTTTGCATATACACTGTATGATGAGTTTTTAAAAAATAATTTATTTTCCATAAATTAAACATCAAAATTACCACATTGTAATATAAAGTATTAACATTTACAGCTGGGCAATAGCTCTTCTCAGTATGTTTTGGCCTTTTTCACTAACATTCAGAGCAGGAACTATTTTAGAGGGCTATTTATAAATCAGCTTTCCATCTTTTAAGTTACAAGCAGAACATTTTTGAAGAGCAAAAGTTTATGCTAGATATTTGAATCCAAGCACAGTAGCCATGCAAAACCTGATTTAATTCACCTGAAAAAACTGTGAAAATGTGAAGCGTGATCATCAGCACTTTCTCTGACAAGTAGAGCACACAGCCCAACACAGTCTGTAAGTAAAACAATGGAATACCTGCATCAAAGGAGGTGTGGTTGGGGAAGGACAATTGCAAGAGGACCAACGACCAACAACCGCAAGGCTCCACTTAGTCTTACAAAGAAAAACGACCCCATCCCAAATATAGCAAGACAATATTTTTTTTTTCTCAAATTAATTTATGTACACGTGTGGGAAGAACTGTGTCATGCATGCACTGGAAACAGGATTATTGCGATATGATGGTCAATGGCAATGGGAAATTTAAAACCTGTGAATTTTGATGTATGGATATTTTTAAAGTAAAAAAAACAACAACATGGCTACTATAACATTCATTAACATATTTCACCTGAGGTAAATGAGAACAACAACAACAACAGTTTCCATTGATTCGGGGGTTGTGTCCGCATTTATATCACCCCCGAATGTTCATTCCAAATCGACAAGATGATTTAATGGTGTTCTTATTTATATAAATAAAAATATTTAAGAATATATATATATACACTTCATACCTATTTATACTTAAATACTTCCCTTTAAACTCTAACCAATTTCTTTACAACCTAAATACAAACACACAAACATATAAGGGATTTGTATGTACTTGTGTTCTTTTTTGACAAACAGAAACAACATTATCCAAGAAAGTGTTCATAAGCCACAAAGAAAACCAGCAATATAATTTTTAGTTCATTCAAAGGCTGGATATTTGTTCAGTAGAATATCTAATGAAATCTACTGTCAAACACACTGGGGTTGGAAACCGAAGATTTGGTAGACAACATGGGTAATAATTTAGTGTTTTGCGATAGTAAACAATACAAAATCATAAAATCTAGAAGCTCTCTAGCATTGTAAACAATTCAAAAGTCCAAAGTGCAATTTCTCCAATAAATAAAAACAAACATACACAGGAGGTGGTAAATCATTCTCAAGTCATTCTATTTCTCCCTTGTGCTTAGCATACTGTACACTAGTTTAACCACTCGTGTCCACAAAAAGGTTTCCAACATTGTTGTGGTTACCTCCCATAGACAGCTTGTCATCTCAATAAACTGGACACAACAATCAATAGGTCTCTCAAACACCATTCGCTTCCTCAACATCGTGTGATGTTCAATTAACAGAGGGACTGTGAAATTGCAGGTGGGCTATCCTAAAAGGCAACCAGTCACATTTCTTATATATATATAATATATAATATATATATAAAGGCAGTCCAAAATGGAGGAAAGGAAATCTTGAAAACTAGTCATTGCTCCTTCTGAAGACCACGTTGGGTTGACACACAATGTGACATCATGTTTTCCTTTCTCTCCAGTGTTTGAGCCTATAGAAACCCACGCTTCCCTTTTCCCCTTAGAGACTCCCTCTCGAGCAGCGCTTGCCGGTGTCCCCTTCATCATCCGGGGGCAAGATCCTCAGTTATCAGTCACGCTGGCCCCTCCATTGGTGGCGCTGGACTTGCCCTTCGACTTGGACGAGCGGAAGGAGAAGCGCTTGATGAGACGGCGCGAGAAACTCCCGGACTTCTTCCGCACGCTGGCGGAGCTCGAGGAGGCTGAGTCGTTGTCCAGGTTGGACACGTCCTCGTGGGACTGGCTAAAGCTCGGGTCCTTCTGCCGGTTCCTCCGGCGGAACAGGAGCTTGGTACCGCTGCGGAGGAACCCCACTGGAATAGAGGGGATAGATGCACAATACACTACTGCATTTACAGAGGTTACAGATGTGCAGGACTACATTTAACTGAAGCAATATGGCACGAGTGAGAGTGGCTTCCATTGCAGTTATCAGTTAAAAGAGGTAATTGTGCACATCTCAGGTGCAGGACAAAAAAAACTGTCAATAAATACTTAAAAAGTCTGCACACTTTGTGAATCTTTACTTTTTTGTGTGTTCTATTTTGTCAAGGCTCAAGACAAAATAAAACACAAAAAAGGAAAGATTAAGAAGTGTGCAGATTGTCAAAGTATTTTTTTGGTTGCAGATATCGCCATGGTTGTGATTCAGACATAGGCACGTGGCCGGAGGTCGAGTGTCCCAGGTAGTCACAGCCATGGCCATATCAAAGCCACTCCCTCTCATGTCATATTGCTTTTATACAACAGTTTTTCTACCAACTAATCGAGTTTAAGGATTTAAATGGTGTTTTCTATTGTTTATTTATTTTTTGTTCATTCATCCTCTGTCCCCCAAAATAGTTTCAATCTTACTCTTGGCATCTCCTGTCTTGAAATATCACCATTCATGGAATGCCTCTCATCCAATCAGAAACTAATAAATAATTTGACCGCACCTAACTGTTGTATAATAATGCAGTTGAGCTGTCAGTTACAAAGCTTTCTGCCCCCGTCTGGTGAAACTTAAGCACTGCAGACAGTAGGGTTTTTTCATCAGCATCATGTTTTAATTCTGCTTAAATGCCATAGTAAAAGCTGGAAGCAGGTGTCTGAATGGATGAGAGTAGATTTGATGAATGGTTAAATGGTAAATATACTGCATTTATACAGATTATTCTATTCTGCAGAGACCTAAATGCACTTCTCCAATAAAGCCTCACAGTTTACCCATTCACATACACATTCATCACAAACACATTCACAGACACATTCACAGACACATTCACAGTCACATTCACACATACTGATGGCGATGGCTGCCATGCAAAGCGTCAACGTGCACATTGGGCGTCGTTACAGAGAGTCTCATACAGCAGGCTGTGTTGACTCACTCACCTTTGTGGTCTTTGAGGCTACGCGTCTCCAGGGCTCCGGTAGAACCGGTCTCTGACTCCACATCGTCCACAGACGGCCGCTCCGACACGTCCGACGGCGTGGTCTCGTCCGCGTCGGGATGGGGGGTAGTAGCCCCACAGTGGTTGTGGCCGCCACCGGGAGAGTGCTCCCCCTGCAGGGCAGCGTCCATGGCTGCAGCGTAGCCCACAGACAGCGCACAGTCATCCTCAGAGATGGGGACCTGAGGGGAAACACAAGACAGGACTCTGTTATATTACACACACATTAGGATGATATGGCCTGCCCTGTGTGAATAAGATGAAAACGGCACTACTCAACCCTTAACCAGTCTTTTCCCTCTAATTGTAGATAAAAGTATCGAGTATAATTTGAATATGAATCTGCAATATATATATATATATATATATATATATATATATATATATATATATATATATATATATATATATATTGATACTTTTATACTATATCGATACTTTTTATATTAAATTAGTTAGTTAGTTAGTAAATAAATGTATTATTAAAATTAATTTAGCTTTTATAGTAAATTAGTTCTGCATCACCTGGTAATGGTTTTAAATTACAAATAGAATATAACTGGGAAATCTCAAAACTGTATTCTGTCTATTAAAGTTAGTATGAAAAAAGAGATGGTGCTTTCAGACTTCACTTGAAGGAGTTAATTAGTTCAAAGGACTGCTGCTGGAGGTATCATGTGATAGAGCAGGACATTATAACTGTGCTCATTCCAGCTTTTTTTTCTTGCTGACTGTTTGAATATAGCCCTCCATCATTCACTGACTAACGGAGCTCTCCGGAGTCATATGGGCTGAGGATGAAATCAATCCTGCCTCTCCAATTTCCTGCTCTATAACTTCCTGACTGTAGCGATCAGCTGGGCTGATTGGCCATTTGTCCTGTTTACATGTGGACTGCTTCTGATGCTAATGAGGCGTCACTTTGCTTGAAGTGGTTCTCAACTGGCCAGTCCAGTTCCCATTTTTAATTGATGGCCACCATTCATTATTCAATCATTCCTTGGCGCAAGAAACACTACGGGTGTAGATCTAATCTCTAATCTGATGATGATTACACCACTGACTGCAGGAACTATCCTAATTAGATCACGTCAGCTGAGCAGTTTCATTCAACAGTAGTCTCCATTCAGATTGTGATGGCACTGAAAGGAAATACTACATACTACACAAACAACATACTACACTTCAAAAAAGCACATTTACAAAGAACACAAAAAAACATACCAATAATATATTCACTGATTTAGTCCATTCACTGGGTATGTACTGTCTACTTAGTAGTGAATTCATATACTGCTTTCATAGCAGTTTAATTCAATCCTACAGCTAATCTAACAGACATAAATCACTGTGGATTGCCTAGAGTAGCGCTGTTGCGGCGTGTCAGTGGATCTTGCTGACACTAACCTTCGAGACTCCAGAGATAATAAGCGTGCTCCTTTTAGTGGGGGTCTTCTTGGCCACTTTGGTTGATGACTCAGTCAGCTGCCGAATAGCTGTCTCAGCTACGGGATCCAGCCCGTTAGACAGGGAACTCTCAGCTTAGATACACACACACACGTACGCACGCAGACACGCAGGCACAGGCACACACACACACACACACACACACACACACACACACACACAGAATAAAATGAATGGAATGCATACTCTCCCTCTCTCTCTCCCTCTCTTGCCTATTCTCACTATGGTATAACTATGGTATAACACCACATAGTACCATTGATATTAACCATTTTGATTTATAGTAATACTTACCCACTCTACATCTCTTTTTCTTCCCCCTTACCTCACTTGTGAGGTACACCATCACCAGTCATCAGCCATCCGTGTGTTTCGCCCTCATCTCACTCATCTCACCTGAAGTCCCATTCCTGCGACTGCCTTATCATCGCCTATTACAGTCCCCCCTGCCCGGATTTCTGGCCCGTACAGCCTAGCGACCCAACACTTGCCCTATGATAACTCCTAATCCCCCTGGACAATTCCATTTCTTACACTGGACTATTTGAACTTTCTGACACTAAATAGGATTCATGCATTATCATACCAGACATGTAACCATCCCACCTTTTGTAACATACACCTCAAGTGGCTTTAAACACCATTTTTGGTTTGTTTTGGCGCTCTATAATTGAAATTAAATTGAATTGAAATTGAAATTCATACTCTGAAAGTAGACAATAAAATGAAACAACAAAATGACCAGCATCTTTGAAATTTGAAATATCCAGCTTCATACGAGCTTCTATGACGAGAGCATTTGTTTGCCAGGACTTACTACTTGGTGTGGAGCTGAGGCTGGCTCCTGGAACATCCATCAGCACGGTCGGCCTCTTCTCCGTCACCTCCACCTTGGAAGGAGATCTCGACGGGGAGTCTCCTTTGAGAGGGAAGGAGACAGGATTTATTACAGCAGTATTTCAATGTGAAGGCTGGGTGCTGGGAGTGCACTATGAGCACTATGGAGTTCTGGAGTAGGATGACGTAGGGCAGTTTACTGGAACACTCTACTGGAACACTCTTTCATTCACTTCACTAGTTTAAAGAAGGCACTTGTGTGTTGTGTGTTGCTGATGGTATGTTCTATAGTAGGATTTCACACTAGTAAAGTGTACTGCAAAAAAGCTCAATGGAATGCCTCACCGAGTTTCCGGTCCAACTTTGGTCTTGTCTGAATGGTGGTCACAGTGGTGACGATGGTTCCATCCGGCATGATGGTGCGGTCAACATCCACCTTTTTGGTGGGGGTATGTGAAGAGCGCAGTGGTGTGGCAATAGAACCAGCTGACTCCATGTATTGCAACTGCAGAGAAAGTCCCACAGATTAAAAGTTAAGCTGTCCACTAAAACTGATATACGTCATTTCCAGCCATAGCCTTCATTTACATAAACCCAGGTAAATCCTATGGTTTAGGAAATCCTTGGTTACCACTGATGTAGTGGCCATCTCTATCAACTAAATGTTGGATTTCCTATGTACAGTTCTGGGAGCCTTCCCTTTACTCCTGTGCTTGTGTGAAATGTCTGCTCTTACCTCTAAGGTGACGGAAGCTGGTGACGAGAGCCCATGGCCAGGACTGATGGAGAGGACATGCTGGCCTGCGGGAATTCTGCTGGAGATATCCAGCAGCAGTGAGGTCTGACCGAGGGAGAAGTCTGACAACAAACAAACACCCAAAACACACAAATAAAGTCTCAACCACGTAGCACAAATACTCTGAGTTACATAAGCCTCTCATAATCAGAGAACAGCCTCCAGAGGACAGTTTTTGTTTTTACTTTGCAACATTTTCAAAACAAAACAACAGAAAAACCACTGTGCGTATACAGGGGAATCAACGTATTCCATTATTGGAGATGACTCACATTCTCCCTTGCTGTTTCGCTCCAGCAGTCTTATTTGGAGCTCTTTGGTGTCTGGGCGCAGGTCCCTGGTAAAAGCAGTAAAAAGCGTTATATTAGGCTGTTCAACCATAACAGGCCCTTCCAGAATATGAGATAATGGCTCTACACGCGTAAGATGCACAACGAGAGTGTGATTTCTCAAGTGCAAGGCTGTTATACTGAGCAACACGGTTTAAGAGAACAAAAAGGCCCTGGGTCTTGCTAATGTAGGACATTACGGTGGAGGATCTACTTGTTGAACAACCTCAGTGCACACAAAATGGTTGCCTCAATCTTACAGCATGTTTACTATTTTGAAAACCACAAAGCTGCTTGAATGCTACATGAAGAACCAAAGACACTGGGATAGCTTACAGGATAATGTCTTCACTCCAGTCAAGCGTGGCTCCACTGCTGGACGAAGGGGTCAGGAAACGGGTCCTTTTCTCCAGGACTGGGGTGTCCAAGCATAGAGAACAGCACAGCTCCCGTAAGCATGAGGACTCCACTGGAAATATAAAACAAGTAGTGTCTCACCCTTATGGCTTATTAAACTGTGCGAACAGCAGCTAATCACGCACAACATATCCAACACAAGTCCTTGGCCTGCGTCATGATTGACGTTTATTACACGGTCAACACGGTCAAAGCTCTTGTGTGTTGTGCGTATAATCAGCAGATTCTAGTTCCTATCAGTGCAACCTGCTGTCTGTGTTCCCTTCAGTGGGCTTTAGCTGAGAGCTCACTCTCACACTAACCTTTTCGGACGCCGGTTGCTTTGAGCTGGCGGACCAAGAGTCTCGGAGTTGCTGGTTGTCCCAGTGACAGAGAGTTGGTCCCAGGCATCAGCTTATCTCTAGGGAACTGTGTTAAAGAGACACAAGCAGTGAGTTAAAAGACGCTATAATTATATCTAGTAAAACATCTAATAGTTTCATCATTGAAGTGTCGATTTATAGATGATGAATAAACTTGATTAATCGAGTGCAATATAACCCCTTGAAATGTTTCGATTGGGGCCGGCAGTAGGGGGCGCTCTCACCGCTGGACTGGAGACACATGCCCTCAGGTTGAGAATCATGGCGGGCTGTGTGCTGTACAAGGTGTCCTCCACCAGGTCCCTGATCATGTCCAGGTCCACCTCGGGGTCAGAGTCCTAAACCAAACAGAGGGGAGATTAAACATGAGAGACCGCACTGCTGCACAACCAGCCTGTCAGCATATCAGTGTTATCCACATAGTATTGTGGTGGCAACTTCAAGGGAAAAGTTCAATATGTCAGTGGAAATCTTGGCAGGCTGGTAGGCAGGCAGGCTGGCAGCTATACCACAAAATGAGAGTTTTGTTCCATGTTTGATGGGTATACAATGACATGTATAACACCAGTCATCAGGCTGCTTTTACAGCGTGTGTACTGAGGGAGGAGGCTGGTGGGACACTGGCAGCAGGGGAGTGCACTGGAGGGCAGCAGGGGAGTGCACTGGAGGGCAAAGGTGCCTGGCGCAGTGCAGCATGCCCTCTCTCACCTCTCTCTGGACCCGCATCGAGGACACATTGACTGACAGGTGAGGTGGCTGGGAAAAGGTCCAGGACACCAAGAGACCCTCCTCCTCCACCTCCTCCAACGAGACCACCAGCTAGAGAGAGCAGATCCAACTTTACTATCTTGCAGTTCAATTGTAGATTGTGCTATTTACTAGTGGCAACCATAATATTCTTTAGTACATTTCAATTAAATTAATAACTCTTTATTTCTTGTGGTAATAACTGAGGTTTACATTAAACCATTTAATAATGTTTCTCTTTAAGGTCTGGTTACAATAACAGTTGCTATGATTGTTGTTAGGAAAACAGCCTATGGCCGAAGCACAAAACAAAAGTGAATGCAAATCTCAAATCCCAAAAGATTTGTGTTCTACCTGAGCATCCGCCAGCTCTATGGTAATCTGGTAGGTGTCCATGGATACAGCTGCAGGTGACTGCTGAGTGACCGTCACTGGAAACATGACTGTGTCAACGGAACAAACGCACTGCAACACCTGCATGGTCCAGAAGGGGGTGGGGGGTAGGAGGGTACAGTTAGTACTATCCGGGAACATACTAGTCTCATACTCTGGACGCCTGTAACATCTTCATGGTATCCCAATGGAGAGGGGTGGGTTGATTGAATTGTACAAGTTTTAAATGTGTGCCGTACTCACCATGCTGTGGGCTGACTGGTCTGTACAAGTCACACGATCAATGGAGGCAGAGGAGGGGAGCTGGAGATTTTCACTGAAGGTGATCTGAATTGAGCTCTGTTAGGAACAGGAACACACACACATGCAGACTGTGAAAACATGGTTCTTGTTATTAAAATAATAATGTTACCATTCACCTTATTGACCTTAGTAAATGAAATGGTAACACTGCCATACAGTAAGGCCATTGAGGTCAGCCTGGACCAGGACAAACCAGCAGGCAAGGCCAGTTGGAGATGCAGATTAGTGGACATGGGACATGTGGTTCCAAGTGAGAAGCTGGCCATTAGTAGCATCTACTGAGGCAATTTCGACTTGGTTAGCATTTCCTCTACGTAAGGAGTTTTCTCCCATCTATCTACACATGGGCTAGTAAATCCACTCACATTTAGTTTCTTTGAGCTGTTCAGTGGAAGTAGGAGATCTATAGGTACCAATAAAAAATAAATACTGCTGTTGCATCCTCTCTCTCTCTCTCTCTCTCTCTCTCTCTCTCTTGGAGTTGAAATCAGGTGAACTAAACAAGACAACACATGCTCTCTTCTTTAGCCAGAACAAGTGTAGCTGAGAACAAAATCATATGAGAGGATATGACATCAGTTTTGTTCCCTCAAAAAATGGCTGCCTGCCATGACAGCAGGCCCGTTTGGCGTCGCTGCCAGTTCTTGGCATTTCCAACGCCAATGAAGATGAGTAAGCTCGAGGTTTCGGGCCAAGCATGACAGTGGCTGGCTGACGGTGATGACTGCGCTTGTCAGCGAAAGGCACGCGGTTTCGAAAAACACTGCTGGAATATCCAGAACGTATTCCTACTATCTGGCATGACCAGAGGCCAGGGCAATGGCTAGGCTAGCTGTGCAGAGAGAGAGAGAGAGAGAGAGAGAGAGAGAACGAGAGAGAGAGAGAGCAGACATTTATATTTACATTTATTCAGTTAGCAGACACTTTCATCCAAAGCAACTTATTATGTCAAGTATATTAGGCTACAGGGGCCATTGTCCTCAGAGCAATTTGGGGTACAACAGTGGAAGCCAGGAATTGAACACACAACTTTTCAGGCTACTGTATGCTAGCCCAGCTCCTTAGCCACTAGACACACATGGGTGTCTGCTGCACCATCACATATGAAACAGGCGGTCACTTCATTTCATCGGCGGGTTTCAAAACTCCCATTATCCCTCTAAGCAGCGGTGCAGGTAATCCCACGTAAGCAGATCAGGACACAGGTGTTGAGGAATTCTCTTACTGTTATCCAGCTTAGGAAGATGCTGATCCACTGATATACTAATTATTGCACTGCTGCTACTACATTGTTTTGATGTATAGGCCACGTGGTGTTGTGAAACATTGAGCATGTCAGCGTTTACACGTGTCAACAGCGGTTTAAAGGTGTTGTGAAACATTGAGCACGTCAGTGTTTACATGTGTCAACAGCGGTTTAAAGGCAAGGTGGCATCACAGAGTGGGCTATACTTTGAAGGTGGCAACATGGCATTAGTGTGTCCACTCCACCCATATGTATCCACATACTTCTAAAGTTAGACTACAGAACGGAGGAAACGTAAACA
The DNA here is from genome assembly GCF_046254945.1 of Alosa pseudoharengus. NCBI lineage: Eukaryota > Metazoa > Chordata > Actinopteri > Clupeiformes > Clupeidae > Alosa > Alosa pseudoharengus. The sequence goes on along the minus strand of NW_027468870.1, from coordinate 34,216,540 downwards.
CATCGAGCTTGAACCCAGCGGCTCTTTTCAATTAAACGGCTCCCAAACACATCAGCTATTCACTTCTGTAAGGATGCACAGTGCTAAAAAGCACTAGAACACTGTGAGTTATGTTTTAGGTGTGCATTTATAGTTAAACAAAGCATGACTGACAGTATTACTCTGGGATTACTCTGCCTGCTGCAGTGGGCAGCTTTAACTTGCTCAGATCCTGAGCTGCACAGAGAGAGAGAGTAGGAAGGGGGGAGACACACATCCCCTATTGTCATGGCATATGTTCCTCATCTCCTTAGTCCAATAAGCATCACACACAGGTCCGGAAGGGAGTAGTGCGGTGGTGGATAGCGCTTGGTAATGCGTGGTTTTGTGCATGTGTGCTTCCAACTCTATGGAAGAGAGATCGGTCTTTATTTATTGATGATATGGGAGGCGTAATATCATCTTCATGCCACAGTGTCTGCTTGGCATGGGAAAGATCAGCTTATTTCATAGCTTGCTCATCATTTTGTTATCATTTGTGTTGTCACTGTATGATATCAGCTTTAATATCCATGCTGATAAGAACAATGGTTTTGTAGCGGACTGGTGCTCTTCTCCCTATAGTAACAGGATATCTTAGTAAATAGGATAGTAACAGGCACAAAGTCCACAAGCCATATAACACATGTACTGTTACAGCTACACTGGTTACCAGTTACCCAGAGAGTCCAGTTTAAGATCCTATTGTTGACATATAAGGCCCTGCATAACTTTGCTCCCAACTACATCACCGACCTCTTGAAGAGCTACACCCCTTCCCGCTGGCTGCGATCCTCATCAGCTGGTCTGCTCAAGGTGCCCAAGATGAACCTCAGCACCATGGGAGAGAGAGCGTTCTCCCACACAGCCCCAAAGCTATGGAACTCACTTCCAAATGACATCAGGCAGTGTGAATCCATATGTTGTGGGACATTGGGAAGATGACAAAATGCTAAATATGAAAAATATGACCTGACCATATTTGCTTGAGGCGTTCGTTTTGTTGCTCATGACTCAGCAACCTGCCCAACTGTGGGTTTTGGTGTCTGACCTCTGTGAGAACATACGTAAGGATGCTGCTGACGAAATGAGAATGCCACGAGCAGACGGCCCTTCTGATCTGACCACTAAGGACGAGCTAAAGACCAGACCACCTCATGTAGTCATGTATCAGCAGGCCTGATTTCATTATCACTTCCACACAAACAAAACAAAGGGCCAACTTAAGCCTCCCAGGCTGTGTACTCCACATTTCTTGCCACTGAATCACTCCTTGCCTCCGTCACACAGGTGCAGTGTAGTGCAGGTACAGTGGCTACAGAATTTGTTTTTGTGTGTAAACCTCTCTCTCCGTTGCCTTAGGAGACACGGACACTAACCTGCTTTCCATGTGGTGGCTGCAGGTTCAAGTCCAGTACTGGATTATGTGCTTTAGAACAAAACCCAAATCATATCTTGATATGCCAGTTGCTGTGTTTTTGATATTCGTGTATTCGAGTATGCGTGTAGTGTGTAAATTTCATATTTTGTATGTAAATTATATAACTTTGCATCCTATAACATTAGGATGTGCATAATGAGTGTGTGTACTATAACATTAGGATGTGCATGATGAATGTGCGTGTGTGAGTGTGTTCCTGGGTTTGCCTCTGATGTCCTTTTCTACATCTGAGTCAGTGCAAACATCTCCCCCTCTGGCCTTCTCACAAACACTCACCAGCGTTCAGGCCTGACCAGAAATATCCTTTCCCCACCTAACTGTGGCCGACAGCCGCCCGAGCCAGTGCTGCTTCCCAACATCCCCAGGGGCAGTGCACATGGTGCTGACAACTGCTGAAAATATACACTGTTCTGGCCCCCAAACGAGGACAAATAGAGAACAATGGCAACTGCGGAGCAAATGGAACCGGGCCAAGAAATCCATAATATCACTAAGTACCAGACCCGGGGATACTGAATGGATACCTGGGGACTCAAACATCTGGCACTGCCAAAACTGGTGGCGGTATTTCACACGGCGGGCTATCTTTGTCCGACAGACTGAGCAGCATTACAAGCCAGATACACTTGTCTGGGAATTCAAGAAGATATATTTATGCAGCTATGAGGCTTTCAAGCTGTGATGCTATCACAATAGAAAAGGGAGGAAACACAGCAGTACCAGTGTAGTGTCTGTATCGGCTCTACCAATCTAATCTAGAGTAGAGGTGACTGGGGAGTGGCACTCCACAGTTCCTATAGCACCCGTCAGGGAGACAACAAAAGCATAACAAACACTTCAGACAACGATCTGTATGTCATTGAAAGGTATGCTGAGGTATGCCATTTTAGATCTAGTCTTATTTGCTGCTTGATATGAATTTGTTCCTCATCATTCTTAAAATGCAAGGAATTATTAATGAAAGACACAGAGCAGGGTTATTCCAGTGCCAAAACATCATGGCTGTTTGAAGGTCAGGTGACTTGCTGTGTTGTGATCAAGTCTGTTTTGAACAAGTGACAGAAGAGACAGAGGTGAGAGTGCACTTCTCTCTTGTTTAAAGTATGCTATAAAACATATTTATAGATATACAATATTACAGTGTGACAGTGGAAAATAGATGTATCCACAATGTACTCATGTAAAAAATCTCTGCTCACTTGTTATATATCTAGTGAGATTTAATGTATAATGGAAGCCCTATGAACGCAGGTGATACCCTCACCCAGCCCCTTTACACAAGTCTATGTGTGTTTATGCGCCCGCGACTGTGTATAAACGTTCTCAGAGGACGTCCTTTTGTTGACATCACCAACGTAACCAGCTGTGCAGATTCCCCTCTGCCAAATCCCTGGATTACAGCGAGATAGAGGGAGAGTGTTGGGGAGAGAGAGATAGAGAGACAGAGTGGAGGAGAGAGAGAGATATAGAGGTAGAGAAATGGGAAAGCTTCTTAGCGACCCCTCACATCCTAGCTTTGGACGCCTGGGCTTGAACCTTCCAACACAAACAGTGTGGGGAAGACCATGGTCATAGCTCATGCACCATAACATCTCTTATAGTCACACTGGTCTACCTCTGCAGTATCCCAGCGTGACCAAGACATCAAATGAAATGAGTGTAAAGCATATAAAAACCTCCCTAAGGCCAAGCTGAGCTCTCATTTGACACAGCGGCTGAAAAGAATGCAAAAGAAGTTAGTTTGAGAATAGATGTCCGTCAGCCCTAAGATGTGGCAGTAAAATAATTCTGCTTCCTGTTCTCTCTGTCTGGCTCTATCTGTTCTCTGCCTCTCCATTCATTCACTCTCACCCCATACATTCAAACTACCAATCCTTTTCACTGCCATCATTGCCATAATCTGATTAAAACTAGACTGTGGAATTAAGCAGAGAAGATTAACTGTCTTCCACTATTTATTTATTTTTTGGTTTTAATTTTGACATCTTCGGATGAGTGGCTATACGGCTGAACCCACTGCTGTGTGTAGGAAGAGAGGAGAGGGAGGCATCGGGTCTGGTCCCCGCATGATCTCTCACAGACAGCTGTGTCATGGCTGGTGGTAATCTTGCTCTGTTAAAGACTTTCTTTTTGTTCACGCAAGAGTGTTCTCTCTCTCTCTCTCACACTCACACACACACACAAGTCTGTGACTGCTTAACCTCCTCTAACTGTCAGAGTTAATATCTTCACAGTGGTCATGTCTGGGATGATTGGTTAGACAGGCTGGTTGCCAGCAGCACATGAAGACATGATGGGGTTTTTTCTGTCTCCCTTGTACCCTGACTGTGTCCCCTCTCTTCTTCACAAATGACTGCAAGCATCTCTCAAACATCATGAAACCCATTGTATGAAAAAGTGTAGAACCCACCACAATGAATTATGAGGAGGGGGGCGTCGTCACATATAATTGCTGTGACTGTGCAAATTATCTTTGAGGGAATGCTACATTCTGGAGGAGTGATTCATCTGTCTTTTTTCAATAGGATTACAAGATAATTGCACGATGGACATCAAAGAAAACACATGTTCACTTGATAATGTCCGTATGATTGGACTGTCTCAGAGGAGACAGTGGGCCTAAGTCCCAATCATTTTCCTTTAATGCTTTTGGTTGCTTTCTTTTTCTGGTAAACCCACTTGTGTGTAACACTACGCCAAGACTTCAGTACAGTAGAACCGAATGTAAGAGGTGGTTGCCATGGCTTAGGGCTGCTGCCAAGGTGTCCATTTTCATGTAGCCACAACAACAGGTGGCCAGTGTCTACATTAAAGGGACAGTGTCTTATTTGAGGGATCACTTTCGCTCGCGACCTCAGTTTGCACACAGGCGAGGGCAAATGGCTGCAACTCCATCAGCAGGTTTTTCCGGTCAGGCATTCGAGTGCCACTGATGGACTGACATTTAGTAACTCTGCACTGCCACGAGACAAAGAGAGGAAATAATCTGCCCCTTTTTCCAAAGGAGGACCGAAAACACTAGAGTCAGAACAAATAGAAAATATAGCATGAGAAAAGCCTTAATTTGAGACTCACTGATCTGACCTAGGTCATCACTGACAACACTGGATATAAAAACAATGATTATAGCAAAACTAGTCAAGTACAAGTTTGAGGCAACAGGCAAGATGTTAAAGGGTTCTGATTCTGGCAATCCCTGACAGAAAAAAACGTTTCAGATATCATTTCAACATCTATTTTTCATTTTAACATCTATTTTTCAATTTCATTATTACCTCCAAGCTGCTGCTAAAACTAAGCCTCCTGCTTGAACTCTGACTCCTTCATCGACCTCAGTTTAAACAATACGCCTAATTTCTTCTGAGGTACATAAGCAGGCTCAGATGATTTAAAAGGAAACATTCATTAGTTAAGAGAGCGAAAACACCCTGATGGTAGAGATCACAGAGTGGCAGCCAGCACACGCTGCAGATTCTTTGAGAGAAAGGGCATCGACAGAATTAAAACGTTAGGTGCTGCCCTGGCATTTGGAGCCGATCCACTACTCCTATTAAACGGCAGGCCAGCTTTTTGTGTCTAATTCCTTTCCTGAATCCCAGTGTAGTCACTGACCACGGGGGGAATTTGAGCAACACATTATGTAACTTCGCTTTGAGCCTCCTTGACTAGCTGGACTAAATCTGGGTCACTGAACTTGCAAACAATTATATCGAGACCAAAAAATCCTCACATGGTAATTTGTCCCGCCTAAAGTTAAATGGTTGATTGAATTCGCCAAATGGAATGCGGGGTATGCATAACTTAGCAATGTCAGCTTTTATTCAATAATACTATGCATGCCTAAAGGCTGTCTGCATTTTATTATCCCTGGTAAAATATCAGTGAAACTCTTACAAATGTGCTAAATTCACTTGTCACCTGAGGACAGCACATTTCAGTCAGAGGCACATCATAAATGTCCATGCAAATCCAATCTCTGTCCGAGAGTATTATTATTCCCTAGCTCACAACAGGGACAGAAACTAGAGAATCCATGGAAGTAAAGATGCTTGCTTTCATTCTCCAAGTACTACCCTCACCCAGCCCCTTTACAAGCTATAAATATGAGAAAGCCGACAAGCGTGATGTCTAGGCCCAATGTCCGGTAGCCTTTCCGAGAATGCAGACAAACTGATGTAAAACTTGGCATACGGCCTGTCTGCAAAGGGTCTACTCTGCCAAGTTTGAACTGCACCATGCACTTAAAATATTAGCCACTACACATACAACACAACAAGTGAAAAACCTCAAAGAGTAGCATTCAGAATTCACTTACTATTGGCATGGATAAATCTAAAACATCGCCACGGCTGTGAATAAAAATAACCTTAATGTGGGGGGTCACACAAGAAATTTAAAACCAGAGTAAACCAACTGTTTACAGCTCTGTTTCTTCCATGCTACCGAGATGAAAACATGTTGTGTGCGTCGCGAGCTGACCTTCTGAGCACAGAGAGCCCTGCTACGGACTAAATGTGCCATCCACTCTGTTCACCATAAACTACACACGTGGAGGCCTGACCTCGCTCACTCCTGAGGGAAGCATCGCCGGCTCTTTCATTTGGAGTCCGCAGGGCCCTCTCTCTCTGCAGGCAGCACGGACGCCCACACAGATCAAACCCCAAAGGTTCAATGAGGCACGGGGCATGCCACACGCACTGAGCCTCTTTTCTCAAACACCATACATTTTAAATGACCTACATACAGTGCACATGGAGTGTCAGGAGTGATAAATATCACTAACATTTCAGGGAGAAAACGTCAACAAAACACTGAGGAGTCAACAAAGGAGTCAGCAAAGTCTCAAAGGTGAGCAACGATGACAGACTTGGGTGGAGCCCTCACCACACACAATATGAAAGTGTATTTGACAACACTTCAAACCTCGGGGGCATTCTCACACCCACAAACAAACAGGCCAGTGTAACTGAAAATAAGGAAATATAACACACTAGTCTAACCATGTTCATATGTTGACAGAGAGAGGAGTTACACAAGAACCCACCTCTGTCCCTCCTCTCCTGCCTCTCAACTCCCACTGATGGATGGTCTAGTCTAACACGCTGTGCCTACACATACTTGGGACCACATCTACATACATACCTACATTCATGTTCAGCCATACAAATATAGGCAAAATTAAGCATTCCAATGATTGATTTGCCTGGTAAATGCCTGTGTACCAGTCCTCTAGAATTTCATAGTGATTTTCTTCTCTATCTGAAAGGATTCAGCTGAAGAATTTTCTGTTCAGTTTTTGATTCAAAAGGTGCTGAACACACTTCAATTATCTTATCAACTACTACAATGGTAACCATGGCAACCCGGAGGATTTCTCAGGGGATTTTGAAGTAGTTCTGGGTCTTTATAAAAGGAGAGTAGTTGACAACATGAGTGGCAATAAATGGTCTTAATTAACTGGCTCAAACTCACCCCTTGTCTGCTGGCTTGTTCGTTGAGGGCTCGAACCCAAGCTCTCTGCCAGTGTTCCCTGAATGACTTGAAGGAGAACAGCGAAGTCAGGAGCCCCTTGACCCCTGCCTCTGTCTCGCTGGCCCCCACTCCGCGACCAAACCTCAGCCTGAGGAGGGATCCCCACACACCCCCCGTCAGGGTCTGGTGCGTTAAGTTGAGCGGTAACTGCCAGTGTGCATCCGACCTGCCCTGGGTTCTGGACCCTGACCTCCTCGGACGAAGGATGGCCAGAGAGTACTGCACCAGCCAAGTCAGCACGACCAGCAGGGAGGCCAGGAACAGAGCCACAAGGAGCAGCCAACTCCAGTCCTGGCCATCCATCAACTCAGAGCTCATGGGGGTCTCCGTCTCATCTCCCACCGCCAACGAACCGCCGTCCTGGGCTGGATCCTGTGAGAAAAACAAGTTGACATGATGTGTGAGTAAATGTGCAATTAAGATACAGCACTTCATAATAGGCGAATGAGATGTCTTAAACAATGAAAATTTCACGTCTAAATTTAGCCAGGGGTGTTAGAAATATTTATGATGAAGAATTAGGTCTGAAGTTTGAGGTTATATGTTGAAAAACAATAAGAAACAGAACGGCTAAAAGAATTATGGCTTTTTTTTTTCAGGCTACCTGTCTAAGACTTCCCCTCCGAGGGAACCCTTTCACTGTCGGTTTCATATTTTTCGAAGAGGAGGAGGGTGCTGTCAGGGGTTTCCCCCACTAATCTTCGCCTCCTTCGCAGTTTCATGAAAATGTTTAATGCAATCTGTTCAACATCAGCGACGTTCTCCTAATTCATTATTCCACAATACGAAACAGAAAAATGTGGCGTTTGCGTGCGTCAACATGATTTAGCAGAAATCTTATTTTACGCAGACGTCTTGTCCACATGAATCGGTGGCATTTATGTAATTGCTGCGCCAGCTGATACTTTCACTATTTAGGCTAGCCTACCTACCTACCCATTCATTGCGATACTGGCGCTGTATATTTGGATACGCACATGTTAAATAGCAGTGTGATTGTGAAAACATGAAATGTAGGCTAAATCACTGAAATTATGTAATTACTGTACCGTTTGGGGAGAAAGATCTGGCTCGTCTGAAAGCATGAAGTCAGTGAAGGAATCAACACCAAGACGTCGGTAACGTGTAGCCTGTTAGGTTAGCCCAAGACAAATAGATCCGTGGCTACATTGTGTCCATAATCAAATTATGGTTGCGCGTCTTCATTGTTCCCTCGCACCTTTAGCGAGAAACGGTAGAGCGATTTGAAATGACTTCTACGGTAAATCGATTTTAATGTAATTGCCGGCGAGAACTCATGTCTGTTATCGGATGGTTGCCCATACAGTCCACCAGTCTCAGTCTCCGGACAAGCGATTCCATTCCCCCTCCTACCTTCGCCCCTGAACAAAGTCGGTAATGCGCAGGAACAGAACTGTCAAAACGTAGCCTACCGCACGCATAGGCTACAACATTGGCTTTTAAAGGGCCATGCAACTCATTGCATATCTCGCATCAAGGACACCCGTCGCTTAATGTAATTCACACCCGACGTTTTTATAAAAGATTACTTATACTGTGTCAGGTAGGCTATATCAGTTGTCCTGGGGTTTAAACAGGCCTTAGGGTTTTGAATGATATAGCATAGCATAGCATGTTTGCACAGAGGCTGACTTGCACAATCATTCCTTGTTTCCAATGGCAATATATAATATAAATATTCAATTTATATATAGTGGCTATAAATTAATGGTTGTGCAAATAATAACACTGCTAACAAGGCCTAGCCTACTTGGCAATCGAATGCACCTCAAGGGGAAATAAAAGTCCCATTTTTAAAAAATGTACCCTAACGTTAGGATATGACTGTGCAGAAGTGGGTTTCAGTATCTCCACTTTCACGTACGGACCGCTCTTGCAACCTCAAATAGGCTACAGTCCTTCTAACACCCACATTGATTCGACATTTATTATGAAATGTTTGAATAAGCGGAAGTCATCCAAAATGTTGACGGAAGTAGACGTGGAACTTTGTCCTGGTTCACGACGAGTTGGGATAGAAACACAATGCTGTCAAACAGATTGTCTGTTATTGATAATTAGTTTGTTGTAAAAGTTTTTTGTAACATGTAGCCATTGCCATACAGTTCGGTTTGTTAAATATTAGATAGCAAACTAACTCGTTTTATCAAACGTTTAACGTAACGTTCCTACACATCGACGTTACCTACATTGCCATTCATTTCCTTTCCTACTCACCGTAACGTTTCGATAAAGTGTCATTAACATGAGTAATAATGTCATTTAACCGGAAAGCTCATAAATGAGGCTGCGTTGGGATTTTCCATTAGGGAAGGTTATACAATCGCCGTCGTTTCAGTTTCAGTCAGATAAACGTGGTGGGTTTCGTCTAGCTATGTTACAAATTATCTGACAACTTGCTAATGACCTACAAAAAAGCGCTGCAAGTAATAGCAATGATAATACAGGGGTACAGATGTTGTTCAGTGTTTCCCTAGGCTTTGTTCTTTTCTTGAGAAAATGTGTGACTAGCACGTGAAGTAATCTGACTGTGAAGAACAACGTCGTGTCTTCCTTGGCTCGTTCTCCAACGTAATTCTTCACAGTTATAGCTAAAATAAAACCTTTTTAGCCTAAATACCTCAATACCTTAGTAGTAGAGAATGTCTCCTATACCAGTAATCCCTCTGGTCATCAACTGTTGCATGTCTGCGCTGGGCTGCATGGCAACACTTAAGCTAATTCCAGCATTCAAGGAACATTTCATCGGAGCCAGGCTGTATGGAATGGACCTGAACAAAGTCGTAAAAAAGGAAGTGTGAGTGTCTCATCATGGTAGCAAAACACGTAGGCTATTCATTGACATTCTTCTCCCATTAATGACTAACGGTTTATAATAGTAATGTTGTGCGCAGAATACATTGAACACATGAAAGACATTGAAACATTTCGTTTGGTCTTAAAACGAGCAATAGGCTACTTGTTTAAATAGGGTAAACTTAAGCCTTAAGCCATTTCTAAAGGACTTGTGTCTTTTTTGATCTGTGTCATGAGATGACAACACCTACTGTCATCTATGCTGGATTGGATGACCTTGCAATGTCGTTGTGTGGTGTGTGGTGTCCTGTTGCTCAGGTTAAATATTTTGCTATGTCTGAAATAGATTGTCATCCATCTCCCCCTCAGCCCAGAGTCCCAAGGTGTGATCAGTGGGACGGTCTTCCTCATCATCTCTTTCTGCTTCATCCCAGTGCCCTTCCTCAGCTGCTTCGTTGGGGAGAAGTGTCAAGGCTTTCCACACAACGAGGTGAGCTACGTTTAACAGAAGTGGAATATTTCAATCCAAGACTGCTGAATCTATACATATCTGCTGCACCTATACCTATTATGTGGTCAGAGGGAGGAATGCATGGAAAGGAGGAGTGAGGAGATGGCCAAAAAGTGCCAAAAAACATAAACTATTGTACATGGATGACTCCTCAGTTTGTTGACGATCCAACTTAACCAACTTCATTGATTATTTTTATTTCTCGTTTTATTAATATATTTGTAAACCCTACTGTCACTGTAATCAGTACATTTTCTGATTGTTCAGTACAGTTCTGATTGTAACTCTAATGTCTTAGACAAGTGAATTCACACTGTTGTCTTTGTGTCTTTCCTGGATCAGTTTGTGCAGTTTATCGGTGCGCTCTTGGCCATATGCTGCATGATATTCCTGGGCTTTGCTGATGATGTACTGAATCTACGATGGCGACACAAGCTCCTGCTGCCTACGATGGCCTCTCTGCCTCTCCTCATGGTCTATTTCACCAACTTTGGCAACACTGTGATTGTCGTGCCCAAGCCCTTCCGAGTCTTGCTGGGGTTGCATCTGGATCTGGGTTAGTTTCTGCTTGTGGTCACTTTCTATTCCAGAATGGCTGGTCTCTGTCTCTATCAGGCTATTTGGATGGCCAAGTTATTGCCCTGTACTGCTGTATTCACTGGAACAGTTTCTTAACTGGTCTGGCTTTGGGACCCATTTAACTTCCCATGGACATTAAGTCGCGACCCATATTTTAGTGTTCAAGCCAACTGATGTGGTGAGCTGTGGTAAGATGCGCAAAGTGCCTGTACTTGTTTGGAACGTGCTGATGTTAGGCACATTTATGAAGTTCTGAACTCCTGTGTAGCCTTTCAAAGTACTCAACAGGTTTGTCTTTGACAGTAGGATGCTTTGTTTCCATGTGCCGTTTTTTATTTGATGGTTTCATGCTGCCAGCAATTCACTGCACACCACACACTGGGGTTTTTGTCCTCAACATAAGTGAATACATTCTTCATATATGCAGGGTCATTTTACAGCTAAAATGATGTCTAACATGACCTGTCACATAATGATTGTCTATGTCAATGGCAACGACTGGCATATTAATAAAGTCTATTAAAATAATGGTCCGACATCAGATCTGATAGGGTAGCATTTTAAATGGGTGATTATTTTTTCTTTAACCACCCACTTTTGGGTCCCGACCCACCAGTTAAGAAACACTACTAGAGCACAGGACATTGATGAAGATGACAGGATGCTATGTGCCTTATAATGCTATTCTGTGATTTGTTTTCATGAAGAATATGCATATATTATATATAATTTTGTTTTTGTATGTTTGTGCACAGGGATTCTATACTATGTATACATGGGCATGCTGGCTGTATTTTGTACCAACGCCATCAACATCCTGGCTGGGATCAACGGAATAGAATCAGGACAGGCCCTCTTCATCTCTGGGTCCATCATCATATTTAACTTGTTAGAACTCAATGGTTAGCAAGTGTTTTCCTTATTTTCATAGCAATCATTGGGAATATCTGAAACCTCCAGATCATTAATTTGTGTGTGAATGGTAAAGTGAAAAGAAATGGGGGCAGCCGTGGCCTACTGGTTAGCGCTTCGGACTTGTGACTGGAGGGTTGCCGGTTCAAACCCCAACCAGTAGAAAAGCGGCTGAAGTGCCCTTGAGCAAGGCAACTAACCCCTCACTGCTCCCCGAGCGCCGCTGTTGTTGCAGGCAGCTCACTGCGCTGGGATTAGTGTGTGCTTCACCTCACTGTGTTTTCACTGTGTTTTCACTGTGTGCTGAGTGTGTTTCACTAATTCACGGATTGGGATAAATGCAGAGACCAAATTTCCCTCAAGGGATCAAAAGAGTATATACTATACTATACTATACTATACTATACTATACTATACTAAAGGTTAAATACATGCATGTATGTATTTGTACTATTTGAATGAGAAAAGAATCTTAATCTACCATAATTGTAGGTGATTTTTCTTTCTCTCAGGAGACTACCAAGATGACCATGTTTTCTCCCTGTATTTCATGATTCCTTTCTTCTTCACCACATTGGCACTTTTCTACCACAACTGGTAAGCCTGCTTTGATTTTCCACAACCCAACTTAAGGCAGCTCTTAGCAGTATATGACTCAGAATAACATCATCAAATCAGATTCTGAAGGCATGGCCATGAGAGACGGAACAGCCATCATAATGTGTGGTTTCGCTGGGTGCACTAAACTAGGAACATTTCCAAGAACTTCTTTACAGCACCAATAAATGAGTATTAACAATTAACCCTGTCCTTATGAATTCAATATGACTTTGGCTTGTCGTTGCCACAGTTGTGTTTACCTGAGAAGGTACCACTGGACACGAGAATCCATTTTAGCCCTGCATAGACCCTTTCAATCTGTTCCCAGAGGATTTCCGGTTGGAATGTTCAAAACCACTGCAGATACTTTCAAATGAAAATGAATCAGACTTTAGCGTAATACTATACATAATGTTGACTTTAAAACTTGTTTTTTAAAATGTTGTTTGTCAAAAAGTTACCATTAGCTTACTATTGTTTTTAGTGCCACAGGAAATGCCTTAGGAACTCGCATGTTTGTTTATGCAGTTGAAAGGGTCTATAAACTAAATGTCCTGAGTGGTTTGTGTCATATGTTTATCACGGGTTCCTTATGTTGTTGTTTCCCAGGTACCCCTCATCCGTGTTTGTTGGAGACACATTTTGTTACTTTGCCGGGATGACGTTTGCAGTGGTGGGCATCCTGGGTCACTTCAGCAAGACCATGCTGCTCTTCTTTATCCCCCAGGTCATCAACTTCATTTATTCCCTGCCTCAGCTCTTTCACATAGTGCCCTGCCCACGACACCGGCTCCCCAGGTGACAGAGCTGCACTGTTCATTTCAGCCTCTAATTAATTTATTCTCAAATGTTCAAGTACTGATCGCTCTCTTATTTGCCTTATCTGACTTGATCTTCTTGGTAGGCTGAATCAAGACACAGGGAAGCTTGGAATGAGCTACTCAAAATTCAAAAAGAAGGACCTCTCCAAATTAGGACAGTTGATTGTCAAGGTAATCTTCACCTGCTTGTATTAACATAATTTCATTACTAAGGATCCTAGCTGTGAACTGAAGTCCAGGAACATTACTTTACATTGTTATCATAATCCCAATACTTCAAAAAGGTTACACTGATTCAGTAGCCTGGGTGCCATTCCGAACTTAGTCCCGCCCACAACATTTGAGGTCGGGAAGTTCGGTCTGGCATTGTTCCATTGTGGTGGAAGTATGCTCGCCCTATATCGGGCGGACCAATCAAATCAGGCTTTACGATGATGGACAGGTGAGCAACAGCGCCTGGTCTATCACGTCATCTGAGTACGCTTTGATTAGGCTTATGTTTGAAACAAAAACACTGTGGCTAGAAGGATACATGGTTTTTAAGACCCTATATGGAAAATTAATATTATTTAATGAGGTTGTATCACTGAAAACTGGCGGTGGTAGTGTAGTGGTTAAGGAGCTGGGCTAGCGTGCAGTAGCCTGAAAGTTGTCGGTTCAATTCCCGGCTTCCACTGTTGTGCCCTTGAGCAAGGCACTTAACCCCAAGTTGCTCCGGGGACAATGTAATCTCTTGTAATATAGCTGTCAAGTCACAAGTCACTTTGGTCAAGAAGTGTCTGCTAAATGTAATGTAATGTAATGAAAACGATTATTTCTGAAAACTTTGGCCAAAGTTGAGATGTGGAAAAACTGGTTTCAAAACAGCGCTGTTGCATTGCGACATGTTCCCTCGTTCGTTTGAAATCTCTGATTGACCACCTGTTCGAGGGATTTGCGACAGCCTTTCCCAGCTGTTTAACATGTTTGTAGCATATCACTGTTCAACAAAATTATTTTAAAAAACGGAGGGGATATAGGAGAAGAAGGATGGTTCGTGTGTTTTCTTCCTACACCTCACGGTAAGCTATTTTGTTGCTCTGATTGGTTAGGTCTATCCAATTGAGTGCAGAGGCATTCCCCCCCTGTATCGGTTGAAACACGCCCCATAATTACGTCCCAATGGAGCAGTATCAGACTCATATTCTGACTAGAATTGAGTATGACTACGTCAGGCTACTGATTCAGTACAATATACTGTACATCTTCCAGTTAGTGGTGCTAAATTAGTTGTATTTTTTTCCTCCTCCTGTAGGTGGCAGAGATGTTATGGTTACTGGATGTGCAGCACTCCTCAGATGGTGATGACGAGTTTATTGAGTGTAACAACATGACTCTGATTAATCTGGTGCTGAAGATCCTGGGGCCAACCCATGAGAGGAATCTCACTGCCATAATGTTACTGATACAGGTGTGTACTCAAATTGGGATGTGGGCCTCTAAAATCTCTATTTATATGAGCGTACGTTGCCGGAGCTGTCTGAATGTCCTGTCTCTCTCTGTCTCTCCCTCACACACACACTCACACACACACACACACTCTCACACACACACATAGTGGAGGGAACTGCCTCTGTTGCCCACTGGGTTGCTATGTTAATGTTATTGTGTCAAATTTCACAAAGTCCCAAAGTCACAAATGTTGACTGCATGTGGATTTCCACACCAGTGGTAGCTATTCTGTGTGGCTGTTGTCTAGCTAATACCAAATGAAGTTATTTGTGTCTTCCCTCCAAACAGGTATTGGGAAGTATTACAGCATTTGGAATTCGTTATCACTTGGTTCGGCTGTTCTACGATGTTTAGATGTCGGCGCAATTGAAATTGTGGACACTATGGACTATGAGGACAGCAGTCATCCCACAAAGGCCTCTCTGGATGCTTTTGTTTTGATTCAAAGAAGAACTGAGAAATAGCAATTCTAAGAACCAGCCTGGTGAACAATGGCAGTGTGGCATTTAGTGAAATTAGCCATGCAGTATAACAAGTCAGTGAAGGTGGGAACATGCATAAAACATGAAGTGGGAAAACGCTTTTGTAAAGAAAATTATATTTCTTTTAAGCGATTTGTTATCTCAAAATACACTGAAAATGTATATGGATTTTCTCAAAGGTGTCTGAACCCCCTTTATATGTAGGGGTTTGACAATTTGACACTGGAGGAATTTGCCTGTTGGGATGTAAATACAACTTCCAAACCAAATAAATGTGCTCTGAACAATATAATTTCAAATTTTATTTCATATTTATCGATCATTGCTTATCATATTCAAACGTAGCTTTGTCTCATGTAGCCAGTGGTAAAATTTGATTCAAGGGGAATACAAATTGACATAGAATAGACAGATAATTCCAGAAACATCTCTCATTCCATCCCTAATGCAGTGAATAGGCTATTGGTTATACTGTGCATGAACATGCAACTAGAACTGTCAAGTGGATGGACAGTTAAACAATCAGTGGTAAAGGTAAAAATAATTGGTCAAAATAACATGAACATCTCATGACCTCATGTTTATTAATCATTAATGACCATGAGATAATTGTGACTCATTATGTAATAAGAATTACTGATTGTCTACCTCATACTTTTATATTTTCTAGGTCACAATAATGACTTTGTATAGGCCTATGTCATAATTATGGTTTATTATGTCATAAGAATGATTTTCAGGCACATCATAATGAGGTACCATCTCATTGAAATCCCAATAATGTCATAATTATGACTTCCTATGTCATAATATTTTGTTTCTCTTTCACAATATGAAACATGAAACAGCAGAAAATACAGCCTTGACACCCACAATGATGGCTTTTTATCCCTGACTGTATAGAACTGGACAACGGATGACAGTCAATGTTTTATCCCATATAACTTGCAAAGCATAGACATTTACATGTGTTTAAGGACCGTTTCACAAGCTTTGCCACTAAAATAAGGGAAATCAGTTTTCCTGAATGATCAATTCTACGGTGATCTGGACCTGACAGTGTCATGCACTGACATACATTACACTGCACAGAGTGGGCTAGAATCAGAAAACGCGACTAAGTAAACTATATTTGTCCTTAGCAGGGTACTGTACTATATCGATGCTTTACGGCAGTCTTTACGACCAGTAAAACAAACCTGAAGGCTAAACCAAAACAGTTATTTTAATGCTAAGAAAAGGTAACTTTGCAAAGGCAGTGTTCATAACATTGTTAGTACGAAATGTGTGATTAATGACCGTAATAAAGTTGGTCAAGTCAGTAAAGTGTGTTCTATTTCAACCCATTTTTGACGGTTCAGTCTTTAGCTAACGTTATGGTGCTGCTGTTGTGGACAAAAATACAAGGAAATCTAGGATAGCTAACAATATTATGAACATGACTCACAGGTTGTGAACACGAATAATATGTATCTACCATTATGTATTAGTCTAATTGGCTCCTGTTACTGTGTAACTTAAATACGTATCAACAAGCTTGCTCTGAACTGAAGGGAAAATATCAAATTATAATTTCCTTGATGTTGTATTTGATCTCACTTCAAGTAGCCTCATGTGTCTTATGTGTTATCGTGAGGATGTAATAGCGGCATAGTACATCAGTGTGGTACTAGCAGAGAAACACTGAAGACTCATTACTAACGTTAACGTTACTGACTGCAATAGATCCACCAGAAATCGCCAACAACTTTGAGCAAATCTTCACAGACCAAGGTGAGTAATCAAAAGTGATTGCTGAATATGATGCGTTGCGTCTAAAGACACGATCAAATAATCTATCCCTTTAGCTCCCAACGAACCATTGTTTCAAAGTCTCCACCAGACTTAGCTGATGTTACAACTGATGTAGCTGCATCTTCTGTGCCTTCATCATGTGTTTTCATCATGATTCCAGTCATGGCCCCTTCCAACAAACGCACTCGCAGAGAGGACTCCTCTTTGGTGCTCACGTGCGAGTGGGCATCCTGCAAAGAGACCTTCACTCAAATGCAAGAGTTTTGCAAGCACGTGGAGAAACACCACGCAATGTCAACAGAGGACATGGACACTGAAGACGATGTGGGTAAGGAAACATGGATAGGCCACTCTCCCTCCCACAAGTACAGTTTCATTGGCATTTTAGACAATACATTGATTTGTTCATACTTTTTGTGTTTAATGCAGATGAGCATGTGTGTCAGTGGAGAGACTGTGGCTTCTGTTCAGTGGAGAGTGCGGCAGAGTTACAGAGACATTTGTTCTTCCACTGCTACCACACCAAGCTGAAGCAGTGGGGACTCAATATCCTTCAGGCTCACCCTGACATGGGCACTTGTTCCGTGGGCCTCCACAACCGCAACATAATACCCGAGATCACTGACAACTTTATTTGCTCCTGGGAGCATTGTGAGGTGAGCTCGTAGGATTTTGTCCTTTTTCAAACAGAGAACATTTTAAGTACAAGTATATATACTCTTTTGATCCTGTGAGGGCACTTGTTCCGTGGGCCTCCAAATTTGGTCTCTGCATTTATCCCAACCCGTGAATTAGTGAAACACACTCAGCACACAGTGAACACACAGTGAGGTGAAGCACATCCTGGCGCAGTGAGCTGCCTGCTACAACAGCAGGGCTCGGGGAGCAGTGAGGGGTTAGGTGCCTTGCTCAAGGGCACTTCAGCCGTTCCTACTGGTCGGGGTTCGAACCGGCAACCCTCCGGTTACAAGTCCGAAGCGCTAACCAGTAGGCCACGGCTGCCCCACCTTAATGGTACAGTTTAAAGTGCACATGAGTGACTGTACGACAAAAGGACAAAAACCTACAAAAACAAAATGTTGCCTTTCATCTATGGCAATCCATTTGTGCCATAATTATTTATTTTGTCAACCGCTTATGTCCACTGAAGATGTGACCTAACATTTGTCTGCCTATGCAACATTCCCTTCATGACAGACGTGACAAAACGCTCAAGTCTACGCTATGTCATTTCTCACCTGACAAAACGATCGTCTGTGTCAAGTTTTAATTCCACCTCATTTTTAATCTCAAAAACTGTTGATCAGTTTGTGCCCTATTGTATCGTTTGATTCTGCTGTTGCGCATGTCGTCTTCCCTGTCGTTTGATTCTGCTGTTAATTATGTCGACTTTCCTGTGGTTTGAAAGTGATGTTGTAGGCCTACATGTCATTTGATTCTGCCATTGTTCATGTCGTCTTCCATGTCGTTTCACTGTGTTGATCTGACTCTGTTTGCAGGCCTCTATGGACAATCCCGAGTGGTTCTATCGCCATGTGGAGAACCATGCCTTGTCCCTGGACATGAAGTCCAATGGAAAGGAAGAGAATGTTCTCTGCTGTGGCTGGAAAGGTTAGCAACATATATACAGGATATCATATTACACAAATGGATAATATGATGACTACCAAATTCAACTACTATCAATCCCCATGGTTCTTTTTCTTTCTAGATTGTGAGGCCACCTTCAAGGGACGCTTTAAGTTGCGAGAGCACCTGCGGAGTCACACCCAGGAGAAGATAGTCTCGTGCCCGACCTGTGGGGGGATGTTTGCTAACAACACCAAGTTCTTTGACCACATCCGGCGGCAAACAACTATTGAGGGTATGAGCAGAACTATTGACCACTGGCTAGCCATCAGTAGTATAAGTTAACCATAAGTTAACTCTTTCTAAGATTCTAAGACCCTTTTTTAGCCATTTGCTCTATTACTTCTTGGAAATGGAGGTTCATTGAACTCTGCCTACTTACTGCTTATGTGGAGTATAATAACCTTTGCAGGCCAGAGATTCCAGTGTTCTCATTGTTCTAAGCGCTTTGCTACCGAGAGACTTCTCCGAGACCACATGAGAAACCATGGTAAGATCTGCATTACCATATGAATCAAATGACATTAACCATTATTAGTAATGTGTGTAGGAAGGAATTACTCAAGCAAAAACCTCCTGTTCCTGTTTCTTCATCAACAATATTGAGCAGGGATTACTAATAACATTATTGTATTTCACAATTTTGCACTGCTGTAAATCAAGTAGCACCTGGAACTTTATAGACAATGTAAACCATGTTTCCAAAGGCTGCAGCAGGTTTTACGATGTCATGAATGAAACTTTTTGGTTCGTCATAGCAGAGATTTAGGAAGTCCTAGATAAACAAATTTCAGGGGGTAATGGCTTCTGTTTCCCCCCTCTCAGTGAACCATTACAAATGTCCTTTTTGTGACATGACCTGCCCCTCACCGTCCTCACTCAGAAACCATATCAAGTTCCGCCACAGCAACGAGAAACCCTACCGCTGTGACTACTGCGAGTACAGGTCAGTCTGGTGAAGAGATTAGCATTACCACAGAATGGCTGACAGAGCATGGCTTGATCTTGCCTTTGTGCTCTGTGTTTATGTTTTAGCTGTAAGAACCTGATCGACCTGCGGAAACATTTTGATACACACAGTAGTGTGCCAGCCTATCAGTGCGACTATGAGGACTGTGACTACGCCACCCGCTCCATGCAGTCCATTAAGTCGCACTACAAAAGAGTGCACGAGGTCAGACACATAATGATGTTCATTTGGTGCATTTACACAGAGAGCATAGATTTACAATATGCTGAATTTTTCTTATTATGCTTTCAGACAACATGGTAAAAAACTGCCATGAAGCAAATATTGGAAATTACTGTAATTTATAAAAGACTACCTCTTTAAAGGACAATACAGCATCTGAAATAACTGTAATTTATGAAAGACTACCTCTTTGAAGGACAATACAGCATCTGAAATAACTGTCATTTATGAAAGACTCTTTAAAGGACAATACAGCATCTGAAATTACTGACATTTATAAAAGACTTCCTCTTTAAAGGACAATACAGCATCTGATTTTGGTTTTGTCTTCTGTAGGGTGATGTTGCTCCACGCTACAAGTGCCATGTGTGTGAGCAGTGCTTCACGAGAGGCAACAACCTCACAGCCCACCTGCGCAAGAAACACCAGTTCAAATGGCCATCAGGACACCCCAGATTCAGGTTCTCTTAACATCTCTGTGTAATGCTAACAAATCTGTCCCAATCGGGTCCCAAATACTGTATTGCTGCTTATTAACTGCAGGGAATTCGTCAAAACTTGCACTTATGACACTTAAATTATTTTTTGTAAGGGTTGTCTATGTAAGCTAAGACTAGGTGTCATTGAGGAATTGATTTAATTGGTAACATGTGACCTAAGCTAAAGCTAGTTAGCTGATACATTTTTGTCAATGGGAAAACTGCTAAAATTGCTATATCCTCCATATGAGAATCTCTGCTTTTACTTTCTGGGATTTGTCCACCTGTTCACTCAACTGTGTTCACTCAACTGTGTTACTAATCTTTAAATTCTGATGTCCCGTTTAATGGTCTAAATGGTTAAAGTCTCCCATTTTGGTTTACAGGTTCTTTAATGAATGACATTAGTCCTAGAGTTTAAATGGATTTTTGGGATGATATGGGTGTTTTTGTGTCTGTGTCATCTCCTGTGAAATATCACTTTGTTTCATCTTGCCCTCTCTTCTCAAAGGTACAAGGAGCACGAGGACGGCTTCATGCGACTGCAGTTGATTCGCTACGAGAGTGTGGAGCTGACCGAGCAACTGATGAGGGAGAGGCCGGCCGAGGGGGACTGCTCCGACCAGCCCGCCCAGAACGAGGGCGACGGGAGTGGCCCGCAGTCTTCCGCGGGCGGAGAGGATGTATCTGACGAAGAGGAGGAAGAGGAGGGGGACTGTGGGGCGGAGGAGAGGGTGAGGCCGGAGGAGGGGGACAACGTGCTCCTGGTCATGCTGAAGGGAAGCTCTCCGGAGGCCCAGGCAGCGGAGGAGGACACGGTGATGAGGCGGCTGCAGGACACAGCACAGCAGCTGGGCATGGAGGTGGTGTGAGGTGCCGGAGGCTGGGTTATGAAGGCGGCAGACCCAGCGTTTCACTGTGGTCATTGCCTTTTTTGGATTTGTCCAGATGGTTTGATCTCCACTTGAAGTGGCAAGTGAGTGAGTGATGCAAATTCTATTGAAAGCAGTTGGATCAATCACTAGACTACAACTATAGATGACTGATTTGCTGGCCAGAGCATGCAGACTGAGCTTTTCTCTGGTGAGGTGAGTGACTATAATATGATCTCTACAGACACAGAGTTGAGATTCGGGTTTGGCAGTCCCAAGCTAGGACCACTGTTCCAAGGCTCAATAAGGAAGGCTCATGGGAAGTATCGGCTCCTCACTTCTCTGGGATGCAGAGGTTGCATTATCAGCAGTCAGAATCTGGAATGTCCAACTGCTTCTTTGTCCTTTTTTTTGGTGAAAAAGGTGCTTGACTTAATTGACTGAAGACATTCTGCTCCCATGGAAGCTCAGGTCTTCTGTAAGAGTTAATGGTTCCAGTAGGGCGCAGCATCTGAAGCTCTGGTCCTCAGCAGCTTACTCAGCTCATAGCTTCCACAGCTTTCGTCAGTTCTTGATGAGTTTATCAATTCTTCCTTTTGCCTCTCTCACAGAAGAATACTTATTGATGGACTGTTTGAAGTGACACTAGTTCCTATTGTTCTAAATTGTTCATTTTTTTTAGCTTTTTTAGCTAATGTTCTTGGCAATTATAAGCCAGCAGTTTTCCAAAGGCACTTGGTTGGCATGGGTTTGATGTGTAAATATGTTGAAGAAAATTGCACTTATACAAGAGAATAAGCGATTTGTGTGCACTTGAAGTGATTTTCAGCCATTTTCTGATTTTTTAAACAGTGTTTGATGTTTGGTTGAATTGGTTCCAATTCCATTTAATTCCCCCCAGTCAAAAGTGGAAGACCATAGAGTAAAGGTTATAGTGGGACTCAAACTCATTTATGTTTTAACTCCACTGTGACGAAATGATAATGTGAATCTGGCCATGTATGCCTCCAACATCTGTTACTGATGAGGTGTTTTGGTTTTTGCTCAATGTATAATACAGTTATTACATCACCGTTATGTGGAAGTATTTGTTTATTTATTTATTTTGTGCTAAAATAACTTTCTGAGAACCACATCAGCCTCAGAGGAGATGGAGTTGTTTTGAATAAACTCTATCTTGAACTAACTGTCATTACCCCTGTTTCATTTCATTTCATTTCATTTCATTTCATTAGAAGAGTCCACCAGGTCATCAGTGTCAGATGGATTGGCACGGATGTGAGGATGATTTGGCTGGACAAACAACAGTGAGGGAGTGTAAGAGCAAGCGAGGACGCTTTAATACTGACACTAATCCAATCGATGATCTGTACCACTAGGTCAACAGAGTGGCACTCAGGTCTTCTCCCCAGGCCTTGTATCTGTCTTTAGTCTTAGGAAATATTATATCATTTAGCATTGAAGACTATTTTTCAGAATAGCTTGAATTGCATAGGAGCTTGAAATGCAGGAGGAGCATTCATAAAACATTTTCCTAATAATTGGAATGTTATTGTTGTTGCCTTTACATTCCTTTCTATTGTTCTGCTCATGCAGGTCTTGAAGTTGAAGTAACAGTAATCTCTTGAGAGTCATTCTGTTTAGCTGCCTTGTTCCAGTTGTCTGCCGGTTATGCCGGTGGTGTTGTCGCTGGAGGAAAGGATTAGCCAGGCCTTGGGGCTTAGTGTAAATAGCCCTCTCTCCATGTTGGAGAGATCATTCCCACAAATCCCAAGCGGGAGAATTCCTGAGGAAAATAAACACCTTAAATCACCACATTAACTGTTTTTGGCTTGTGATCTGGTGACCTCAACAAGGGATTTTCAAACTCATTTTTCAATCCGTTCTCTTTGGATGATAATCTAATGTTCTTAGAGCCGGTTTCACCACACTTCACAGAGACTAAAAAACAAGCCATGTGCCAGGATGAAGAGTTGACGAGTGAGGTTGCCCTCTCGCAGTGACGCTACGATCGGGCACTATGAGGCTGACTGCACTTCTTCTCTTGCTGTTGGGCTCTTCATATGGAGTGGTCACCCAGGTGTCCCTTCTTGATGCAGAAGCAGAGGAGGAAGCAGAACAAGGCAGTGGTAAGATATGACATTTGTAACCACCACAAGTATGCAGCAGCTGTATATTTCATCTAAAGGCAATAATGATATGAGAATGTGTACACTGCATCTGTATCTTAAAAGTCTATGAAGCAACATGCACTGTCAGCTTTACCAATAAACTGATGAATATTTAATATCCAATCAACTGAAGAATATTTACCAATCAATATTTACAGTTAGCTTTATCAATCAACTGATGAATATTTCGTACGTAGTAAAGTCCTATGTGTGGATAGCAGTCATATGTCAGAGTTTTAGTAAGGAGGTATGGTTGGGAGTATGTCTACTGTGTGACACAGCTGTTAAATTAATGCCGTAACTCAGGTGTAGAGCCAGAGATTGTGGCCGATACCTACTGGTCAGGCACTGCTCCGGTGTGTGTGGGAGGATGTAAGGGAAGACATCGCGAGCTGAAGAGGGATCCCTGTGGCAACTCCGACTGCTGCTGGTTTGGATACAAATCTTTCTGCCGAGGTACTGAGTTTAACATACAATAAATGCAAAAAAATACTGTATGTTTGTGCTTCAGTTTTTAATGATATTATGATACTGTGAGTATAACTATAGAGTACAAAGCTACATCCGTAACATCCCCAGTGTGTATATTAGCTCATTGTAATGTTTACTATAATTAGACATTAGACATGCAAATGACAATCATGTAAGTGGCTAAGATGTCAGCTCGGTGCTACCAACATATGCCCACTGTGAATATAGCCACATTCAAGACATTTTATATCTGTCTTGTCTATACATTGACACCTGCCACTGCTCATCCCTGCCCTGGGTGTCCTGTGTCCTGCTATGCAGTAAACTGTGGTCAGCCTGATGTGGACGTGAATGGCTTTGTCTATGGGAATGACTGGTGGGTGGACTCTGTGGTGCGGTACGTCTGCCGACCTGGCTTCATGCTCATCGGTGACCCTGCACGGGCCTGCCAGTCAAACGGGAAGTGGACGGCCAAACCCTCCTGCCTCAGTAAGCCAGATATCTAGAGCTCAAGGGCAAGGAGCTCCCACTCACAGAAATGACTTGCATAGACGTGCATGTGTGTTTTCCTCTCAGTGAGCTGTATTTTAGATATAATGGTGTGTCACACCATCAGTAACACATTTGTCATCAAGCTTTTAACTTTATGCAGTTTGAAAATCTCTTTTATAACCTTTTTCATTGCCGTATACATTGCCTTTTTTGATATATATTTCTTGTATGATATTTGAAACAATAAATTGGAACAAGTCTATCTCTTATTATTGAGGCATCCTTTTGTCAATTCAACAAATCCCACCCACCTCATAGACATAGCGGTATTACCATATTACCAAGACATGACCTGGAACGGCATGATTTCTTTAATATGTAGCAGTGTCCATTTGAAGGTACTGACTGTTGTACCTAACAAGTTAAGGAAGGATGGAGCAATTCTATTGCTTCAGTGGTTCTGCTACCATTACTGTAATTTCTCCACTGTTAATCGTGGTTACTACATTGATATTGTAAACTGCAGGCCTGTAGTTTATACTTATAAGTGTGACTATACATGGCTATGGTTTTTCATGTCTCAGGGGTTTGGAAGCGTGGGTGTGTGGTTAATATTTATGTAATATTTATATAAGTATGGCCTATAGATGGGTATAATTTTGCCCATGTATTTTTTTTCTATACATGGGTATAATTTTGCCACCCCCCCCCCCCCCCCCCCCCTCCATTCTACCATACTGCTTGTTGTGTCCCTGTCCTGTCATGTCTCAGGGGTTTGTAGGCGCGGGCGGGTGGAGGTGAGTGAGCGGGAGCTGGACGGGACCTGCACCTCCTCCTGCGCCACCAAGTCCTACGAGGGCGAGCCCAAGCGAGGCTGCAGCCGCATCACCGACTGCCAGAAGAAGGAGTCGGGCTGGAAGCGCTGGTTCACCGGCTGTGACACCTGCCAGTGCGACTGCTTCATCTCCTGTGGTGAGTGATGTCTCCTCACAGACCTCAGTGGGCTAACTGCCCCTGTTATTCCTTGACTTACAGTCATTTTGTTTTGAATAACCTTGACGTTTATTATTATAATTCTTTCATCAACAAAATTTATGGCAAGTAATATGTATATAAATGTAGAAGTTAATTTTCTTTACTTTGCAAAATGGTTTTCACTTCTTTTAGCAACAGTGGGGTAGAGGATGGATCATTGTCACCACCTTAAAAACCACATAGATTGACTCGGTTTACAAGCAATACAGACTATAAAATGGACAAAGGCTTGACTACTGCATTTTATTCAACATGATGCACTGGGATATATCTCCAGCATGAATCAAGACTCTTGACTGGATGTTAACACATGGGAAGCTTCTTTGCATTCTACTCTTTGGGTCATGGGATTTGTGTAATCGATCCGATGGTGTAACTCGACAATCTAGAACTCTTCCCACATGGGATCTACATGGACTGAATCATTCATTTTTAGATTGGAGGAATTTCTCTTATGCTATATGGTACACCACAGGCATGATCATCAAGGAGCAGGAAACCTTAGAAATCCCGGGACGTCTGTGAGATTGTGAGTTCTCAATTTGCTCAGAGTTTCTGTGTGGATTAAAGACAGCTAATCTGAAACTTTAATCTTGTTACACCCTTTCACAGGACTGGCCGCGAGTGAGGGTGTTGTGTAAAAGGGGGGCCTACAATGTGGAGAAAATATTACTAGGTGTTTTTCAGATGGGGTTAGATGATGGTTACTGATGCCTGAAGTTTACTCCATCTTGCCATTACCATTTGGTGAAATTAAAGACAATGGTTTCATATGCCTTTGGAATATAACAGCCAACTCCTGCAAAAATTAAAAAGACATGTTATTATTTGCCGTCATTGCTCATGAATAGAACTCAATGCCAGTGTCATTTAAAATGTCAGATACATTGTCAGATTTTGTTTCAGGTCTGTGAGTGATTCATCTATGAAAGCCTCTCTTGTGAGTTAGTGTTGATTTTTTCCCCTGTATTACAAGACAGCTGAAGCTGACTATAAAGATGTTTTCACTAAATTATGCACAAGGTACATTTGTTACATCATTTAACATATCTATGACTGTATGTATGGGATGCCATTGCTTTGATTAATTAATGAACTATAAGTAAACATAAACCGAAACATAAATGGTACGTTTTAATTCTGGATAATAAATGGCTGTTAACTGGGATATGCTGATCCTCACAGGTGCGTTTCGGTGTACTCACCCACATCTGTTGGGTTTAGCTTTCCACTACTGTTGGACAGAATCTGCCAGTAGGTGTGATCAGCATCGTTTCCAGCCACACCGTTCACACTCTCAAGGTAATACCCGTAGTCATTATTGTATGTCACAGTGTACCTATGAACAAAAACAAAGGGACAGACGGGAGATTTAACCAAACCAGGGTACACCTGCATTCAGCATGATGCAATATCATAGTAATAGATAGCGTTAGATTTCATTACAATAGGCTACATTTTGGCATTCAGTGAACAAAGAGAAACTTTTTTTGTTATCTTGTTTATTAAGGTCATGACTTGTCTAATCCCGTCCTGAATTATAGACCATGTCTTGTTTCGACTTACTTGAAGTTCTGGTTACATTCCGTTAGTCTTTTCATAGCACCCAGGAGAACACCACCTGGCCTCATCAAGGTTTTATAATTCCCCTGTACATGTTCATTGCTGATCTTGTCTTGGACAGTGATATGGATTTCTATATCCGGGTATTGCTCTAAAGAAAAAAAAGTCATCATAATAATATATGGTTAGTTTGTAGGAAATAATGTTATGTAAAGTTAAATCATTGTTGCCATTTAAATTCAGTACCATAGTGTCAACGTTAAATGGAATACTGAGTGCCAAGACAATTGACAGTGCTCAAAATATTTTTTTTTTGTAATGTAACTGTATTTTACGGAGCCCCCGAAAGACCATGGTGGGAATTATTATTTTTTAGAGGTGGGTACGGTATTTATTTTTAGAGTCCCTTTTGTGTTCCTTGCAATACTTTTGCATTCCCTCACAAACGTTTGCACTTCCTCACAAAGTCAATGGTATTTGGTGGGAACACAAAAGTATTGCGAGAGAACGCAAAGGGTGCTCTAACAATAAATTCCCACAGATAATTCCCTCCATGGTCCTTCAGGAGTATCACCATGAACGTGTTTGTTATTTTATGCCAGTATTGCATGTGTAAGAACATAAAATTGCTTTTTCAAATGCTTTCAAGATGCAAGCCCAAACCTTTTCAAGAATACAGTTATATTTCAAATAAATTCATAAACAGATATAATTCCATGACCCCCGACACCTGGTAATGTATTGGGCTTTTATGAGAAGTATTTCTACCACAAGCTTTCACTCACCAGCTCTAATCTGGAGCCCCAGAAGCTGCACCAGAGCTGTGAAGCAGAGAACAGTGAAGAGTCTCAGAGCCATCCTGTTTATCAATAGTCTTTACTGGTGCTGTTCTTTCACTTGCAGCTGTATTCCAGCGTTTCCCCTGTAGCAAAAGATCCCAAATATCTAGGGCGTACTCTTGGTGTGTGCTGCCTTATATACACATTCGTAATCAACACAATGACTTAGCAATCTGTCCTTTTGTCAATGTCAGAACCAGGCCCTTTTATCAACTTCAGTGTTGTTTGCTTGATTCTGACAAGCTTAATCTTACTTACTTACTTACTTCCTTAAAGCTTTTATTGTCCCCTAAGGGCGATTTGGTTTGCAGCAAGACATCCATAGACAACATAGGACAAAAAGTACAACAAGAACACCCAATGGGTCAAGAAAAGCATACAGTACATGCAGATAGGCAGTGCAGTGTGTGTACAGGCAAAAAATAAAAAATAAATAAATAGAATACTATAAGAACAGGAAACACTTTCTGCTCTCCATGGAGTACCTTCATACAGCAGGAAATCATACCTCACACTGTGCACCAAAAACATCATGATGTCAGCCCAGAGCTCCAAGATCTGAATTCAATAGAGAAATGGCACTGGGAACAAA
The DNA here is from genome assembly GCF_046254945.1 of Alosa pseudoharengus. NCBI lineage: Eukaryota > Metazoa > Chordata > Actinopteri > Clupeiformes > Clupeidae > Alosa > Alosa pseudoharengus. Next base: position 34,188,207 of record NW_027468870.1, on the reverse strand, counting down.
TGAATGTCTATATCTATTGGTTTTAACTGCAGGGAATCTGAAGTGTGACTTAGAAGGTAGCAGCTGAAACTCAGGGTGAAGAGGATGACCATTTGCTGATAAAATAGATTCTGCCTTTTTTTGGACAAATCTACTGTACAGGTCTGATAGGCTGCTTTGCTTAGAACCTATGATTTTGCCACTGACCTTCACTATTTTGGCGAGTGAGGCTTTATCCTTTACATTCAGATTTCCATACCAGCATATAATAGAAAAAGATAAAACAGATTCAATGTATAATTTATAAAATATTCTCATAATGGTTTTATCCACACTGAATTTTGCCATTTTACGGAGGCAAAAGAGTCGCTGTTGGCCTTTCTTGCAGATATTCTCTGTGTTAAGATTAAAATTTAGCCTGTCATCAATTATGCTTCCCAGGTATTTATATGAGCCCACTACCTCTACAGGTTGATCTGTAGATTAATCTTTAATCTTAATTTTTTTAATTTTAAAAATAAACATTTTACTTGTGTAGCACCATAATGAAGTGTGTAGTAGCAGGTCTTGTGTAAAATATCTATGCATGGAATCAGGCTGTTATCAACTGCAGTGATGTTTGCTTGATTCTGACAAGCTAGCACTTTTAACATTTTGATCGATTCAAGTCAACATTTTATTTGCACAGCAATTTGCACACCACATGATTCATGGGGAAGTAAAAAATACCAGGAAGGATATTTTAAAAAACAAGTCTCTAACTTTCCCCATGTGGACGCAGCTCCGATGAGGAGGCCGAGCGACTGGGCCACTAGAGCAGTGGAGGTGGACAGGGCCATGAAGAGCAGATACCTGGCGGTCTCCGGGGGCTGCTCGGTTTGTAGGGGGGTGCAGTCAGTATTCAGCAATTGTGAGAACATCTGGAATCAAATGCTAGAACCCTAGATTTCCAGACATTCCACATAACAAACTAGTCAAAACATCTAAGAAACCACAGACAAGCTGTGTCCTAGCCCTACAAAGCCAGAGCAGTATCTGCAAAAATGCCAAACTGAGAAAAACAGCTTTTTGTGTTTTTCTTACACCAAGTATAAGCATCAAATTCTATTCAACAACAAGGGGTATAATTAGATAGGTCAAAGTGAGGTGAATATTAAACATTTTATTTTTTGACATTTAGGCAAAATTTGGTAGTTTTATAGGCTATACTGCACTTTGCCTTTGCATTACTGCTTATACTTACATGGCCATACAATAACATTTTGCAGTAAGTGTAGCAAGTGATCATAATCACTCAGTTTTTATATTAATTGAGGAGGTACTTACTACTGTACATTGTTAGTGAAGATATGCTGCTTGATGCTTTAACAATGGCACAACTCTGTCATTTATAAGCATTTATGTAAAAATGGAACAAAATCAATCGGGTATTCTTGTAGACTTTCATGTCAAGCAATATTGCATTGCTGCACACCAAAACCTAACCTTTGACACCTTTGCACACTGCTGCTTATATTTGTTTAAAGTATATGTTAATTACTTTTTGTAAAATCTGACTGTGTTTTTGTAAAATCTGATTGTGAGACTATCATGATAGACACCTAATGTGTGTGTGAGTGCGAATGGTAGTGTGCCTTTTTAGAAGAAAGTCCACGGCCTTTTTTTAGTCCCAGTCTGTCCCTGTACACAAACACACACACACACACACACACACACACACACACACACACACAGCCTATTAGAGTAAGGGCAAGTGAAACCAAGGCAGAATGCAGTAATGGCAAGTGAAATCAAGGCAGTAAGGGCAGAAAGGGCTACTTTTCTATACAAACTGAAAACTAAAAATGTAAATTTAGCTAAGAAATGTATTAGGTAGCCATATGAAATTTTAACAGATTGAATAGCAGAAATTCCTCCCCTCCCCAGCAGACAGGTCACTCACTCATGGGTGTTTTCAGGTCTTTGCCCACAGGTTAGAAACAATGACAAACGGTCACATAATATCCTAGAAATGTTTAAAATGGTGTAGGTCAATGTGAAGCTGACAGTCTCAAGGCATTTGGATGAAACTCCCAGAGCAAACAAAAAATAATGCTATATTCAGCCAGAAAAGCCCTGCTGAAATTACCTTTCTGTCTTATCCCCTATTGTCTCTGGACATTCAGGCGCTTTTAAAAATATCTGCCATGGCCCTATGTCAGTTCACATTGCAGCAGAAACCTATTCACTCTGTGATAGTAGCTCTGGTCTGTGTTCAGTGTATTCAGGTAAGAAACACACAGAGGTGTTTCTTTGTCAAACAGAAATTAAAGGAACCATATGTAAGATTGTGGCCAAAACTGGTACTGCAATCACTTTCAAAATACTGAAGAGCGGTGTATCCCCTCCCCCTCCCCCCTGACACGAGGTTGCCAACCCGGATGGCGAAACACTACTGACTTTGTGATTAGTAGATAGGTGGAGGGTGGCGCATCAGGCCAAAACACAACATGACATGACAGAACACAACATCAACATCAGTTGAGGGCTGCAACTTCACTTTTAAAATGACAATATCCTGGCCGGACTACTGTTGTCAGTGATATAAGTATTTGAAATAAACATGATTTATTAATGTCTAGTGACATATCAGGGCTATTTTATGATTAATTGAAATATTTTTTTTACATACGGTTCCTTTAAGTCGGTGTCTGTGTGTTTGAGTAGCCATCATGTACATGGTGATGCTTCTGGGGTTCAGTGGTTAGCTCAGAGGTGTTGGTAAAATGTTATATACCAAAGTGAAATATGAGATCCAGTCACGAAGAAGTACAAATGAAGATGCAAGGTTTATTAGGCTGTATACAGGAGAGAGGCACACCCGTAGCACAGCGTACTCCAGAATATGCGTCTCTGACTTGACACAGAATCATCCAGGGTTTAAGTACCTGACAGTAAGAAATAGATAATCATACAGTGACTGTGGCAACGGCAGGAGACATTCAGTCTACCTTAATCAATGACGAAAATGACTGTTGACGCAGAATAGACAACAACAAGTGATATCCACTCTGGCGCCTTACATTATCATGTTTAAAAGAACAGTACAGATATCACACAGGGTCATGATGCAGACGTAGAATCATACTTTTAGTGTCAAAGTGACCCACTAGTGAGAAATGCAGAACATTAAACCACATACTGAATATTGGGCCCAATGCTGCACATTAAACCAACATATTAAAGTATTGGACATAATGTTCAATTCCATTTTCTCTCAGAGGCTATCGGCCTCTTCTAGGGTCATGATGCTGTGGTGTAAAACAGCTAACATTTGAAAATATGACAGAAACCATCTCAGAAAACGAAGAGGAAAACAAAAACAAGAAAACAGAGACATGTGTATTGTGCCATTATTAAGAAAAGTTCTGGATTTTTAGAGTTGTGGTGCGATCAAAATGGCTGTGTAGGTTAAGATGAGCTCTGTCTCCCTCAAGTGGCTCCCATCTGAACTGCCACACTTCAGCCAATCATCAACCAATAGGGCATTCTGGAATTTTTACAGCCATGTCTTTAATCATGTCTTCTTTAGTGGGAAGAGGAGGTGTGTCCTTGTGTGTTTAGCTCCTTTGTAACAACAGTGTTGTTCAACAAGAGAATAAAAAAACCTCAATTTTCTAATTCATACATTATGAGCTCATTGCGATGTTTACTATTGTGACTGATGCTGATCTCAGCAAGCTCAGCATTCCCAGCAACATGCCATAGCTTATTATGAGTCATTGCAGCATCTAAATGAGGTTGAAGCCTTTATTGTAAGGTAAAAGAATTGCATTTGCTGCTTTAATATGGCTTTTCCTCTCTTTGGGTCCTTTTCTCAGGGGTGAGGGGGTGTGGAACTGAAGAGGGACCTGGAAGGGTCTTTCACCTCCTGCCCCACATAAGGGAGCCCAAGTACATCACCAATGGTCACGTGTGCTTTAATAGCTGAAACTCTTGATTTATAACTCGGTAGCAAAAAAGACTATTGAATGTGACTTTCACCTGTTTTAGGACGTGGGAGAGAGTGAACCATTGTCACCATTTCAAAACAACATGCACTGAAAGTAACACAGACTATAACATGACTAAACAATAAAGACTGACTTAGGATGCAATGATTTAATGATTTGATGTTAGTGTAGATACAACTGTCTGGAAATAGGAATAAGAAATACAGATTTGTTTTGGATTAAAAACAGCTAATGTGATATTTAAGCCTTTCACAGGACTACTGGCAAGTAGGACAGAAGGGGCCCAGACATAGATGGTGCTCATATGAACTATGAATAAACTTCCTTGTATCCTTATATCCTTGCTCAAGTTGGAAAGATTGCACTCATGGATATGTATTTCTATATTTCTGTTCACCAAGTGGTGAAGTTGAAGATGATGTGCTCATTTTTCTTTGGAATGTAACAGCCAACTCCTGCAAAATAAGAAATAAGTTGTCATTGCCTGTGAAATATCTGCAGTCACTAGATCATTCAATTGATATTTAATCTTTTTATTGTTATTATTTCAAACTTTATTTTAGGCAAGACATTGAAATAAACGTCTTATTTACACATATTGATGGTCTAGTAAGTGTAAAAAGACATTAATATTACAAATAAAAAAATACATGAATGAAAAGGAATATCACTTCTTACCATAAACATAGCATAGCTACAATCAATATTTTACAATATACAATATTTTCTTTACAAAAATATGTAATGATAAAAATGTAATGTTGCTGTAATGAGATGTTTGCTGTGAATCATTTTCAACGGGCTGTTAGCATGATAACACAAACATAAGTGGATGCCAGTGTACTCACCCACAGCTGTAGGGGTTGGTGTTCCATCAGAGTCGGACAGAATCTGCCAGTAGGTGCGATGAGTATTGTTTCCAGCCACTCCGTTCACACTCTCAAGGTAATACCCATAGTCAGGATTCTCTGACGCAGTGAAGCTATAGACATATTTTAGTAGACATTTGGACTTCTGCTAAGATAACATTGAAGCAAAATATATTACAGCGCAGCATTTACTGTAGCACAACGTGGCATTATCATATTAGACAGAGGAATGCAAATGCAATTAGGCACAGCTTCCAAACACCGATTCCATTTTATCATTCACATCTGTGCTGTCTTATCAAACTCTAAACTCTGTACACCATATCACAACATGCTTACTTGAAGTCCTGGTTAGTTCGCTGTAGTCTTCTCATGGCACCCAGGAGCACACCGCCTGGCTTTGCTATAGCATTGTACTCTTTTGGACATTGCTGGTTGATGTGATTTATGACAGAGAGTCTGATTGGTTCCTCCTGGAAAGCATCTTTAAAAAACATCAGGAGAAGTCATCATAAAAATCAAAGAAATGTTTTGATAGCCTATAAGGTTAAGTACTGGGTCTGAAGACATTAGCCTACTTTTCAACATATTAAGCATATAATGAAACAATGTTTTCACCTTAAATTAGCTTTGACAAAATTGTCGATAAAACCCTTTTAAAAATACACTTTTAACTAGGGCTGTCAAAATAACTGATTAATTTCGATTAATTAATTTGAGAAAAAATAACTGATTAAAAAAAATAGCGCAGATTAATCGATTCCATATGACCTTAGACCCCGAGCCGTTCTAGTCAGTAATCATTAGACTGTAAAATGAAGGAGAGAGCAGAAAATGTGCTGCTAGATCATTGATTGGAACATTTACTTTAAAAAAACGGCCTGATGGTGTTGGTAAAAATAGAGTGTTGATTAAAATAAAGCCCTCTGCAATGTCTGCAGCCAGGAATTTGCATATCACCAGAGTTCGTCAACTCTAAAGTCGGGAGTGTTCATTTATTTTCATTGTGTCCCCTAGTTATATCTGTGGCCCGAAATGCCTTATATGTGGAAAAAAAAACTTCTTCCCGAAGCACTTTTGAATTTATTTCCTCAGCATATTAGGTCATATTATAGATTATTATGGCCATTATTTGAACAGTGAAAATAATAATAAAAGAGTTTTTAAACTTTAATGTCACTAATGCTGATTATAATGATTCATTTGAATTTAAATATTTAAAATACTATCACAGCAAAATATGGGATTAATTTAGATTAATTAATCACAGAGTTTGTAATTCATTCGATTAAATTTGTTATTCAATTGAGAGCCCTACTTTTAACATAAATTAATGAATAATAGCTGAAATACACATTCTGCCCACACGCCAGTATCCAGGATTTTACTCACCAGCGGTAATCTGGAGTCCCAGCTGCAACAGAACTACGAAGCAGATAACATTGAAGAATCTCAGAGCCATTCTGTATGTGAATTTGTGCCCCAGTACCCAATGGTGCAGGTCGTTCACTTGCAAGTGTATCTTAAGTACATGTTGGTAAGGAAGTGTCATTGCGATCTATCATTGCGACCTGTCATTGAGACATGGTCAAATGTTTTTCTATCAGCTCCAGTTACATTACATAGTTCCTTTATACGCACTTCCGTGTTCCTCAATCCTTAAAAGTGTGCCCTGGGAATCTTTCAAACAATGACACCTTTAAAACCAGGTGCTAAGACATCTCAATTGCATTCCAAGTTATAAACTTTAGAATTCTCAACTTTTAAAAGTGAGTGAACAACATTTATGTTTATAAAGCACACGTTTGCCACTTTTGGCCCTCAAAAACCTCAAAACCTTCATTTGAACTGACAGGTTTCAGATACAGTATAAAGGTTGCAACCAGCATTTTAAAATATGGGTCCAAAGAAGCACTTTAACAGTTCTCTGATAGGACTCTTCAATAAGTATTTAAAGGTATGTGTCTCATTTATCCACCTTATGTCTTTACAGACTTACAATGTGTGAACCTTGTCAGGGGTCACCCAACTCTAGGATAAGGTCTCAGGAGGAGCACTTGGGGCCCAGCACTGTGACTGAGATGCAGAGGTAAGCTAGAAGGTGCAGATGAATGAACAAGTAATATATGAATTCACAATTTGTTTTTGAATGCAAAAATAGACAAATAATAGAAACTGATCTATTAATCTTATTACACAAGACAGATATGGTTATACTGTATATACACAAGATGTGAGGGATTAAAAAATGTTTTAAATTCTATTCACAATGTGAAACCTGGATGCACACACCGTTCCAAAGTCTTTCAATACCTCCATATCAATTTATATCTTGAAATGTTTGTTGAATTGAAATAACATAAAACCCTAACAAAGACACACTGAACACCAAGTTACTCCAAGAGGACTGAAGTTAGTTCACTGTAAGTTGCTAAATGATGAATAATGTAATAATGTAAGATACACACAACCTAAAAAAGAGTAAGTACTCAACAAACCTGTTTGCATATGGATAAAGAGATAAATGACTGCTACCCAGAAGTATTTATTTTGTTAAACCTTTTCCTCATGGAGAGAATGAGGAAGGTTAGAAATGGCAATATATCACAAAGTCTCTTTGTTTCACAATGATTGAAAGGAAGTAATTTCAAACATACACAGGAAATGTGTTAACTTCTTAAAAAGGTAGTAATTTTCTCACAGTGGTCAATCAACAACCAGGCCTATTTCACTTCACACAGCATGACACAAGATTCAATGACACTGCACAATTTGCTTTTATTCTGTAATGATGCATTTTGTTCAATCACTTTTATTTATAGTAAGCAGGACGTTTATTTGAATAGGCTATCACGTCTTGACTCTTGAGTCATCTCATACTTCTTGTTCACCAAGTTGTTAACTTCAGAATGATGTGTTCATAAGGTTTTGGGGTATAGCAACCAACTCCTGCAGAAATAATAAATACATTAAATTGCATCATATTATATAAAATAATAGTATGGCATCACTAGAGATAAAATACATCAATTTTCACACCAAAGATACCTATTCTATGTTTTCACATTACGTATGATACTATACGCTACAGACATTAACCACTATACGCAACAGACATTAGCCCTAAGATACTATACACTACAGACATTAACCCCAAGATACTATACACTACAGACATTAACCCCAAGATACTATACACTACAGACATTAACCCTAAGATACTATACACTACAGACATTAACCCTAAGATACTATACACTACAGACATTAACCCTAAGATACTATACACTACAGACATTAACACTACTAGTTTTTGTAAGGAAATTCGAGTATGGCTTACAGCAAAACAGAGATTTTTCTGTAAGCCATATCTACATTTACCTTTACCTCATCAGAGAATAGATATTCTTTAGTTGTCTAAACAAAGGATCTCAAGGTAGGCTACTGACCAACATCTATAGGGGTCGGGCTTCCATGGACATCGGTCAGTATTTGCCAGAAGGTGTGGTCAGATTCACTTCCAGCCACACCGTTCACGCTTTCCAGGTAAAAACCATAGTCAGGATCCTCCGTCACAGTAAATCTGTAGACAAAGACATTGAGGCAAAAATGGGCTTCAAGCTAAAGAGTAAAAATCTTTTATCATTACTGTCAATACTGTTGCTGTCGTGATCATAAGCAATAGTCCTATCTGGTTATACTAGAAAAAGTATACAAGGTAACTATAGAATCATATTTCCAATTTAAGTCTAGTCCAGTCTGCGACGTCCTATGTAACGTGTCCTATAGCTGTAAGAGACCTACTTGAAATCACTGCTTGCGTCCTGTAGTCTTCTCAAAGCCCCCAGGAGCGAACCGCGGGGCAGAGCTGAGGTGTGGTAAAGCTGTGGAGCCTCGTTGGAGACATCGCTGACCACAGAGAGCCTAATTGGTGCCTCCTTCAAGGGCTCTTAATGAGAAAGGTGGAAGGTCAACCCAATTAGTGAATAGAGGATGAGAGGGAGAGTAGACCAAATGTTACCAACTAGAAGTTACTGGGTGCTAAATAAAGGTTAAAACAATACATGTAGTGTTTTTTTGGTACACAACACTGTAAGACTGACACCAAAATTCACACTTAATTCCATCACCATGATTACTGGTTTTGATGCTTTTCACACTGTTATACTTAGATCATCATTTGCCTGTGTACCAAACTTCACACATTCTTGAGCTTGCCAGCCCGTATGATATTTATAAAGCGGAGTATAAAGGAGAGTGAGATGTTTGGCATCAGCAGCAATCACTCACCTGCCAGGATCTGCAGACCGAGCAGCTGCACCAGAACTGCCCAGCAGAGAGCAGAGTCGAGTCTCAGAGCCATTCTGCACCGCCGTAGGAGCTTAGCTCACCTGTGCTCTCCCCCTGCATCTACATCCACAGAGGGCTCTCTCCTTTATACACTGCTGCCCTGCCCATAACAATGTAGCCTACCACTCAATCAGTGTTTGTCAAGTAATCAATACAAGCTGGATCCTTGTGCAAAGTTTTGAAATGCAGCAGAGAACTTTCCAAGAATATTAGAGCACTATTAGAGAGATTGAAACAAGATGAATGTATTCCTTTGATCTTGTGCCTCCCCTTTTTTTCCTCGTCTAGCTTTCATAACGCCTTCTTCAGAGCTGAGGGTAAACAAACGCTGTGTGCCGCGGCTTAGTGCTTTGATCATCTACCTTGGCCTTCTGACCTAATGTTCTCTTGAGAATAAAATAAGACTTGTCTGTGCACAATAGAGTGTGAAACATGCAGAAAGTTCACCCATTACTCAGTGATACTTAGCTGGAAATATATAGGTGGAGACAAACACAACATGAAAAGGTGAACTACATGACCCCTCACAGGCCGCACCTTTAGATTAACCTGACTACGTTTAGGGCCGCTGTATTTAACAAAATGAAAAGAGTTTGAACACTTGACTCAAAAACTGATGCTTGATTAGCATGGAACATTATGTCTTTTTTAGGATTTGTGTAGATGTGTACAATAGCCTATGTGAAAATGACCACAGCCTACTGCCTTCAACAGTATAAAAGAATGGTAGAAAAGATGTTGTAGTTTGATATATCATGGTTTTGCAAAACCACATGACCATTGTACAGTCACAGCTAAAAATTTAAATATCGCAATGTTTATAGTTTTAACATGCAGGACAGGGCTTTCTTGTCTACATGGCCACTGGGCGCCGCTAGAATTGCACTATTCATAGAACAGGCAAGAGTGACAGCCAGTCTAGCATAAGAAGATAACAATATGCCCCCCCCCCCCCCCCCCCCCCCCCCCATTGAATCCAATGTTCTGTTCCTGCAATCACATGTGGTTTTAACTTGACAAAAGAAGATATTCCCAAAAAAAGGTAAAAGGCTGTGATGAGACCTTTGAGAAATATCACACTTCTTTCATATTTCCAGCTGACTTGACTTTAGAGAGTCAAACATCCTTGTTTGCTGCATGGACTGCTAGGCTAGCTTAGGATATAGGCTACTGTAAGTTGAAAGGACACTAAGCTACATTGGCTACGTGAGCGCAGTGGCAGTCTCATTGTTCATTGTTCATTGCTTCATTGTGGCTTTTTTTGGCTTTCTGAAATGGAATGGAAAGAGACATGAGAATAAACAGAAAGTGTAAAATCAAGATTTTTTATTTTGCTTCATGATGTAGGGCGTCGTATGAACGCTAGTAACCCCGACAATTTCACCGAAAATAACCCGGGCACTGCAGCATCAGCAGCACCGGATGCGCAGGTGCGGATTTTAAAGAGACAGGCCTTTAAAATAAACGTCTTTGTGCAATCTAGATTTTAGGCAATGGGTATTGGTATGACAAACACAGCAGATAATTATCCTGAGTGTTTTCAAATTCCGACGTACTAAAGAGCTCGTAATGCCGTGCGCATCACACGACCACTTGCCAAAAATATTTTGCGCAAGAAGCTGTAAGCATATTTCAGGCTACACAGTGAAGCCCCTGTATCATGTACAGCACGGACCACCCTGTGAGTTCATGGTAGGCATAGTGATGTAATTTCTGGGGGAGGTCATTGTGACTGGACCAGCCCTCAAGCATGTGAGAATCAGGGAGAACTTAAACTTAAGATCCTAGCCTCCTCAGAGATGATGTGTTGGCATGTTGCCAAACCTCTCACAGACGTGGTCCATGGCAGTGTGGAGTTGGTGGCGAACACAGCATAATTAACATTAACAGACAGACTTGCTCATGAATGTTCCGTATGATGCGAGAATAAGGCACTGTTTACCCATTTTCTTTTCATTGTGCTCATTCAACTCGGGTATGCGGACCATCTTTCTAACGAAACCCTACAGTAACGCCCCATACCCAGACCGGCGGGCGTGTCAGAGATGCACTGACCGGTGAAACGGCACTGCGTGCTATCGAACTACTGCGGTGCATGACAGGAAAAGAGGAGACTGGTCGTCAACATGGGAACACGGGACCGAAACTAGACAATTGGATCCTGCATGTAAGTGATTTTAGAGTCCTATTTGAACCATTCCTAAATGAACTCGGCAATTAGGATGCTGCATTTGTTAAATAATTCATAACTGTCATACTTGTTTCGGACAGGGGTTCATTCTTCTGGAATTATTGTAATCTTTATGGACGCTATGCCCCTTGGAACAGGAGATTTCTCGGAGGAAAACGGCTCCTTCGTTGTTAAACGGGATTGTGCGTTCAATGGACCCTGACACTCTGTGCACATCATTTTACAAGCCACGGTTCTGGGCCCTTCTCCTGTTGCTGAATTATTGGGTGATTTTAGCCTAAAGATGAAACGGACGTCGCCCTGAAAAACGGTGTCCAGGAGTGGTCCAGAACTACTGTCATCTGAATTTCTAATCATATAAAAGTAAGATGTTTTCTTTTATCTTGACGCCATTACACATCTATTTGTTGACAGATTTATATGCAGACTGTTGGTGTGTGTGTGTGTGTGTGTGTGGTCGGTCGGTAGTGGTGGTCTACCTTTAGATAGCCTAACCCATAGTAAAACGGCCACCTCGAGGGGTGAAGTTTAGAGAAAATACATCAGATACATCTGATTACAATGGACATTTCATAATCCATTTGTATAAGAGGTTTAATATATTTTATTTGTGGTCCGGAAATGGACAAAATACAACTAAAATCCCACATTGTTTTTGTAGCAGGCCGATCTGAAAATAACATAGGTTTACTTTTACTGTGTGAGTATGTGTGTGTAGAGTAAATCCATTGACCATTTGGAATACCATTTTAAAAAGCAGCAATCTTTCCATCTTTTGTGACAGTATGAAATTGTGTTATTGTAGGCCAGGAATATCCTTATTAAGCACATTTCCATATCTATCCAACACATTTGTCCATAGGCAATTCTGAGACACTCCCTCGCACACCAAAAAATGCTGTAGTTGAATCTGTCTGGGAAAATAGACCTATGAAGTTCTAGTAGGAAAAATCTCTCATTTTGTGTGTGTCAGAGAGATAGATAAATAGAGGGGGGGGGGGGGGGGCACAGTAGTAATCAATTTAAGTATTGCATATCTGCATCTGCACTTTTCCTACATTCTGGTGTTTTCTATAACTTACACAACCATTTCCATTCATCTTCTAATATGTTTACATAGGCAGTGCACCATAGGCACCTTAGGAATAGGAGGAGGATTTCTGAATGCTTGGCTCTAAACACTTTAAGTTCCCTGTTTCCATTACTTTACCTATGTTCTGCTGCATCCCTTCGAGTTCTCGGTGTCAAATAATGTTGGATTTCATTTCATGTTAGATTTCTGGTTGCTGAAAAGTAATATCAAACTGTATTATTCCTGTTTCATCATAATGTCCTGGAATGTGATTTAAGAAAAGATAATTCAGCATTTTCAGATATCTTTCATCTTTCCCAAGGACCCATCAGGATGTTTTAAGCATGATTGTTGTTTGAGCTTCTAAATCAAACGGAACTGGACTGAATCCCTTCATTACATTTACATGTAGTATTTAGCTGACACTTTTACCCTAAACCACTTATAAAAAGGGAGCAATCAACAAAAAGTCGGAGGCACATTTGAAATATTTTACTGCCTTAAAAAGTGACTAGTGGTGGTTCACTGTTGGAAATAACATCACTGCCCTTCCTATTGGGGCAGCCGTGGCCTACTGGTTAGCACTTCGTCTTCGGACCTGTAACCGGAGGGTTGCTGGTTCGAACCCCAACCAGTAGGCACGGCTGAAGTGCCCTTGAGCAAGGCACCTAACCCCTTACTGCTCCCCGAGCGCCGCTGTTGATGCAGGCAGCTCACTGCACCGGGATTAGTGTGTGCTTCACCTCACTGTGTGTACACTGTGTGCTGTGTGTGTTTCACTAATTCACGGATTGGGATAAATGCAGAGACCAAATTTCCCTCACGGGATCAAAAGAGTATATATACTTATACTATACTTATACTTACTGGTCATGGTCTATTTATGCTGGCCTCTTTATAGATTTTACTTTCGTTGTTTTGCAAGCTGCTTTTACATGTTTTTCTGACACCATCTCAGTTCCCGACATCTTATTCTCTCTCCCTCCCTCTCCCTCTGTCTCTCTCTCTCTCTCTCTGGCTGTTTTACTTTACGTTCAGTGTAGCTGTGAAAGTGAGAACACCGACAGATTAGACAGTAATTTTCTATTGGGCCTATTTGTCAAATGACAAGATTCCTAACAGGACAGGGCCTGAACCACTTTGATGATTGAGGAACACTGTGCACAGAAACAGCATATGTCCTATCACAGCGTATGTCCTAGCATGGTGGGAGGGTGTTTGCCTCCGTGCCTCCTTGAAGGAGGAAGTGTGCAGTTATCAGCTGTAGAAATGAAACAGATTGTCCAGCCTTGGGGTGGGGGTGGGGTCCATTCAAATGTAAGGTTAATTCATTTCCTTCCCAAGCGTCACTCTGGAGGTCCCAGCGTCCCAATCGGTCTTTACGCAGATGATTCATTAAGGCACACATCAGACTTTTATGACTTTGACTGATGCTTTTGATTCACTGATGCTTTTGATTCTATATGGAGTTTACCTCTAATAAGGAGAATGGCACTGATATGAAAGATCTCTCTATGCATTGCTCAGTGATAATCTGTCCTCTAGTTTAAGGAGGTTGTGTCTCCTCTGCACTAATCTGTATTTTCCATCATAGTTTGTCAGATGCAGTTGTGTGGGGTGTGGGTGTGGAAAATCATCTGTGTGCGCATATACCATTGCTAAATGCTCAACTCTTTTGCTAACAGTAAAGAGTGTTTTCTATGGAAGAATCCTGAAAACTGGAGAGCTTTCGGCTGTTTCCTGATGTAAGGATGTTGTGGCCATAGAGAAATAGATTCCGTTTCCTTCCTTTGCAGGAAGACTGAGGCCATTGGGCCACTGTGACTGCTAGGAGTATGTCTCTGCTTTCATCTTCTTTAATGGCGTGAGAGTCATCCCTATCTGTACATCTCAATTTTTTTTTGCCTCCTAATGTACAAGAAGATGGTGGAAGTGTCTTTTACTTTAAATAGGCTACCTGTGTATGACCTCATATTGTATTCAAAGAACTCTGGTTTGGAGAGTTTTAGAGATTTTGGGTTTGTAGACAAATGTCTTTAATAAACCGTTGTTATGTCCATTGTCTAGGGCTTAGGGAAATAACAAAGAGCAATAACGGGCAGACAAAAGATATAAAGTTAATTATATTTATTAATAAGAAAAATACAATAAGTTAGGGAACTAAGGCTCAATTTTAAGGTTAATGAAAAAGTACGGCAAACAAATGTAAAATCACCAGGCCTCCAAAGTAGGCCTGAACAGGCCGCAGTTCACTTCCCGGCCACTCACCCCGGGAGTGGCCGAAGCGGCAGAACAAAAAACAACTCTGGCCCGAGGCTGGGCCCGAAGGTGGCGAGGAGTGGCGTGGCAGGCGTCTCAAAGAAAGTCAGAAGAGCGCGCCCCTGCTGACGTCATGGCTGAACTTTTAAAGGGCCAGCAGCCTGAAACATCCAATGACTGGGATTGGTTAATTAAGCTGCACTGGCAATCAGCAAACTGGCAAAGAGGCAATCTGCAAGACAAAAATGAACAAGGAAGCCACAAGCCACAAGGAACAGATATTTTATATATGTACTGTATATGACCACAGGGTCGTAACACCATTCAGGAATGAAATTGCTTTGGTTTCTGGGAGGCTTCACCCCGACTTGCTCTCATAAGCCTCTCATTTCATGAAGTGGATGACATTAGAAGCTAGAGAGGTCAAGTCGCTCACCTCTCTGTTATTAAGACACGTCAACACAGGTGTGATCTCAGTCGAAGAGGAGTTTGTGTATTATTTTTGTCCCGTGTGTGCTACTATCACATGCTACACGGCCATAGAAGACATCGTCTGTCAGCAAAATGGCCTTGTTTGTCGCCATTGTGCAGGAAACGAGACGTGGAGGCGGGTGGAGGAGGGTGGTGGTGGTGGTGGGGCAGTGAGGGGCCTACCACGAAAGATTTCACAGCATTTCAAATGTTGCATTCTGGAGCCCCCCAGGCAGAGCAGTAATGGAAATCCACTAATGGGAGGTCAATCAATAGGGCCAGACTCGTCTTTCTCTTCCCGTTCGCTTGACCAAGCGTGTTACTCACAGACACAAACTGCCCCATAGTGTCTTTACTCTGCTCTCATGTGACTTAACAAGGTGCCCCCCTGTTGCGTGTGGTCAGCTCTTTTCTACGACTCTGTACTGCCCAGGACTAGGAGTCACTGTGTTGTTTGGTCTACTGGCTTCCTGAGCAAAAGATCACAGATCATGTTGCCATTCTATTAGACATCACAAGGTGCGTAGATTGGAGAGGATGTTCCTAATGGACTTGAAGTGCAGTCTGAAAAAAAGACACTCTCTGCTGTTAAAATGAAGTCGACTCTGTTGACGTGCAGCCCATTCAGGTTGCGCAGGATGGGAATCCAGGGTTTAGAGAAACATCCGGAGCTTGAGTAGACAGTATTCAGGATTGCGCATGATGATTCCATTTTTCACATAATAACACGCTCTAGGCTACTTTTCATGTTTATAGTTTAGTTGTGACTTGTTGATGGTGGTTTTGTTACTGCTGCTCCTACACTGCACTATGAGCACAAAAATAGGACCAAAGAACTAAAGCATAATTTGGGAAACGTGAAATTTGTCAAGCTTCACCATGAAAATTATTTCAGTTCTGTTTTTTCGGTTCATATTTATTTACATTGTGCTATTTACCAGGAACTGTAAAGTCTTTGACAGTATTGTTAAGTGTCAAATGCGTGCAGTCAAGCGTATCACTTGATAATACACTCAGACTGACAGATCCAACCTGGGATTTGTTGTTATATTTGGGTCAGGATTTTGTCACATTGGTGGCCTTTAAATGCCTTTGCTTCAGGCAGAAACTGAGCTTCTTATATGCTGGTCGCTGTCCACAGAGGATTTGTGTGTGGGTGTGTGTGTGTGTGTGTGTGTGTGTGTGTGTGTGTGTGTGTGTGTGTGTGTGTGTGTGTGTGTGTGTGTGTACTTGTGTACGTACGCACTCGCGTGTACATGAGCCATTATGTATTTTCTCTTATCTGGAATGTTCCTGTGAATCAGCAGTATCCCCAGCATGCCGCCTCTGGGACGTAAGTTGATATTCACTCTGCATGTCTGGCCTCTACAATCAGATCACGGCTGCCTCACGCATACCTGCCCTCAGTGGCTAAAGACCCAGGGCCGACACAGAGACCATGCTTTAATATTCCGCATCCGAATCCAGCTCTGTAGTTTACTCCTAGGCGGGCGAGAGAGGGGGGTTGCTGTATTGTAGCAGCAACATTTTCGGTGATATAAGACAATGACTCATCCTCTGCATCTGCCCACCGATTCTCCCTCCACTGATGTATCCTGTGATGCTCATTGAGATCACCCCCAATGCACTGGGTGTCTGCTGTAGCCTATAGTGTGTGTGTGTGTGTGTGTGTGTGTATGTGTGTGTGTGTGTGTGTGTGTGTGTGTGTCTGAATTGAGGGCAAGTTCTCTCTTGCCCTCACTAACACCATAACTCAGAGCAACACAAAGGCCACCAGTTTGACTAGGGGGAGTGGGCAGTTATGTTGGGCCCCATGAGAGACTATGCGTGGGGCTCTGAGGAAGGCCCTACCTCTCAGGTGATTCAAATCCCTGTGGCATTTGTGGGCCTTCTACCTCTGAAGGTTCCTGGAATGATTGGCCCTCGTTCAACTCCAGTGGCAGTGGAGAAAAAGATAGAGCAGACAATCCATATGTGTTACGCATCTAAATTGTGCTCATTCTTAAAATAGATTGCACTCCAGACTCAAGGACTCTCCTAATCTCAGGCATCAAGCGAGGGATTCTTCTTGGCAGAGTGGAATTTGTATTTGCATGTTCTCATGGTACGTTCTCTCAAACTTGATTATGGAATGTTAATTTCTGATGGAATGTTTACCTGGATTGCTCTCTATGCTGCTTTGTGAAGTGTCATTCAAATACCAGGTAATTCAATGGGCCGAGACAATTATTTCTGATTGTATTTAGGTACAAATAGCCGTGGAATCTAATTCTTTCAGCAGTTGAACCATTTACAAGACACCAACAGGATTTTGTGTAAATAATGCATGTATTCATTTATTTATTTTTCAAGAGATAAGGAGAGTATCCTTAACTATAGTTAAGCCTCTTTGCTCTATGTGAATCTCGAGGTCCTCTAGACCTTATCTACTGTAGCCCTTAGCAAGATAACAGTCCTGCAGAATGCTTAATTATTCATCTTCCCTTTCAAAGCCAGCAAGACAGGTTGTTAAGATAGAAGTATAATTGAAGAAATGGCAGCACTAGGTGGATATGGAGAAGCCAAAGGATATGCTACAAAACTATTCTACCAGAGTAGACAATAGATCAGTTAGATAGATCAGTTGCATGGTATTTCCAAACAATATTTCTGTAATCATCAACCATTTTTTATTCAGGGAGAAATTGACTGAGCATCAAGCTCTTTTACAGCAATGCCCTGAGTTACAAAACATACAACAACAATAATCAAAATAACAAAACAAGAACAATAAAAGATACAAAAGGCAAATAATAATAATAATAATAATAATAATAATAATAATAATAATAATAAATAGAAAGAAAAGAAGAAGGGGAATGTATAAATAATAATAATGATATAAAAGGTCTAGAGGCATTGCATAGGAGGTTTTGCCATATAGCAAAGGATAGCCATATTACCTGAGACTTTCCTGGGTTAGGAAGAACAGTTGAAATCAAAGACATGGCATTACAATCAGTCCTCATCAGTCTTTACCTTTTTATTGTGCAAGTACTGTAGATTCTTTTGTACTGTAGATTTATTGTGTGGTTGTGTGGTTGTGTGGTATTTCAAAAGACGTTGTGTTGTCATGATGATGAGAATGTAAAGGGGCAGCATTAGAGCCGTAGGAGAAGCATTCGTCAATCCAGAAGAAGACCTTCTGAAAACCAACCATGGGATTGAAACACATTGTATTAGCCAAAGGAAATCAGCAGCAGGTAAAGAAGATGTGATGACATTACACTGAATTGTGTCAAACTGAACAAACTATAAAATGTGTTGTATCTCATATAACACAAGCCTCACTGTTGCTCTCTAGTGCAGAATGTCTGTATAGTGACAGTAATCACTATAGCGTTAAAGCTGTGCATGAACAGCATGCTATGGTTCTCTTCATAGTGCAGCCTCCCACCTGTCTCTTCAGAAAGGCGCAATTGAGCAGCAAAAGCAGTGTCGGCCTTTGATTCAATTCATCCTTGAATCTTCTTGGCAAATGTCCCATACGAGCCTCCATTCACAGGCACCATTATCTCCCCTCTCACCCATGTGCTGTGCTCACAGGGAAATAGAAATGTTGACTCATATGGATAAAAGTAATAAAACAACAAAAAAACAATACTCAGAGCTCCATTTAAATAAAAAAAAAAACTCAAATGTGATACAGTATATTCTGTGTCCTGTTTGGGCATGCCTTTTTATTCTGTTTTAAAATGTTGCACAGTGAGCCTGAGGTGGAGTGCTGGGCTGAATGTTAAAATCTCTCTCTCCCTCTCTCTGTCTTCTCTCTCACTCTCTCTCCCCCTCTCTCACTATCTCTCCCTCCTCCCCTCACTCACTCTCTCTCTGTCTCCCTTTTTCTCTCTCCAGACTGCCGGCATGGCGGAGAGGCCTGGGGATGCGGTCGCCGTCTCCATCCCCATGGTGGAGACCAATAAGCCGGCCGGAGTGCTGCCGCCTGCTGCGCCGACGGACGCTGCCCTGCTCACACACCTGAAGAAGGTGGAGAACCACATCACCGAGGCCCAGCGCTTCTCCCACCTGCCCCGACGCTCCGCGGTGGACCTGGAGTTCAAGGAGGTCTCCTACATTATCCGCGAGGGCCCCTGCTGGAGGAGGAGAGGTATGCTGGCCACTGGTCTCTGTCAGAGCCATATAGAGAGAGAGTTTGACCAACTCAAATCATGGGCGCCATGTTGGAGACCAACGTCAGAATATACTACAGTGTGACCCTATGGGGTGAATATGCTATGATATGTAGCCTATGCTAAATGGCTTATATTTACCATTAACAGGCATATAAATACTACTATCATCATCGTTTGTCAATATGTAAAAGGCCCTTACAGAAATATTGCAGTGTATATTTACCTTATTTTAAAGGTGCTCTAAGCGATGCTGGGCAACATCACTTCTGTTGACTCTGTTGACAAAACAGAGAGCTAGCTCGCTACTTCCTCCCCCTCCCTCCCGTGCTGCTTCCGTGCAATTGAAACTCTCCTAAACAGGCATCTCGTCTGTGATTTGCTGGAACAGTTTGTTATGTTTTCATGGGCTAGGTTTGCCCAGGTTGTTTTTGTTGCTGTTTTTGGAGCCTGGGCTGTCCATAGAGATTGCATTTTTTTTACAGTGTATTCAGGACACAGACAGCTAGCGGTTGGTTAGGTGATGTTTGCAGTAAGTGACATAAAATGTTTTAGCCTAAAATCGCTTAGAGCACCTTTAAATGTGCCTGTAAAATGAGTGACCACGTGGCCTAATCAGTCTCAGAGCAGTGTTTACCTTTCTTTTCCTCTTCAGTCTCCCAAGTCCTGACGTAACCTTTCATAGGTCATCCATCGCCAAGGACAGGTTAAACGTACTCAATGGCAAAAATTGTAACTGTAACTTTAATTGCATTATCAGTAGGCTATTATCTTTATCAATAAGCCCTTCCGATAACATAGCCTAAGACGTTATGTGATTCCGATGATCTGATCGCTAGTGATTGGACCTAGGCCAAAAAGCATGGTATACATTAATGATGGTGTTATAATATTTTTCCAATGTAATTTATCATCATAAGTTGAAGAGAGAAATTGACATTTACCTCACACAACATTGAGTAATTGAATATTTGCCCTCCAGTTCTTTTGACCTTCTGCTCCCATATTTTTGTCCTTTTTGGGTCACGGGGGAACAATCGTTTCCCGCTTCCCGGACTTGCACTGCAGCCAGACACGCAACAGTTGGGCATTTTGTCAATAATTTATGTTATTTTGTAACAATTTATTATATTTTTTACCGTATTGTCTGCACTAATGGGGATCTGATGAATGTTGGTATCTAACATGGCGTCCATGAACCAAATGACCACCTCGGAACCAATCGCATAACAGGATAGCTCAGACCATTCGATTCCCTAGTTGGCCAAACTCTCTCTATATGCTGCTCTGGTTACTGTTATATTGTAACCAATTGTGTTATATTGCAATCAGATAATATTGGACATCACACTTATGCTGTACACCAGTGGAGTTTTGCCCACTGAAGACTTAAGTTAGAGTTTAAAGTTTTGGAATATGACTAGTTTTAGTTTAAGATTATTGCTTCGTTATTATTTTCTTCAACCCCCATCACTGTAATTGTGCCTGCACACAATTTTAGTTGGCTTAAAGCAACACCAAATAACTTTTCCTCTGTCGCACGCACTATTTGTTTATCCAGCACCGGCTTTGGAAATAACGATGTCCACAGACAAGGTAGAATATGTTGCATGATTTTATGAAAGTACGATGTATTGCGACATCAGATGCAAGTCAAATTTGTAGTTTCTTATGTCTCATTACATCGAACTACAGATCCGCTACCCGATCTGGCAAACTTACATAGTGCGGTTATAGTCGATGAGTGCCGCGAAGCGAATGCAGAAGTGCCGTTCACCCTGTTACGAGTTGATGAACCACTGAAACGATTTTGGAAACATTATTTTAAGGTACAAAAAACTCTTTGGTGTTGCTTTAACCTCCCCGTATGCTAGAGAGTGATGGTTGTTATTGCAAGCAAATCGTGTTAGCTGTTGCATGTTGGATGTCACACTTGTGCTGTACACCTTTTTGTTCCTGTCTGTCTCTCGTCTTACACAAGAGAAACAAGGGAAAGGCTCAATGTCACCTCATCACAACAAGATTTCATTGAAAATATCTCACGAGAAATAACAAAGGAAGTTCAGAGTCTCAGCACTGTCATTTGTATCCGTCATCTCTCTCAATCACTCTGACTCACACACACAGACACAGACACAGACACACACACACACACACACACACACACACACACACACAGACACACACACACACACACACACACACACAGACACACACACACACACACACACACACACACCCACACACACACACACACACACACACACACACACAGACACAGACACACACACACACACACACACACCCACACACAGACACACACACACAACACACACACACCACACACACTGTCCCTCTCTACAGACACTTACGCACAGCAGGCACACACTCACAAGATAATGAATCATCCTTTGATATTTTCTGGCATGAACCTGCACTGCGCTAGTGAGAGCTGATGCTCGGTGTCGGGAGAGGAGTGGGCGTTTGGAAATCTTGTCTCTGTGACACGCTGCAAAGGAAATGTTAGCCCTGTCGCTCTGTTGGAATCAATAGCTGCAATGATTTTGGTCGTATTTCTTACATCCAGAAACCCTCTCTCGCTCTCTCTCTCTCTCTCACGCCGTGTCTCCTTCTCTCCCTGGCCTGACCCACCCCCCACCCACTCATAGGGCACACACACACACACACACACACACACACACACACACACACTCGCGCACAGCGGTGCCTGTGCTCTTGCTGGGCTTGGCCCTGGGTCTGCTGTGCTCAGCAGATTTTAGACGTAGTAAATAATTCAGCAGTCAGGCCCGGGCCAGGGGCTCTGCTGTCTGCTACCGGGTCTGTGTGGCGGAGGCTGAGGAGTCGGATGGAGCGGCCGGGGCGGCCGGGGCATTCTCTGGGCCGAGCCGCTCATGAAATATTAAGTGCCATCTCGTGCCCTCCCCACCTAATTAATAAATGGACTGTGCCTTTTATGACACTGCGCTTTATGCTCTGTTTGTTTTGTTGTTGCTGTTGTTTTTGTTTGGTTTGTTTGTTTGTTTTGGTCTCGCGGATGAGCGATGTGTTGTTGTCTTGCCACCTGGCGAGTGGGAGAGCTTTTTATAGATTTTTCCCCCCTCCCCAGTTCACTGATATTCACTCCAGATGAGTAGGCAGACAGCCCCCAGAAACAAGCAGACAGGGGCTCTCTCTGCGAACAGGTACTTGACATTTTGACAAAAGAAAAAAACAGGTAGGCGACTGTCTCTCCATACCTGGAGGGCCTGTATGCCATGTATCTGTCACCGGCAGGAACTAGGAGAGGGTGGATGTCACAGACTTCGGAATGTACCATAGATAAAACGCCGGGGTTCTGCCTGGTCTTGTCTCCTCAGTGAGAGAACAAGTGGGTCTCATCCAGGGTGAGGTCGAAAAAAGAAAGAGAGAGGGAGGGGGGGGGGGGGGGGGGGTTGGAGAGAGACCAGCGCTGTGGTGAGAGATGAGGAATGCACAGAGAGGCTCACTCTGCTCCAGAGATGGCGTTTAGCGGTGACGACATCCTCCAAGGCGAATTTTGCAAAGGTGGGGAGATCTATGATGGAGATATTTAACTGCCACGTATGCAGCGTCAGACCAGAAGTAAGGAGATATGGGAAAAGTGGGGGGCGTAGGGGGCATTCGGGTGAGGGGTGGGGGGAAGGGGTGGTACATTTTTGCCCTTAACTCTGCATCTGTTACAGCATGTTGCCTTTATGCCAATCTGCAGGTATGTTTTGGGTTGTTCCGATGTGTAGATAGATACATGTAGCTCATTCAGAGAGCTATACATACAGTATGTCTGTCTCTTACAACTATTTGCATTCATTCATTTCACAGATGCTTTTATCTAAAGTTACTCTCATTCAAGGTACAACGCAAACCTTGTCACTGTAGGTTAGCCTCCCTATATCAGTAGTAGCAATACATCCTGTTCCAAATGGAGTTTGATTCTGATCAGTGGACAAGGGTGTGACGTGCATGGAATGAAAGATTGAGAGGAAATAAAGGTCGATAGCCCAGGGAAGCTCTGAAGCTGAAGTATCTCCCTACACCCCTCCCCCAACCTCCACCTCCACCTCCACCTCACATGCTCGTCCACGTCACACATCCCCCCCCCCCCCCCGTCTCCCTGACCCCGCGGCTCCTGAATGGGGGACACAGTGTCAGCGGGAACGGGGTGGCTCCACGGCCGAGCGTCACGTGCCGGGGTATAAATCTCCGGGGCAGCTTTAATGGCTCACTCTCATTCGAGCCTCTGACTCAGGGTGAAGCAAGAACCATTACGTGTGTGTGTGGGAGAGAGAGAGAGAGAGATAGAGAGAGAGAGACAGATAAAGAGAGAGAGGCTTTATGTCATGAGGCAAGCGGGAAGTCTCTCCCCCTTCCCAGCTCACCCCTCTACTGTCCTCTCTGCCATTTTAATGTATTATGGGCCTTCTGGGCTACTACCACCTAAGCCTTTTAAATTGGAGCGTTGAGTATGTTATTCGTAATAACGAAAGGCTTTTAGTTACCGATATTTCACAAAACTGATCCTCATGGGAGAGATGTGTAAGGCATTTCATGTGATATCTTCCCCACTGGTCACCTTGCCATTGAATACAAAGAATGTATTTCTTAATACAAAGCCAAATCAAATCTTCTCTTGACTGACCTGCTGTACTCTGATTGAATGTGGTTCCATTAAGAGTTACATTAATGCTTTCTGACAGATATGTCATTGCAGTGCCGCACTGAAAAATGGCCCGTCTCATTTCGCTCTTGTTTCCACCAGTCCTGTAAGGTCTACTTTTTCATCAGACTGATGTGCTTCTGCTAGAAACCAGTTTAATGCATCTTAAAGTCCACCAATAAGAAGCACTTCTCATGAAGAGAGGAAGCTGGAGCACACTGATAGCTTGCAGTTTTTTATTTCAGTGCAAACAAACACTTGACTGACGTTTCGACACTACTGTGTCTTCCTCAGAGTCCAGAGCACTTATTGTGGTTTTGTAAATTGTAAAAATGGGCTTCGCTTGCAGATGCACAGACATGACACACAATATGCTGACTCCACACCATTCAGCAAAAATAAGTGCATTATATTCCACTGAGCTTTCTCAGCGATGATGGAGATACAAGGGTGATTGCAAGTTATTAGGTTTGTGTATATCACCATCTTTGTCTACAGTGGGTGCCACTGTGTTGAGGCTGTGCTAGAGCTCTTGACCACAGATGTCCAGATGTCTATGTTCCCTTTGTAGACTTGTACTCTCTCTCTCTCTCTTATCCCTGTCTTATGGTGACAGAAAGTTCTAGATATCCACCATGGACTAACCTCCCGTCATGACCGGGTCTTCTGCAGTGGAGCAAATCACCCACTGACACTTCAAATCAACAGTTGCCTTGAAGGATCACTTTGGGTGGTGTATTTTTAGGAGTGGGTGACATAAGCGCTGCTCGTCATGTGTGACTTTGACACAGACCATGGCAGGCTTGCATCATCAGCATGAGACACTGATTTAACTTGGGCTTATCTGATGGGGACGCATCCGAATGCAAGAGTGGCAGTGCGGGGGCCCGTGTCATCAGTATGCGCCACGCGCCTCCCAGGGGGGTGATTCATCAGTATGTAACGCAGCGCATGGGCTCTTATGAGCGAGGCCGCGCCCCTGTCTATCTCAGTGCTGGATGGAGGCATCGCCGCACGGTGAGGGGCGTTCAAGAGACAGCGGAGGAGGAGGAGAGGAGGAAGGGAGATGAGAGCTTCTAGAACCGAGAGCTACTGTAATGGCCATCATGAGGAGGTGCTGGCAGGCCGACAGAAGAGTGTCTAATTAAGGAACCTGAGATACCCGCCTCCCACCCACCCTTCTCTCCATCTCTCTCTCTCTCTCTCTCTCTCTCTCTCTTTCTTTCTCTCTCTCTCCTTGGCTCCAGACTGCTTCAATGCAAGAAGGAGAGGATCCCCCCTGAAAAAGTCAATATACTGTATCAGAGTCAAAGAAAAGGAGTCCCGTCTTACCAGCGTACAGAAATAGGCTTGCATGTGTTGCAGTGCAAATGTGGGGGTTATTTCTAAAGCCTCAGAAATGTTTGAGAAATGTGATATATGGAATGATTCAGCTAGACAATAAGCAACATTCTCACCAGATATAGTCACAAGATGTCAAAAGGATGTCATTTTTAGGTATAACACACTGAAGGCTGTTTCTCATTCAACGGAGAAGAGCTAATTTTTCTCCGCTGCAGATGCAGATGACAGTGGCTATAGTTGTTTAAATCTTGTCATCAGCTTCCCCACACAGTTCCCCACACGGGAGATTCTGCATTCCAGTCTCTGTATTGATCCTTTCCTTCACCTAGCACTCTGCCTGTCTTGTGTCCACACGGCTCCCCTGCAGCTCCTCTGTAGCTCAGCTCTCGGGCTCCCCTCTCATCCCCACTCATCCGTTGCCACTGCTGTTTTCCACGGACCTTGGTCAAGATTCTCTCATTTATTTATAAGGTTACCCTCATTGAGTGTTTGCCTCCGCTAGTCTCTGAGTCACATAATCTGTGTATAAGTTCAGGCAACAGTCACAGGTGCACTATATTGGAGAGATTTTTTTAAACTTGCATTTTCATATACTGTATACAGCACATGTTGTACCCCCGCTCTCTGCAGACATGATATTGGAACTTAATTCCCTAAGGCATCTCGGTCTGAACTAGTGCATACCGTAGAGGTTTCTGTAAAGACTTGCCACATAGTGCTGCCTTTGTATGTGTATACATGAAAGCAGGGTTTCTTATTAAATTCCCCAACCATCTAGAGGAAGAAACATGGTACTAAGCCATGACAAATTATAGCAGTCATCTATTTTGTCATTTCTATAGCACATAATATCACAACACATACCCTTACATTGTCATTATATAGCATTGTAGATATTCATTGCTGTTATGTTGTGAAATGTAATTTTATAATTTCATTCTATGGTGTTCATTGAGCTCAACAACATATGTGTTTTAGGACTGAAACACTTGATTTAAAACACTGCACACCAAAGCTGTTATTTTAAATAAAATTGCCAGCTTGCAACCTAGAGCTAGTTGTGTAGCGCTACATACTTGTTTTATATGTGTTATATGAGTGATAACCAATAAGGTTTGAATATGCATCATGTTGTTAATGTTGTGTCCAGGATACAAGGCCCTACTGAAGTGTCTGTCGGGGAAGTTCTGCAGCCGAGAGCTAATCGGCATCATGGGCCCGTCAGGAGCGGGCAAGTCCACCCTGATGAACATCCTTGCAGGCTACAGGTGAGCGACATTCCTGCTGTAAATGTGCAGCATTTTACACTTGTGCTGTTATGCAATGACATGATGGATTTTCTGTATGTCTATGTGTGTATGTGTGTACAGTATGTGTGTGTTTGTGAGTGTGTGTGAGTGTGTGTGTGTGTGTGTGTGTGTGTGTGTGTGTGTGTGTGTGTGTGTGTGTGTGTGTGTGTGTGTGCGCGTGTGTGTGTGTGTGTGTGAGAGAGAGAGTGGCCGGTGTAAAACAAATTGAGAAAAATGAGAAAAAGATGAATGGAGACACAAAAAAGACAAAAAAAACAGGAGATGAAAGTAGCAATACCCTGAAGGGGTCTGCATTGTTCCTCTGTAGTAAGTCAGAGGTTGGAACGGCACCTGGAGGCCATTGTTATACAAATTTGCAGCTGTGTTCTTCCACTGCCATCCATCTGTCTATTCCATGCTCTGTAATTTCCTTTCTCTGTCTCTTTCTCATTTCTCTCTCTCTCTCTCTCTCTCTCTCTCTCTCTCTCTTTCTCATCTCCCTCCCCCTCTCTCTGTCTGTCTGTCTCTCTCGTGTCTTGCCTAACTCTTGTTTGTTTTATGACATGTCTAGTCCCACACAGCCCAAAGACAAGACCAGGCAAAGCCCCCTAGTTACCCAGCAGCACATACCTCTTACACCTCCTCCATGTCTCCTGTCTTGTAGCCTACTCTCTTATTTTACAACTTTTTTTCGACATACAGTGGACCAGGGCCAATTATAGTAGAACTTACAGTAAGCCATGGTAACTTTACAAAAATAATTCCATTGATCTCATAGAATGCCACTCTCTTTCGACTGTTAGTGATCTTAGATTCGTACCACGGGACATAAAAACAATCACAGTCTTTGGGCCCGAGTTCGTGGGGCGATATAGGTGGCGGAAATCTACGACAAGGCGGGAACATGAAGACCTTTCATGAAGTGAAATTGAACAAACCAAATCACAGGCAACCAGTGTTCAATTCTGATCTATCTATCTATCTTTTATTAATTGACTTAGGCCGGCCCACTTTGTGCGTCTGACTTCGCTTTGGCCACAGTGCACATGCACTCTCGGCAAAATACGCTGTCAAACTCACACCCCCTGTGTTGGCAAAGGTGGGGCTGGAGATGGCTGTGGCAGTGAATGGGTTAAAGAAGTTCATGTGTGAAAAGCATCAGTCAAAGTAAAGCATACAGGCAGACATGTTTGTAATTGTATGGCATAGCAAACCTTACAATTTCCAAAACCAAATAATTATGTTAAAGTACTGGAGTAAAGATTTCACAAGAGCCCCTCATAGCCGATGACAGAGCGAATGTCTGTTGGCTTCAGTAGCAAGAGGGAGTCATTAGGTGCATGTAATCATAATGCCATTCTTTGCCTTTGTTGAGTGTTCCCACTGACTCCATGTTGCAGTTGTCTCTCCATGCCACGTGTGACACAGCTGTGTGTGGTACTTCCTGTTCGCACATGTTGGGAATAGATCAATGGTGCCATACAGCAAATGAATTGATTTGTATATTGCTTTATTATCATAGAATGGTTATGAGTTGTAGACCATGACAAACTATACACTGTAAGAAATTTTCCCGTAAAAAAACAGGAATCAACTGGCAGCAGAGTTTCCAGGAGATTCCTGTTATTTAACGGTGCCCTGGTTTAACATTAAGTTAATGTAAAATAACAACATTAATTTCCTGTAAATTAACAGGAAACAACTGGCAGGATTTCCAGGAGCTTCCCGTTGTTTAACGGCAGACTACCATAACATTAAATTCCTGTATAACATAATTTTCATGTTGGGTAACAAGAAAAAAATGTGATCTTCGCGTTAGTTACACAACAGGTCTTTATTTTTTTACAATTACAGGAAACAAGTGCCATATATTGAGTTCATCCACTCTCAAATCAACATTTTAAAGATAAAAATCCATGTTTTCACATCAGTTACTTATTTGTAATTTAACAGATATTTTATTTCACAGCACTTACTTGACAGTCTAACAGTAAAGTAATCTTTTTGAAAGATGAAGGGACATGAAGCAAGATAGTAATTTTGGAAAATGTAGACTGACTATAATCGTATTTCAGTATCAGGGAATAAGACACAGAAGAATGATCATGGAAAATAAAAACATCGCATTAGGCTCGTGTATCATGTATGAATGTAAAATGTAGATACATAGTAGTATTTTGAAAATCGGATTTCAAAGAACAGGCAATAAGACACAGAGGAATTACAATGGAAAACAAAAACATTTCATTAGGCCCGTTTAAAATGTAGACACGCTATCTAGTTGTATTTTGAAAATCGTATTTCAAAAAACAAGGAATAAAGTACAAAAGAATTATCATGAAAAACAAAAACATCGCATTAGGCTCGTGTATCACGTATGAATGTAAACACGTGATCTAGTTGAATTTCAAAAATCGGGAATAAGGTACAAAAGAATTATCATGGAAAATAAAAACATCGCATTAGGCTTGTGAATCACATATGTATGTAAAATGTAGACATGTTATCTACAGTAGTACTATTTCAAAATGAAATAAGATACAGAATAATTATCACAGATAATTATCAATATCATTGCATCGCATTGGGCTTGTGTACATGTGAGAATGAATAAACTGACAGATTATGTCCAGAAGAATTTAAAGTACAGAGATGAGTATAAATGATAATCAGGGAGGAAATCAAGTAACATTCATGAGAAATCAAGTATAACATTCACTTTACTTATTAGTGATTGTTCTTAGGCTTCTTCTGGGCCTTTTTTCTGTGAGAGAGAGAAAGAGAGAGAGAGAAAGAGAGTGTTACAAAAACTGATAGGGTACACTAGGATTCATGTAGAGGAAAATTGTGCCAAAGTGAATGAATCGGATGTGAATTTGTAACGTTAACACACTTTTCTCACAATGAAATTAACTGACATTTATTACTTACTGTAACTGCATTTATATTTGATTGAATCAGTTGTATGAAGTAGAAGTATAGTGTTCTGTGGTTATTACAGCAGTACTATGCATGATTGCTCTCTACAGAGGGTGTAATCCTGCATAGTAGTGCTTATAACTACATAGTAGACTACTACACAACCCCCCCAATACATACCACACATAAAACAAATTCTGGTTCGAAAGTGTGACATGAACTTACCTCTGGATGAATTCAAGGGTGCACGCTGCCTCCTACTGATACTGCAGATTCAGAATGTAGAAGGTGGAGAAACATGTCGCAAGGCCTGTTAGAAATGTGGCGAGGTTGGACCCTTCACAAACGATTAAGGATTCAATGCTGACCATCCACTTTTGATGATTACCTTGTAGTTCACCTGAAAAAAATAATTTATCATATTCAATTTAAGATATAGATCCACATGTCAACTATGATTAGATTCATTTTAGGATTTTGTCCAAACAAAATTCAATACAGAAAAAAAAACATTTAGTGTTCAAAAGTTGATTTAAATATGTATATGTTGATCATTATTACTCTAGTGAATGAAAACAAACATACCTAGTAATATCAGGCGAGGCGTCACAGGTAGGCTTGGAAGACAACATCAGCTACGGTCGCACATCCCTTAGCAAAAGAAAAGAAAGGCACTCAACAACTCTTCGTGATGTGTGTGTGTGTGTGTGAGTGAGAAAGTGAATGTAATCTCTGAGTGTGTGTGTGTGTATGTATGTAAGGAGTGAGTGAATGTGAGTTGTCCGCAAGGTGAGTATGAAAGGTGTGTGTGTGTGTGTGTCTGCCGTTGAATGATTAAAAGTGATGAGGCGGGTGTGATAAGATGTTTGTGTGAGGAATGTGTGTGCAAAGTAAGGGGGCTTGCTTTTGAAATAGTGTCCGTCTTATCAAAACCACATTGTTTATGGTTACTATACATGTGCGTCTAAAGACCTAGATAGATAAATAGATAGATAGATAGATAGATAGATACTTTATTGATCCCCAGGGGAAATCCAAGACCTGCATGTCTCTTAAATTTTATTTGGCAATCTGGAACACAGCAGGGAAGGTCTATATTGGGTATATTGTCATGAATTTAGGTATGGCTCACATAAATAGACGCAGTGGACTGATGCCCACATATCTGACATGTAAACATCTTCCTGTTGCATGCTGCTAGCTCAAATGAACTTGGGAGGAATACCATACGCATGTCATGCAACCACCTCTGCTATGGAGTGCTTGCTAGGCTACTAACTATCATTAGCTTTCTAAACTGAAGAACTTAACACAACTTTAAGTAATTACCAGCACGGGCGAAATCCATGCATACAAGTAAACACTGAAAGCAGCAGTCAACACTGATCCGTTTGTGCCATATTGTTTATTTGGCCACTGGTTTATTAAACTGATGATGCTAAGCAGACTTAGCTAGCAAGCACGTGTTATAGCAGGTAAATCCCGCGAGTTAAACTTTCAAAAACTACGCATACCCTACACATACCAATACATTTAGATGGCTCCAGATTGCAATGAAGAAACGTAAAATTTGATCGACAAGTGTAGTGATAACGATAACGCATGGCTTAAGAAGGGCGAAAGCGCGGTCTTGGCTAGCTGAATAGCACTGCTACTAACTTCGTTTCAGCAGGGTAACATTCAGAGATGTTGTATTATACAACTTAATATAAACATGACCAGTGTGCTTTCAAACGTTGTATTTCTGGTCAAAGGTGACAGATAAACTCACCTTATTGTGTTGATAGCTTTCGATGGGTTTGGGTATGATTCCAACGTATCGTCTTCTCTCAGCAGACAGCTTCCCATCACCAGAACGAAGGTAACGTTAATAGATAACAGGAAGTACGTGTGTTCCAGAATAAACATTACGGGCGTGGTAAATAACAGTGTTGGAGCCTGATTTTACATATTTGTCTTACTAATGACCGGAAAGTCCTGTTTATTAAAGAAAACCGGTGAATAATGTTGGAATCTGGGTGTAAATTTACAGAAACTTTTTACAGTGTAGTTGCAATGAAAAGCGTGTATTACTGGGGACGTTTTCTGCGTTCATAAGTAATTACAAAATATAATATAGTATCATTTTTGTGTGTGGAATGTATATTGTGCAGCGGCTGAGGCAAAGAGTGTTATATAAGTGCTGCTGGAATGGTGTCAGTATAACTATGAACAGTGTATTGTTCCGGTGGTTTTGCTGAGATCAGCGCGTGTGGTACTGAGTAGAAGACCCGGCGCCAAAACTCGAGATGCAGCCGCTGCCTCCGCAGTGCTCCTGGGCTTCCGCGCAGCGCTGCTCATGCAGGCAGAGTGGACGCTCCAACCTGTGGTTAGCATCTCACCACTGCAGTGAAAGAGCCAGGCATTGCCACGCGGCATACTAAAAAGGGTCTCAAAGGGTCTCACCTTTTCTCTGTCTCTCTCTCTCTCTCTCTCTCTCATGTGGTTCCAGGGAAACGGGGATGAAGGGACAGATCCTGGTGAATGGGAAGCCCCGGGACCTGCGCACCTTCCGGAAGATGTCCTGCTACATCATGCAGGACGACATGCTGCTGCCAAACCTCACCACCCGGGAGGCCATGATGGTAAGGTCAACCTGTGATGGACTCATGAATTTTTAAAATGTCCGTCATGATATCATGTCACCCACTGAAACACATTCAGCAGCTATACATCAATCACAACCACTGTATATCACATTTCATGACGGTTATCACCTTACCACTGATCCCACTTGGTTGTTTCTTTGGCCATACAGGTGTCAGCAAACCTTAAGCTCAATGAAAGTATGGAGGTGAAAAAAGAGCTGGTATGTTGTAGGCACTTTTTAAGTTCTTACAAATGTTTATGTTTATTTGTAATGGATACTGCATCTATTTACTGCATACAATATATATACATATATATTGTATACATATGCATATGCTTATTATGTGTGTGTGTGTGGTGTGTGTGTGTGTGTGTGTGTGTGTGTGTGTGTGTGTGTGTGTGTGTGTGTGTGTGTGTGTGTGTGTGTGTGTGACAGGTGAATGAGATCCTGACAGCTCTGGGCCTGCAGGAGTGTGCCCAGACTCGAACCCATTCTCTGTCCGGGGGTCAGTGCAAGAGGCTGGCCATCGCCCTGGAGCTTGTCAACAACCCGCCCGTCATGTTTTTTGACGAGCCCACGAGGTACGCTGCGTCCAGACAGGATCCAAATAAAGCATCAGATGGGACATCTCAGTCCGAGTCAGAGAGGGCAGGAGAGAAGAGGAGGGGGGGGGGGGAAGCTTTCTCATTTGGACCGAGTGTAAATCGTGCGAAAAAAATCTAGAAAGTGGTGTTTCAATTCCATCAGCAGAGAGTTGATTAATGTAACTGATTGCCCTGTTGAAAGATGAAAGTGGTGTGTTGTGTGTGACATCAGCCATTTAGGAAGTACCTCGTCTAGCGAAGCTTTTAATTTAACCAGCTTTTGTCGACAGAAGAAAAACCATGTAAGGCCCTAGACAGCGTCCCTCAGGTATATGTCTCTTAATCGTGACGTATCGCTCTTCACATCTAGCACCAGTCGGCCACGATTATCAGCTTAATCTGTGCACCTCTTGACCGGGGCAGATCAGTTGACCTCTCGCGTTGTTGTTAGCGGCGATGTGCATCTCAGGATTGATGTGAGTTTGTTGTGGTGTTGTGACAGTGGCCTGGACAGCTCCTCCTGTTTCCAAGTGGTCTCCCTAATGAAGTCACTGGCACAGGGGGGCAGGACCATCATCTGCACCATCCACCAGCCGAGCGCCAAGCTCTTCGAGATGTTCGATAAGGTCAGTGACCCTGGTCCATAAATTTGGCAGTCGTGTAGCTATACACTTCCAACAGTCATAGTCCGGGTTTTGGCTGAAGAGATGGATTTGGTGATATTTTCTGTATTTTACAACTCGTAATTGTCATCACTTTGAATCATATTTGTTTGAATTGTGTGGTAGTGTTACCAGTTGTGCTTAACATATGAACTGATTTAGCCATGCCTGATATAATATATAAGAGAGGCAAAAATTATGTATATGCACTGTAATTTTTGGTGGCAGTAAGTTGTGTTTACGTCTGCTTTACTCTGCCTTTGAGGCGCCATAATGATGTATGTGTCCTCTCTCCAGCTGTACATTTTGAGCCAAGGCCAGTGCATATACAAGGGCACTGTCACCTACCTCATCCCCTACCTGAAGAACCTGGGCCTGCACTGCCCCACCTACCACAATCCTGCAGACTTCAGTGAGTGTTTCACAGTGAGAGCGTGTGGTTCATATGGAAGTACTAGTGTGTATTGTTTTTGTTGTGTAAATGTATGTATATGTGTATGAGAGAGAGAGAGATAATGTGTGCGTTTGTGAGTGTGTTGGTTATCTCCGGGTGTAAATGAGGCAGACAGGGTATCAAATTGTGCTGACCACAGCCACAGGTATTTTGCCAGCGAGCGGATTTTGGAAGCTAAACAGCGGGTGCGAGCAGCATATTCAATAGAGTGTCACTCACCTCTTTACCCCCCTGCAGTTATCGAGGTGGCCAGTGGAGAGTACGGGGACCTCAATCCTGTCCTCTTCGAGGCCGTGCAGGGAGGACTC
This sequence comes from Alosa pseudoharengus, assembly GCF_046254945.1. Taxonomy (NCBI): domain Eukaryota; kingdom Metazoa; phylum Chordata; class Actinopteri; order Clupeiformes; family Clupeidae; genus Alosa; species Alosa pseudoharengus. Next base: position 34,153,976 of record NW_027468870.1, on the reverse strand, counting down.
TGCACTGAGGAGGGGAAGAAGAACTCCAGCGACAAGAACGACCCGGCTTCCTCCTGTCCTTCTCAATGTCACACCGTAAGTTGGCCTCCGTCACACGTAGGTCTAGCGTGCAGATGTCTCCCCCTGGTGCGTGAAACCCAAAACTGTAGATCAGGTGAACAGATGAAAGAATCTGCAAACAGAGACTGATGCTAAAAAAACTGTTTTACACTGATCAGCAAGAGGCCAAAGAGTGTAAAGACTGATGAAAATAAACAGAGAGGCGGATGTCTCAGTCTAATCCCATCCTCAGTAGTCCCTGTTGTGAAAGAACTAAAAAAGTAGTGTGACTCTTAGAGGCAGGCTACACCAGGAACGTAACTGAAGCGTTCTGTTCACGCAGCATCTGCTGCAACAATTAGCTTCAGCTATCATCAATGGAACTGGCTACACCAGACATGATAGCGGTGCCTATACTCAAACAAATTAGACCAGCCTTCTATAATTATTTTTACGCTATGTGAACAGAACGCTTCAGATGTGAGCCTGGTGTAGCCTGTCTGTTAGTTGCATATCACTCACAAGAGATTTGGCAAGGCAGTGTTGTTTTAGATTAGATTCAACTTTATTGTCATTATGCAGAGTACAAGTACAGAGACTACAAAATGCAGTTTGCGTCTAACCAGAAGTGCAAAAAAGTGCAATGTGACATACACCGTATACACAGTATACGCAGGTGGTGCATAGAGTATAAGATATATTGTGCAGTGTAGACAATAGTATACAGTTAAGAAGCTGGAATGGTTTACAGTAATATAAATTAACTAGAAATATGTGCAGTGTATTAGTAGTAACCTTATAAGAGCAGAATATAGATATGGATATGCAGTATGAACAACATGTACAGATATGTTCAGTGTAGTAGCAGTAACATTATAAGAGTATTAAAAATAATATAGATAAATGCAGTGTATTAACAGTAATATATTGCAGTAGTGTGTATGAATATGTTTTATTCTCTGATCTCCTCCGTTTCCACTGTGCATTGGCACATTCAGGATGCAGGACACATTGAGAAGCACACCTTTGCCACGAGTACCCTGAATCAGTTCTGCATTCTCTTCAAGAGGACCTTCATCACAATATGTCGGGACACGGTAAGCCTGCTGCTGATTCCAAAACTTCCCATACTCTCCTTCCTGTGTTGAATGAAGTGGGTTAAGAGAGTGAGGGTACAGTATTAAACAATAACTCAGCCAGATGTGGGTGGTAACCACATCAGGGATTCAGATAGGAGACATGGGAGTACAGAAGAGATTCAATCATTTTATGTGCCCATTGTATGTATACTATGTAGGTCTCTATAATAACATTATGTTAAATATTGTAAAATTCTATAGGGGCTTAAAATGCTGCATAGCCATGGAATTTATGGATTTAGTTATTTTTTTGTAATTTGCCATATGTATCTCCATTACAGAGAAAGTGTCTTTTGTTTTAACAGGTACTGACCCACCTGAGGGTGATGTCCCACATCTGCATAGGCGTTCTGATTGGTCTCCTGTACTTGAACATTGGGAACGACGCCAGCAAGGTGTTCAATAACACCGGCTTCCTCTTCTTCTCCATGCTCTTCCTCATGTTCGCCGCCCTCATGCCCACCGTACTTACCTGTGAGTACTCACCTGGTTATGCACCAGGAACAGGGTTTCCACAGTTATGGAAAACCTGGAAAAGTCGCTGAATACTCATAGTCATACAAGGGATGTTGGTAGGGATAGCGTATATCACAGGATTTGATTGCTTCTTTCATAGATATATAATGGTAGGGGAGAGAACACATTTTATCCAATCTTGTTGTCAAAGTCGCATTTCATAAGCCCCAACCTGTGGCATAGAGTAAGCAATTTTATACATATAGGCTGTGAAATTCATGTAATTTTCATTCAAGGTCATTGAAAAGTCATGGAAAGGTTTTGATATGTTGTCAGTAAGATTTGGTGGGAACCCTGCAGGAAACATTCCGATATATCCACTCCTGATAGCCTGTGCTGTGGCCACCGCTAAGTGACTCTGTTTGTGCAGGTGTGGACGGACAGCACTGCAGTCCCAGAACGAGTGGAAATTTATGTCCAATGTGATGTGTCTGAAAGCGAGCTTTGTTTACACTAATGAGCTGACAAAAGAGGTGTTTTATTTATAGAGGATCGACAACGATATAGGATGAACAACATGGTTGATGTTGAGATGTTTTGTGTGTGTGTGTGTGTGTGTGTGTGTGTGTGTGTGTGTGTGTCTGTGTCTGTGTGTGTGTGTGTGTGTGTGTGTGTGTGTGTGTGTGTGTGTTTGTGTGTGTGTGTCATTTTGTAACAGTTCCCCTGGAGATGTCCGTTTTTCTTAGAGAACACCTGAACTACTGGTACAGCCTGAAGGCCTACTACCTTGCCAAGACCATGGCAGACATACCATTCCAGGTTGGTCATCTTAAGTTCCTTCTTATTTGTATGATTCCTTAGAAGGCCCTAATTACTGGAGACACCCAGTTTCATTTTCATTTGAATTGTTCCAGTCATCCTTTTCCTCTTTCATTAGTTGTACCTTGCTGTTTCAATGGATACAATATAGTCAAGTTCATAGTGATATCTCTGTCTCAAGTCTTGCCTCTAACACTAACTGGACAATCTGTCTGTCTGTCTCTTTCTCTCTCTCTGTCTCTCTCACCCTCTCTCTCTGTCTCTCTGTCTTTCACTCTCTCTCTCTCTCTCTCACCCTCTCTCTCCCATCTCAGATCATCTGTCCGATCATGTACTGCAGTATCGTGTACTGGATGACCGAGCAGCCCCCGGAGGCGGCCAGGTATCTGCTCTTCATGGCCCTGTCCACCTCCACTGCTCTAGTGGCCCAGTCGCTCGGCCTCCTTATCGGAGCTGCGTCCACGTCCCTGCAGGTACAGGGTGCAGGGTGCACACACACAAACACACATACACACACACACACATGCACACGCTCACACACACACACATGTGTGCATACACACGTACACACACACACACACGTACACACACACACACACACCCTTGTCCTCTTTGGCAGGAATCTTTTTTGTAGAATACTTTGCTGAAGAATTGTAAGCAGTTTTTAACTTTGGAGAAGCCGTTTTGGAGAAGCCTGTGTACTCCTTGTATATGAGAACTGAAAAACCTCCCCAAAGCCCATTCATGGTTCTGTATAACAACAGTCTAAACACTTTGGTGTAACCATACCAGCTGAATGCTGGGGCCTGTAGTGGTTCCTCCACGAGCCAAAGACAAAGAACCCTATTGTGTCTACAGTACCGTGTGCTTTTTCATTGCCTTATGACTGTTGACTGTTGTGCTCTGCCCGTAGGTGGCCACATTCGTGGGTCCAGTCACCGCCATCCCTGTGCTTTTGTTCTCTGGCTTCTTTGTGAATTTTGACACCATCCCCAAGTACCTGCAATGGAGCTCCTATGTGTCTTATGTCAGGTGTGTCCACTGGAAAAGACAAAAATGCTACTGAAAATAGCCATTAAAGGACAGGTTCGGTATTTTACACTTAAAGCCCTGTTTTCAGATAGTTTATGATTAAATAGAACGTTTAAGATTGAAATTTGGACACATGCTGCTGTCCTGAGAATTTTCGGTTTCTGTGGTAGCGCCCCCCCTCCTCCAGAACGATGCATAGGTGCACTGGAACAATCCTTCCTAAAATGCATTAAACTTTCGTTTACAAAGACGTGAAACTCACCGAGTGGTCAGGGGTGTTCGCTGATATGTTCACACAAAAATCGCTGCAAAAGACGCTTTCCAACAGGTTATTACCATGTTGTAAAACTGTGGAGCTATTTTTCCAAACGCCTCACACCCGTACATTCTTCCGAATAATAGACACTCCAGCCCAGTTGGTGGCGATAATGCACCTTACACCGTCTTGCCAATTACAAGCAAACCACTGGCATTTCATTGAATACACAGAAGAAGCAGAATATCGCTGTCTTGAAGTATTTTGCAACAGACAGCTAAAAATGAGGCGATTTATGCAGTTCCGAATAGCGGGAAAATTTGTGGCAAAAAAAGTTGTCACAGACTTCCTTTCAACGATCCAGAAAGGCTAAAGTTGTGGCTGGAATTTCTGGGGTTGGATGTGAGCACACCTGTTGAGAATCTGCAGAAAGCTGATCACCGTGTCTGCATTTTACTGAACTTCGCTGGAGGTCAAAAGAAATCGCCCAAAAAGCTCTTTTGCCTGAGAAATACAGCGGTTCCCACATTACCTCCTGGGACGACAGAGTTGGAAGAACTTGGGGTAAGAACTTATTTGTTATGTCCATAACCTGTCATGTTCACACTAACCCTAGCCTACATGAATAATTTGGCTACATAATTTTGTACGTTTACTATTTTTTTGGCTGTGGAACTTTCATGATGAAAACGTAATGATTCACGTAGGCTATCATTCACATCGTGCAAGTTCCAAGACATTTTAGCATTAGCCACGGTTGGACGTGACAATAATTTGGATAGCGTAGTAGCCTACGATACCGCGACTGCATAAGACTACAGAAAGAAAACAAACAACCCCATATCCGTTTCCGGCAGCGGAGTAATACCGTACCTCACAGCACATCCAATACAAGTCAATGGAGTTGGACAAAAACTACGATAAAACCTGTTGGAAAGAATCTTTTGCAACGATTTTTGTGTGAGCATATCAGTGAACACCCCTGACCACTCGGTGAGTTTCACGTCTTTGTAAACGAAAGTTTAATGCGTTTTAGGAAGGATTGTTCCAGTGCACCTATGCATCGTTCTGGAGGAGGGGGGGCGCTACCACAGAAACCGAAAATTCTCAGGACAGCAGCATGTGTCCAAATTTCAATCTTAAACGTTCTATTTAATCATAAACTATCTGAAAACAGGGCTTGAAGTGTAAAATACCGAACCTGTCCTTTAAATATGATATAGTTAAATATGAAACCCTACATCTGTACAGTATGTATTTTTGGAATGTATTTGAAGGCCACCTGGCACTGAGATCTCCTTTGATCTCGTTCTCAGGTATGGCTTCGAGGGAGTCATTCTGTCCATTTACGGGATGAACCGGTCAGAGCTGGCCTGCCCCGGGACCATGCCCTCTGGCTTCTGCAAGTTCCAGAAGCCGGAGGAGGTGCTCCAACTGCTGGACGTGGAGGACGCCAAGCTCTATGTGGACTTCATGGTGCTCGGAGCCTTCTTCGTGATTCTCAGACTGGCCACCTACTTTGTGCTGCGCTACAAAGTGAAGTCTGAACGCTGACCGCGGTCAGTGCTCCGACAGAATCACTCTTTGATAATAGGCACTGCAACGTACATGAATGGATGTTGTACAAAGAGACACACATACAAAGTAAACACACACATTCTGACATACACAAACACACTCACGTTCACACACACTACACATTTACACCAACCAATGCAAATTACTTTTGAATCTGTTTTGTACCTCGTATAAATCTTAGACTTGAACAATCAGACTTGAATTAATTTGAAAACTTTTCCATGTATTTTTTTCAATACATGACTAAAATGTTTTGTTTGAAGGTATTGTCCTTTCTGTTATCTTCAGACGATGAAGTGTTTTGTTTACTTTTTATTCACTGCATTTATTTTTTTAAAAGTCTCTACCTTTAGTTTCTCAGTCAAATCTACCTTTTTATATAATCATTGTGTATCATCACTTAACACAGTGTAAATACATTGGGAACTGATTCGCGACGCATGATTCTCTATGGAAGGGGTTGGATGCACTGTCTCTGTCAATGGAAAAAAACAAATGTATGCCCTTCAGTAGCATGTGGACTGGCCGCTAGCCCTTTGCCCTAAAGACCAGGACTCTCAACAGAACACGAGGGATGTAAGTTATGCCCCTAACAGATGGCACTGCGGCCATGTAAGTATGTACTCAAACGTTTTTGCGTGGTTTTTGGTGTGTACTTGGAATAAGAGTCACTCTCGAATGCCTCTTTTGGACTCTCATGGTTTGCATTTCGGACAGAAACGTCAGTGGCACCTGATGTGGGGACTACAATGTATTCCACACTTCACAGGCTTTCATTGTTTTCTTTATTCCAACATTGATAACATGAACTGCTTGTCCAGTGGCCCAGTTTGCACCGAAATGGATGGACTTGCACAGTGGATGTCTGATCTAGTTCATCAATGTGAGAGAGAGAATGAAAAAGAGGACACCTCCACCTTATTCGTCTGTGGCTGTGAGTGTGAATAGGTGCATACCCTGGAAGAGGTGAGCTCTCAGTTGTCATGGGACGCCATGCAACGCCTCATCCCCATCATTACTAACCATTAACTAAGCTTGTCCCAGCAACGGGATCACCCAGCATATCCACCGTTTCCCCAGGAGCATGACTGATTCATTAGGAAAGGTTTGCATCTGCAAAAATGTGTTCCTTTTTTAACACTTGGTGACTAACCTGGAGAGATTGTGTCAACAACAACAGCAATGATTTTTTCTTGGTTCAATTCCCTGCTCAACATTTCCAATCATTTTCTATAAATGTAGACTGTTACAGACTGAACCTTGCAGTTGATAAAAATGTCTCTCTAAAGTGATACCATAACATCTCACTGTATAGAATACCTGTGTTTAGTTGTAGTTACAAGAAGAGGTTGAACCTTCGACACAATGTTCCAAAGCCTAGTGAATGCCATTGTGTCATCAGTTGAACCTTCTACTTCTACTGAGTAGTTGCATTTATTTTCACAGTTACAGTATTCACTGAAAATGTTTCCATGAATCCGTATTCTCTTAGTCCAGGAAACGCTCCAGTCTACCTGTGTTCACGACATGACTTTCTTGGTGGATGGGCTTTGTGTGCAACTATTTTATGTGTCATTTTCGTAAGGATTGTCAGATGTCCAGTGTCGTTAGCCACACTGTTGGATACTTGAAATGCTAGGTTGGCCAATCATTTGTCTCACGGCCAGTTTGGTTTACTGTGACTGCAGTAGTAAACTCCGATGCTTATGATTTGCACCTATATATCTCACCCATATGCTGTACACTCCAGGGAGGCTCCTCTTGACAACAGTGCAATGCAAAGATCTTTGTTTATAATGAAAAAATGTTGAAACTATGAAAATATCTCTGATGATTCTTGACTCTGCTACTTAGTTTGTCCTATAATACTACTAATAATAACCTTGACTATATACACAATGACAGTAGATGTGTGATGCGTAAACAAAAATGTATGTACATATATGCACTTTTGTTAATGTTTCTCAAATGATTTTGGATTAATTTGTATTTATTTTTATTTTTATATGAATATGGAGGGTACTGCTTAGTTGAGTCTGGAACTGGGGACAGCATGATCTCGGAAGCAAAAAAAAAAACGATGTCACAAGGAGCCCATGCTTTTCAATCATTTCGAATTCGAATTTCTGTAATTTTTGTATGCAGGTATTCAGAAAAGTAGTGTTTTACCCAATGATATTAAGTGCTGGCTGAAAGCCATTTAGTGACCCACATCACAGTTGGTAGATCTGTATGGAACAGCTGAAACAGCTCTGATTCATGTATTTTCCCAAAGACAAGGGCTGGTCTTTCCACTTGTGTAAAACCACGCCAAGGTTAGGCAAGGACCATAGTGCAATAACGGGATGCGGTTACAGTTTTGGAGCGATAGTCTAACAACTCACACGAGGGAGGATTTGACTGAAGTATCCGAATCAGGACAGACATTTGGATGGCTCAAGTGACATAAGTGGATGACAGCTGTCTGTTAGAGAATAGGATAATATCTGTTTCTAATAGCAATAGTAAAGTACTGTGCCTAGAGAGTGTTATTGTATGTTATAACCGAATACTTCTGTGTCCTGTGGTGGTCAGACATTTCACAACTATAATGTTGATTGTCCTCTGTTTTCAATTCTATATACATGTTTTCCCCCCTTCAAACTGTATGTGTGTAATACAAGTATTGGGAAACTGGTATTTTGACACCAGGTTTTGGGGGCTCAAAAAGGAACTCCTGTGTGGCTGTGAATTCGAGAGATTTTTTCTATTTGAGATTCTTTGAGGTTCTGCTCGAGATTACTCTTACTCCACCTGGTTTCCTCCAGAAATCTGGTTCACTATTTGAGCAATGCAGTATGCATGCCTTACAAATATTAAAAGCCTTCAAAACTTTCCTCACGTATGTATGATTGCAAATGCTGCAGATTATGGATTGTTGTAATATTTGACAGATACACTGAACTGTATAGATCATTCTCTATTAAAAGCTGTCTACACAGCGGTAAGCTTTTACACAAGCTTTATTTCCCAGCAGTCTCTCATGTCCTGACATTGCTTTCCTCTTGCTTTTCCTTTCATTTCATTTAAGATATATTTGTTTCATCAAATAAATAAAAAAAAGTTCTATGTATTTACATATGTTAAATTATTACAATAAATGCATTTATATATAATCTATTGACCAGCCTTACCAAAAGGCCTGATTATGTATTTATTTCATGTCATGTTTCTTTCTTTAAAAACGTACAAGGGAAGATAACTTGTGGTTTGTTGTTTTCAGCCAAAGGAATCAATATAAGATTACAAAAACAAGTGTGTCTGATCAATTAATTTACCACTGAGTAAGGGTGACCTCTGGTGGCGATTTTGAGCCCCTGTTGCAAGTTGTGTAAGGAGACATGATACAGTAAAACAAATGTCCATTTGGATTGACTACATAGCAAATGACTTGCATTGAGCTGTGATTTTGATAGCCTCTCGCTCCCAAACGTAGGTGTTTTGTTACAGTGGTGTGTGGCTTCTAGTTATTTTAATCACCTTGCTCTTCTGTACTCCACCGTTCATGACTGATATATATATCATACTTTGAAGATGGGAAGTAACAACAGTAGAGGGCCTCTGCCTTGCTCTAACTGAGCTGAACAGGCGCATGACCTGACTTTGGTCTGGAAGGCCTTGAGCAATGTTTCATTTGTAGAGATTCTCTGAGGATAAGCTATAAAGTTTCATAAGGTTGTGTAAGGTGTGTGTGTGTGGGGGGGGGGTCAGTTTGTGGGCACAAGGGGAGTGTGTTGGGAAGACGTGATAAGTCTCTCCCAAATAGCACAGATTAAACATTAAACCTGTGCAGGGTTTTTTTCTACATAAGGAGAGAGAGAGGAGGAAGGAGGAGGGGTTAGATCAGTGGAGGTGACGGAGAGAGGGGGCCCGCCTATCTGAGGCCTGAAATGTTACTCCTGCTATCTTAGCCTCATAACACTCACTGCCCCTGCCCTTCACACACACACCCACACACAGACACATACGCACACCCACACACACACACAGACAGAGGAGCCAGCAAAGAGGCCTGCAATGACACTCCAGGTACAGTCTCTCGCCCTCTCTCTCTCTCTCTCTCTCTCTCTCTCTCTCTCTGTATTATCAATTGGACACTTCAATGCCGTTTCACTTCCTCTTCATAACAGTGCCTGTTGTCTCTTGCATTTTCTCTTTCTGTGAGCACAGTATCTTCATGTGTTCACACCTTAAATCCTCAGATGCCATGAAACTGTAAATAGTTTACCCTGTCTGTTTCTTAGGGCATAGCAACTCACATACAACGTATACTCTCGTCTGTTGTCCTCATTGTTCTCTGTTGTGGTCGGATAGTCCTGTTTCCCTGCAGCAAGAGCTGTTCAAACCATGTCAGAGCTTTATTTATACCACTATATTAGCTTTGTGACTTGGTCCTGCAGGTTTATGGAGAGGAAAAGTAAACACAAGCTAACCTGATGCTAAACAATCATGGCATCTGCCATGGCTCTTTGACATATGCTCCTCAGAGGCTGTTAACCTTGTTTTTACAACTGCTCTGTAATGGCAGAGTTCAACTTTTTACCTAATGAGGTCATTTTGCTTCTTACTTTATTTTTACACAACCTGACATTGAATAGGGGGCGTGTTCCCCTGATTGCGACACCCAGAGAGACAGGATCTCCAAGCCCACAATTGTTACTATTGGCTAAAGGGTGTTTACACTGTGAAAGCCATCACCTCTGGCCTGAGGAATGTCCTCATGATTAGTGCAATCAAAACTGCCCACGGTCCTGTGATCCTACTGCTGTTCTCACTGATGGGGTGGGGGCATATCAAACCAAACCAAACCAGTGAGATGCACACAGACAAGCCTGGCGGATGGGTGGAATGCTTTGTTGTTTACAGACACTCTAAATAAACATACCATTTTTTTACTACAATAGCATTTCAAATCAACAAATATAAGGCTTGCCTTTTCATCAGATGATGAAAGTTAAAGGGGCATAATCAGAAAAAATGTATGTCTGATTAACTTTTGGTCATGGTTAATTAGTTGATTTATGGGAGGACAAAGACTAGGCCTACCTTGAGACTGCTTGATGTAGTAAGCCAGCACCGGTCTCATAGCAGCCTGTGTGTGATAGTATCTGATATGTTTGACTCGTCTGTTTCATACTAGTCCAACTTGAAGAGTTCCTTTCACTACGTCGAACGTCTTTCATTGAAATGTCTTTGTTTCAACAGAGTGGACAGATACCATGGAAGTGACTGAGTAAGTGTCAGTGAAATTTTATATTCTTGAAATTTGAATCTCGTTGCTATTGCTGCTTCTGTGTTCATACATATGAGAAAGACTGAAATGATATTGATACAATAGTGAAAACTTATTGGAACATAACAGACAATTATACAACGGAACACCTGGCCAAAGTCCTGAGAAACCTCCCATGGCCTGGCTATCTGGTTCGGCTATCTTTGACCAGTGCTAACGCTATTGGTTGAGCACCCAAATCGTAGTGATAAGACTCCACGTGCTGGATCAAGCACAACCATTATCTGCCTTGTACTTTGTTGTTCCATTGAAGATCAGTAACATAAAGTCCCCAAGTCTTTTGAGTAACTTTAGCACAAGGTTATAAACATAATCTGTAGGTGTAAAAATGCTGATTATTATGCTTATTCATTACTGTATGTTGTCTCACCAGTACAGTACATTTACTGAAAATGTTTCAAAGAATTGGACACACGTGAAATCCATAAACTCTCTTTCAGCAAATTCACCTTCAACCCAAAGGAGGGAATTGACAACCCAGCAATGACTGAAGTGGCTGAGTCAGGTACGTGCAGGGTTGAGTGCAAGCACATGAAACAGATTCATTGGGATTTCATATCTTTTATAACTTACTCCCTCCTAAACCAGCTGCTACAAATTATGGATGGACAAAATAGCAAATTAGGCCCCTTATCCATACACACTCCAGCACAACCAGTAGAACACAGACCTTTCCATGAGCGCCCCCTCCCTGGACCCTTGGGTGGTCAGTTGCACCATATGAACCCTCCTGACGGCAGATCTGTGTCCTCTTTAAATCGCCTCATGCACTACATGACCAAAAACAAACCACATGAAGTTAGACAAATCCACAGAATTCTCGTCACTTTTCCTTCAGAGGCTGTTGTAACCCCGACGCCCCGCTTGTGTATTTTGAAACGGGAGGAGAGGGAGAGCTTCGCCTTCCGCCTGCGTGTGGAGAGGGGCCTCCTGGGTCACGTGGTCCGGCAGGTGACCCCGTGGGGGGTGGCCGAGCGGAACGGGGTGAAAGATGGGGACCGGCTTCTGGAGGTCAACGAGAGCTTCTTGGATGACGCAAAACATACTGAGGTGAGAGAGAGAGAGAGAGAGAGATAGAGAGAGAGAGAAGGTGGTGGGAGGTCTTAAAATTATCTTAAAATTGACCATTACATTGCAATACATTAAATAAAACAAATATTAAAAACCTCATGAAACTAATATGGATCCTTCATTACAATCTAGCTACGTAATAAATGAACTTAGACAGCCTTTGATTGATGTAATCATGCTTGAAAATCAAGACTGCCTGTTACAGCAGAGATGAGTTGCATGTAACATGTGAATGATTGGGGTCGCCAACGTTTTGTGACATCAAAATAGGGTCACCTGACAGAAAAGGTTGGAAACCCCTGCATTAGAGAGAGAGAGAGAGAGACCGATAGAGAAGTGGAAGCTGTGTCAGTGGAGGACAGAAGTTCCTATGAAACCTGATCAAACAATAGTGGTGGGGACTGATTCCAGTCTTCAGAGGTCAGTGAAACCCATTAACTCCCTTCCTGATTTTATCCTGGCTGTCCATTTCCCCCCTCTCCTAATAAGGTGGCAAGGAAGATCCACATAAGCGGGACACAGTTGTGTCTCCTGCTGTTGGATGGGAAGGCGTACGATCAGGCCGTGGCTCAGGGCTGTGACCTCAAAGCACTGGCCAGAGCCCAGCGAGGAGAGGACTGGGACCCACCCCGTCTCTGCCACATCGCCAGAGACTCCAATCAGGGCCTTGGGCTCAGGATTCTCCCCATAGAGGGTAGGACCCACATACTAGCTAATAGAGGCCTTGATCTCTGTACCTCTGGCGTGTGCAGCTGTAATCACAGACAGAGATAGATATGCTTACAGCTCATTTGAAGGAATAGTATTAGGACACTTTGGGTGTCCTTCATGTGGTGATTTCTACCATTTCTATTATCATTTCTATTGCTGTGAAGGGGAGAAGGGGAAGTTTTCTATGAGCCCATCCAGTGGGGGTCCGGCTGAAAAGGCGGGCGTGCGCAAGGGTGACCACCTGATTTGGCTGGACGGCGCCACCGTGTCTGAACTCTCTCACTCAGCCATCAGCAAGATGGTAAGACCTGGTTTGGGGCATCAAAAATGGACGTTTCAGTCCACTGTATATACAGTAAATGTGTTCTATGGTGACCTTTCACCCCATGCTGCCAGGTGAAGAAATGTGATCAAATGACAGTCCTGGTGATTGACAGCAAAAGTGAGCAGACCTACGTGAGGCGCCGGATGCCCATTCTCCCCTCGATGGCCGTCCCTCACAATCTGCCACACAAGCCCCGAAAGTTGCACCTTGTCCAGGCCCCTGAAGGATACGGCTTCCTGCTGAGACTGGAGAAAACGCCCTCCAAACACAACAGTAAGGAACACAGCACCAAGCAAACACATTTGGACAGCACAACACCAAGACAAGCTTCATGTCAAGGTTCAGACCTAGGACTTTCAAAGTGCTTTGAGACTGTGGGCCTTAATTTGATTGATCAGATGGGCAAAGTGGAAAGTCTTAAGTCTAACTAAAGCTAATTTAATAACTAGACAAAATATATTTGCTAGTTTAACACCACGGGCAAGATATTGATGCGCAAACATTGATGAGTCAGCTCAATGCTCACATTATGTATTTCATGTGCGAGTACTTGCTTACAGCCTTTGTACTAAACAAATTAGGGCCCTGTGTCTATTGTTAATATTATACTATAATATAAATCTATAGAATTGAACTAAAATGTAATTGCTTGCTGTTTGTCTGTCTGTCATGTCTATGTACTGAAATCAATCTTTATTTAACCTGCAACCTGCATGCATGACGGTTCACAGTACATGTGCTGCGTGAGGTGGACCCTGACAGCCCAGCAGAGCGAGCAGGGATACAGGAAGGGGAGATACTGCTGGAGGTCAATGAGGAACTCATCACAAATTTGAAGCACAATGATGTCGTCAACAGGATACGTCAGAGTGGCCAGCAGGTCACACTGACCATCATTAGCCTACAAGGACAGGATTTCTTTACAAGGGTAGGCACCATAATATTGATCTGATGCACTGAAAGGAAAGACCCAAAGAAAAACCAGGCCAGGCAGGCCACTGCAGAGCAGACCTTGACCTTAGAGCAAAATCAAACCAAAAACAGCCAGATCTGAATTAGGATGTAGGACCAAGATATGGTGACCCTCGACCTTGTCTGGTCATTTGAAGTATATGACCTGTAACTAAAGATTACTTTCATAGCCGATTAATCTGTCAATTATTTTCTTGATTAATTGATTAGTTGCATCAATAAAATGGTGAGCAAATGTTGATCAGTGCTTCCAAAAGCCCAAGATGATAACCTCAAATGTTATGTTTTGTCTTTACGTCAAAGATATTTAGATACAGACAGACAGATAGACAGACCATTACAACACTTATTCTGCGTCTTTCTCTCCACAGCTCGGTCTTTCACCATTACTCTTTTATGAAGACACATCTGCTGAGCCGAGTGAAAGTGCTGAACTCCAACAGACTGCTGACCACTGCACTGACCCTCAGTGTGCCCCAGCAGACGAGCCTCCCAAGCCCAGGGTCTGTGTCCTCAGTAAGGGTCCCAGCGGCTATGGCTTTCACTTGGGATGCATTTTCCAGAAACCGGGAACCTACATCAGCCAGGTACTGCACTGATCCAGACCCACACAAAACTACACTGAAAAAAATGACATGCAAGAATTACTTAATTTTATTTAGGTAACCATTTGCACTCAATTTAATTTAGCTACATCCAGCCATATAGATTTAGTTGAATTTGCTTAATATTTTCTTGCAATTAAAGCTAAACTAAATTGAGTAGTTACAACTAAATCAAGCCAAGCAAACTCCAATCAAATATTTTGAGTAAAAATTAGTATTAGGTAACCAATTTGCTTAATATTCTCTAATGCAAGAATTACTTAATTTTTTTTAGGTAACCATTTGCACTCAATTTAATTTAGCTACATCCAGCCATATAGATTTAGTTGAATTTGCTTAATATTTGTATGTAATTTCATTGGTAAAAATTAAGTTAAACTTCAAATTCAGGTTAAATAGTATTAACTTAAATCTCAAACAGAAATGGTATAACTGTCTTTATTAAAACAAATGTTCAACACAGAAACACACATATGAACACACATTGTGACCCTTTGCTCTAAAAAATAATAATTTTCCCGCTCTCAAACCAAAGCAAAAGCAAAGGCAGTAGTGCCAAAGAGAGAGAGTGTGAGCACCAAAAGAGAGAAAGAAAGATTCAATAAATGGTTGTGAACCTTTGACCAAAGCCAAACACCTTACCAGTGAAAGATTGTGTGTGTGTGTGTGTGTGTGTGCGTGCGTGTGTAAGTAAATGTGCCGAGATAGAATGACAGAAAGACAGTGAGAAAGAAAGAATGAGAGAAAGACAGTGAGAAAGAAAGAAAGGTTCACAACCATTTATTGAATCTTTCAAATCAAGTCAATCATGACTGTGTGTGTGTGTAAAAGTGTGCAGAGAGAGAGGACGAACGATAAAGAGAGAGAGAGAAAGAGAGAGACAGCAGGGAAGAGAGAGAAGAGGCCCACTTGCCCATCTAATGATTTGGTTCTTAAGATTGAGAACCTTGGGTAGGAGCTTATCACCATCCATCTGAATGACAACTTTTTGCATGAATTTGTAATAGTATTGAAGAGTTCAACATTGATTCAATGTGTATATGACCCCTAGCTTCACCAAAGTCCTTTTAGGCAAGTCCCTGCACTCGGCAGCCATAATGCAATGCTTTTTTGGCACTCATCGGGCATCCTATTTGGCAGAAATGCGCGTGCGCAAGGCTTCACGACACCAACCTTACTCCAGCAGTTCACAACACATGATTGGAGGATTTTTTGAGTGCTGTGTCTCCTCATTAGAAAGTCTCTGGCTTCACTGCACAGCCTTGTGCAACAGACCAAGGTTCCTCCAAAATGATGCCTCCATCCACAACGATGCCGATGTCCTCATGTTCCAAGGGGTGGTTTTCTCTTGACACCTCCTTGCCATGGATATCCTGTACAAAATTTAAAAAGCTGCTTTAGGTTGACGCTTGAGAAAAGGTACGAGCTGGGAGCTGGCTTAAAGGTTTTTGGCTTAAAAATTGGCATAAAAATGCAATTTTTATTGCAATTTCAACATGCCCTTGGTTAGTGTTACTTACCATGTACATGTATGAGAGAATCATCATCTTCACCAAAATAAAGGCACGGGGTCTTGATGGCTGCCTCCCTCCTCAGATGTACAGTCTCTGTCTGTTCAGATACAGGGATATTAATTATTTTGTGAAAATACAATCAATACTCTAAATAATAATAACCTCTATTTATAAAGCACTTTTAATACGGAAGATTCAGTTCAGAGTGCTTTGCAACAGAAAACAGGCATTTGGCAAGCATTTCTTTCCCCTGTATTGGTTGAAACACACCCCATAATCACATCCCAACGAAGCAGCGCCAGACTTAAATTCTGACAGGAATTGAGTATAACGACATCAGGCTAATAAGTGAGTGTACCAGTTGGGGAAGGAACAATGTGAGCAACGGGAAAATGAGTGAGTGGGTAAATGTATGACGACTCATGTAGTCGTATCAACCCTGAGGAGTCCAGTTATAGTTAGACACAAAATTATAATGCCTCTATCTGTCGCTATGTTGTAATAAGGAACATAAGAGCAATGTGTGAGTAGGGTGACTATAAGTGATGGCAGTTGCAAATAGCAGAAACAGATCCAATGTGATCATTGTATGTAATATGTAAGAGAAGTAAACAATAATAGTAATACAAACTTACACCTTGCAAAATCCTCAAATGTTTGGTCATTTTATGTCCTTTAAACCTTCTTCTGGAACTTATGACCTTCTTCTTCTGGAAAACGGCGGTCACTGGACATCCAAGGTTACGCATCTTTGACCTGTAGCTTGCCTGAATACCCAAGCATCACAGGCATTTCCTGATCCAGTCATCAAGCAAGGACATTTCTCAATACCTGTAACTAAAGATAGAAACACATTTATAATATAAATATAAAGTATACATTTATGAAATATACTTATTTAATACATACACAAATGGTACTAGTTAATCAAACGATTTTGACACTTCATTTAATTGACATTTGACACATTATCTTACAATCTACCAACAATAGCTACACAGCCCTGCTTGTTGGTCTGACTGTCCCCTTGAAGGGAAAACATTTCGAATTTCAACACCATGGAACAAATAAAATGTTCAAGCAATATCTGCTTAACAGGTGCGTAGCATCAGCCTGTCCAGATCTTGCACTGCTGTTGAGTTTGAGAAATGCCACCACCACCACCATGCATATTCAGCGCTGGCGATGACATGAAATAGTGGTACTCCATTACTGACAGAATAAATAAACACGTTTCTAAACCTAGCGTAAATGTGGCTTTTGCCCAACATTGTCCGAGTTATGACCTAACCTAATCACTCACAAAACATGCGTCCTATTTCTTTCCTTTTTACATGTACCTTGGCCTGCATTCTGAGTCTCCAAACAAATGTATTTTGCAAACTCGGCATTGCTCAAGTTAAGTGTCAGTTGACTCCACAGAGGTCGGTGAAAACGTGTTTGGTCTGCTGCATAACGTGTTCGGTTAGCTAACTAGCAACGTTAAGGTCAACCATATTTCAGGCAAGATCTGTGTTCCAATTCAGTTAGCAGCTAATGTTAACTGTACAAACTTTAATGGGTCCACTGAGTTTCAACGACCTAAATTGTCTAACATTAAGGTATATATTCATTTTGAAGTTATTCAATCAATTACGTCGAGGAGGTAATAAAAGTAAGATGAACTTGTTAGCCCAGTTAACATTATATTGGAGTAGAACTGCTAGCAGCTAGGTAAAGGGATGCTAGACGATTTCTTAAATATTCAAGAAAACAGCTCTATCGTGTCAAATAAGGCAATTAAAGACACTCCAAATTTGTAATGGTAAACTGACTGTCAAATGACGTTTAATAATATACCACTTACCGTTAAAAGTCAAAAGCGAAGATTTCAAGTGCAGATCCCTTCAAGCCAACGGAACCGTTTGCAAAATGGAGGACAATCATCTTTTGGCAGCCAAATAAACGCATGCGCAGCACTGCCTCTGAAGCAAAACGCTGGTTACAACTGTAACCGTGGTTCTATGAATAGTGGAAGACCGCCAGAGGCGATGAAAACATAGTGGAAGAGATCATGCGCTCGCGCATTGGCTACGAGAACTTATTGATTGGTTGTCATCTGGTGACATCATGACGCTACAATATATAAGCCTACAGATTCGTCATGATCTTTCTCCAAGGTCATTCTCGCCATCCGAGTGACCAAGGACTCTGGCGGTCTTCCACTATTCATAGAACCACGGTTACAGTTGTAACCAGCGTTCTATTTCATAGTTACAGACCGCCAGAGGCGATGAAAACATAGTGGAAGACTTATACCACCAAGTCACGAGGAATAAAGACCCACAAGCATCACAGTTCAGTTCAACAACTTTATTTAAAGCACACAGGTTAACGCAACAATCCTAGTCCTCACTAGGGAGTACTGCTGCAGAGACCGGAGGAAGCGGAACCACGTTCAACCGGTAAAACCTTGAAAAAGTGCAGGGTGTAGACCAAGCAGCCGCAGAACAGATGTCGGCAAGAGTTATGCCCTTCAGAGCTGCCCAAGAGGTCGCGATAGCACGCGTCGAGTGGCACCTCACAGATGTGGGAGCCGTTTTGCCAGCAGAATGATGCGCAGAAACGATAGCGTCCGACACCCAGTGCGCCAGCCTCTGTCTCGAAATGGCCGCCCCTTTCTGACAGGCCCCGAAGCGCACAAACAGTTGGTCTGTCGTGCGCCACTGCGCAGTCACTGAAAGATACAGCCGTAAGGCTCGCACTGGACACAATGGTAAGCGTGATCCTTCATCAGGCTGAAATGCAGCCAAAGTAATAGGCTGATTGGCAAACTGCGGGGACAGCACCTTAGGCAAAAAAGCAGGGTTAGGCCACAGAGTAACCTGGTTGTCATCTGGTCCCCATCGCATGCACAGAGCACTTACTGAGAGGGCGTGAAGTTCCCCAACTCTTTTGGCAGATGTGATTGCCAATAAAAAGGCTGTTTTCAATGAGATCCATTTAATGTCAGCATGTTCCAGCGGCTCAAATGGAGGCAAACATAGACCGTTGAGAACAGTGTGCAAGTCCCAGGAGGCAATGGCAACTCTCGGCCGTGGGTGCAATCTTTGTGCGCCTTTCAAGAAGGCCACCACTAATTTGTGAGCGCCTAAGGAAGCCCCGTCTATAGGAGCCCTATGGGCTGACAATGCAGCGACATACACCTTCAACGTGGCTGGAGTCCGTCCTTCATCCAGGAGGTGTTGTAAGAACTCAAGCACTGCTGCCACAGAACACTCAGCAGGGCTTAGATTGTGAGCCGCGCACCAAGCACTGAAAAGCTTCCACCTGCTAGCATACATTACCCTCGTGGACTGAGCACGAGCATTTAGAACAGTGTGTTGAACCCCTTCTGAACAATCCATGATGCTCTGGTTCCCCCTAGCGGCCAGACCCAAAGTTTTAGCCTGTCCGGGCAGGGGTGCCACAGAGAGCCCTCCATCTGAGACAATAAGTCCTTCCTCAAGGGCAGAGGACTCGGTGGTCCCATTGTTAACTTTTGCAACAAGTGAAACCATGGCATGCTCGGCCACCTGGGAGCTATCAAAAGCACCCTGTGGCCTGTTTCCTGGACACGACTCAACACTGCCCAGATCAGTGGTATCGGAGGGAAGGCATAAAGCAGGAGGTTCGGCCACTCGTGGGCCAGAGCATCCCTGCCCAGAGACTCTAATTGTTCCCCATACCACAGGGGACAGTGTGTGGTCTGTTTCGAGGCGAACAGGTCCACTGCTGCTGCACCGTAAGTGTTCCAGATCATTTTCACCACCCCTTTGTGTAAACACCAATCCGCTGGCCTCGGGCCCCCCCGGGACAGAGTGTCTGCCACGGTGTTGAGGCGGCCGGGAAGGTGTCTCGCACGCAGAGAGAGAAATCGTGTCTCCGCCCAAGTCAGAAGTGCCAGTGTCAGCTGAAGGGAGGGGAGGGACCTCGTGCCGCCCTGATGATTTATATGAAACACTACTGAAGTGTTGTCTGTCCTGACCAACACATGCTTTCCCACCAGAACATGCTCGAAATGTTTCAGAGTCAGGAAGACTGCCTGTAATTCCAGAAAGTTGATATGGCATCGTTTCATGTGAGGACCCCACTGACCGCTCACTCCTCGATGCTGCCACACACCGCCCCAGCCCATGAGGGAGGCGTCCGTCGTGATTACCTCCCTGCGTGCAGGAGGTGGGCCCATAGTCACTCCAGACAGCAGGAAGTCCTCCCGACGCCAGCGAAGTAGACATGAGCTGCAACTTTCTGTCACTCGTACCAAGGTCTGCTTGTTGTGCACTGCAGACAGGCGTAGCGCAATCAGCCACCGTTGAAAAGGTCGTAAGTGCAGTAGTCCCAGCTGAATGACTGCGGTTGCTGCTGTGAGCAGTCCTGCCAGTCTCAGTAGTTGAAGGTAAGGTATCCTGCATCCTGTGCGGATTCTTGTAAGGGCATGTTGAATTGAATCCAGTCTGGTTCTGGTGAGAGTGGCCCGCATTGTCCTGGAATCCAGGTGCATGCCCACAAAATTCACCGATTGGGAAGGAACAAGGCAACTTTTCTCCCAATTGACCCTGAGGCCTAGGGCTGTGACATGGCGTAAAAGGCGATTGGCATTGGCTGTCGCCTGCTCTGGGGTTGCTGCACACAGTAGCCAGTCGTCCAGGTACGGTAGCACTAAGATGCCTTCCTGTTGTAAGGGTTCTAGAGCCACCTGGATGAACTTTGTAAAGACACGGGGCGCAAGGGAAAGCCCGAAGGGGAGTACTTTGAACTGATACGTTTTTTGCAGAAAACTGAACCGAAGAAACTGCCGGTGCTCCCCCGCAATGGGCACATGAAAATAGGCCTCCTCTAAATCTATTGTGATGAACCATGCACCTGGTTCTATGGCTCGAATCACATCTGCTGTTCGCAACATGCGGAACGGCAAGCGCTTGAGGAACATGTTCAAGCGTCTCAAATCCAGGATGGGTCTGAACCCCCCATCCTTTTTTGGAACCAGAAAATAATGGGAGTAGAATCCCTCCATATGAACCTGAGGGTCTACTTCCTCTATCGCACCCTTCTGTAACAGCTGCTGAACTTCCGCAGTAAGGGCAAGAACTTGAAGAGGGTCCTTCACTATGGTGGGACGAACATGAACACACGGTGTAGGTCGGCGGCGAAACTGCAGGCGGTAGCCCTTCTCGAGAGTCTCGAGCAGCCAACTGTTTGTTGTTATTGCCCTCCAGCATTGCAGCTGAAGTGTTGAAAAACAAGCCACCGCCGACCTTGAGCAGTCAGTAGCGTCTACCTGTGGATTCATTGGCCTTGGGGGGGCGCCGAAAGGGCGGCTGCCTTGCAGGCGGTGGTTGTGGTCGTGCGCCCATAGCTGCACGGGGTGGCGGCGGGGCGGACCTGCGGTGTTGGCCATAGGGGTGCCGGCCAAGATTGTGCATTGGTGCACGCCGCTTAGTAGGCATCTGGTGGGGTGCTGATATGCCTACCTGTGGCTCCTTGAAGGGCGGCCGGCGCTGAACATGTTGCGAACGCGACTCGGTCACCCGCGTCCTCCTTTCCAATGCCTCCTGCGCAGCTGGCCCAAACAGGTGGCCAGGCAACAGCGGTAACTGGCGCAAGTTGTTCCGACACACTTCTGGCAGGGGTGACTGTGCTAGCCAGACCTGTCGTCTCGCATGGACAAGGAGACCCAGAGCTCGCCCGCATTCGCTGGCCATTGCACCAAGTGCCTGTAGAGAGACATCAAGCAGACCAGACGTAGCAACGTCTGGAGTGGCTGTGTCCAAAGTAGAATGTAAGGCCAGGAGCAAATGCCCCATTGAGTTGCCCACACGTCCAAGTCTTGCAACCGTGTTGTAGGTTTTAACCAGCATGCCATCAGTGCGCCTGCATTCCTTGTTGGGGCATCGCACATCCTGGCGTAGGGCTTCATCGGGCGACACGATGAGAGAGGCTACACAGGGCTCCAATGCCGGCATTGATCCAAGACCGATGGTATCTGGCGCGCTCATGGCCGCCAACGTGCGAGCAGCACGATCAGGCCGAAAATTCAAAGCTGACTGAAATGCTGAAGACACAACTTCAGTGAAGTCTTTGCAGTGAGGCACTTGCACGTCCTTTGGCCCTGGCACTGAGCGGCACAGGAGGTTGGTAGGGCCCACTGGGGCCTGGGGCAAGTCCAGTTTCAACCTGGCAAGCGCCATTTTGATGTTGTCACGGATTGATAAGTGTACGGAAGATGTGTCACTTTCATACTCACTGCCACTCGCTGAGTGCAATGAGGACCGCTGTGATGGCGTTAGCGGTGTGTCAGTGGGTGGCTGACCATTGGGATCAATAAAGAGAGATTCTGAGGCTGCCACCGACATAACATCCACTTCTTGTGGCTGCCGGTGAAAGGAATCATTAAGCAATGGGAGAGTGTGGGCACTATGCTGTGCTACACCGCCAGTCTGATCGGTGTGGTCTTCAGCGGCTTTGATGACAGGATCCGATAGGAGTGCCTGCAATTTCAGAACAGTAGTAGCAAGCTCATCCATTCGCTTTTCTAACTTAGCAGAAGAAGATCTGCGCTTGGATGTCGTTTGCTCCAGGTCTTCAGAATGTTTACGTTTGACACCACGCATATTGCCTGCAGCTTTAAGCGAAATCTCCGATGCCTTTGGATAGGCAACTGACAACCGGATTTGCCGTTGTTCAAGGGGCATCATGCTACACTCAGGGCAGGGGTTAGATAGCGCCTCCATAAGATGCTCCATGCCCAAACAGGATGGACAGCGGTCATGGCCATCCAACATGTCCATTCCAGCAAAGCATTGTGTGCAAAAGGCAGAGTGCTCCATGTCACGGAGGTTCAGCGCTGACACGGCGGGTAATCAAGAGTCGAGCTAACTTAATTCACAATATCCACTGAAGCTAGGCGGGGCTAGCAACTAATAGCAGATGTAATAGCTGTGAGCTATTATCTACACCAACAAAGGAACCCTGGAAACCAAGGGTGTTCGTTGGAATAGAAGTAATTGTTGGCTTGCCCGATAATGTAGCTAGCTTACTCACCTTCGTTGCAGCTAGCACTGGTCATAAGTTAGCTACTACTGTCAACAAACGAAGTGACCCTGGACACCAAGGGTATTCGTTGGGAATAGCAGTGAAAAACCAAGCGAGGGAACCCTGGATACCAATAGGTACTCGCTGGCCGAAATAGTGTACTTACCAGAGAAAAGTTCAGTCACTGCTACTGTATATCCACAAGCCGGTAACGTTAACGTCTCCAACCAGATCCTGGAAGCTGAGGGTAGGCTATCCGTCGGGAGACGCGAAGATTCCGAATCTGATTGTGTTGATAAACAACAGCTAATGGGGGAGCATGTACTACTCAACCCAAGTTCAAGTCAAAAACAGTTCTCAGCCAGGCGAGAATGAAAAAGAGAAAGATCATGACGAATCTGTAGGCTTATATATTGTAGCGTCATGATGTCACCAGATGACAACCAATCAATAAGTTCTCGTAGCCAATGCGCGAGCGCATGATCTCTTCCACTATGTTTTCATCGCCTCTGGCGGTCTGTAACTATGAAATAGAACCCTTTTTTCTTGCAGATATTACTTAACTGAAATTAGTTTTTTGTAAAACACAAACAAATCTGAAGCAAACCCCTTTTTTTCTTGCAGATATTACTTATCTGAAATGAGTTTTTGCAAAACACAAACAAATTGAGTATATAAATACAGTTTCATTTAAGAAAAAATTACTACATATCAAAATCACTTTTTTCAGTGTATGGAAGCTTACATGGATGGCAACCTTAGTGAGCCACTGCAAGCTGCCTAGCGGAGCCCCCATAATTTATACTGCACACTTCAACTGGCAAAAGATGGAAAAATGTTTAAATGTCTAAACTAATTTTACAAACTTATAAAAGTCATTAATATGTGTTGAACATTTTCTGACAATGCAGTATCCCCTGTCTTGTTCCCTGCAGGTAGCGGCAGAGGGACCTGGGGGGAAAGCTGGGCTGCTGAAAGGGGATGTGGTGATGGAGGTGAATGGAACAAACGTGGAGGAGGAGTATCTGGAGGATGTGATCGTGCTTATTAAAGAGGCTGGTGATTCTCTCTCTCTGCTGGTCGTGGAGCCCCTGGGATACGAGAAGCTGCTGCAGAGCAGGAATGTCGTCACAGCCGAACAGACAGCTAATGGCTCTTAATTAACATGCACTAATTAAGTATGCACCCTACAGTTATTATATTTTTAACGAGACAGTTGGTTTTAAAAAATGTGTTCATACTTTGAGTCATAAGGTATGTTTCCTCTGACATTCTGAACGAAGTCTGCACATTCAAAGGACTCGGTAGCCATATTTCATACCTTTCAGAACGGTTTATGCTATGCTAAAGTTAAAGAGTCCTTGTTTCAAGACTGCCTGAATTTGCACAGCACATAATTTAGAAATAAATTGAATTTAGAACTATAGTATGTATCACTCCATATCATAGATGTTGCACATTTGCAGATGTTGATGCACTAGATTGTTGCCTGCTTCAAGAAGTAGGCTAAGTTCCATTGTAATATTTCAAAATACAAATAGATTCTAACCTCATCAGTATTTTTGATAAAACACAATCTCCAGTTGATTAAAATACCAAGTGTGTTTTATTGGTCTGAAATGTTTCAAAGATAATTATGGTTGGTTATACCCCCCCCCCCCCCCCTCTTTTCATATAGCCTACATGTATCTGTATATTACTACTGCATTTAAAGTTTCAATGTTGTTTTAATTAAATGTTTATGTTTAGAATACCTTCTCCCAATAGATATTATGTTCTGTTTACATTGTCTTGGTATCTTTCCTGTGGGCTAATAGCCAAACATGTTTGATTTGGTTTGAACCTATCCTACATTAAATATGTCCCAGCCCAGTAGTCCTGATTATCTTGCTTTTTATATAGACTTAAATGTATGGGCGCTCTAGTATTTATTATTGAATAGGCTATTCAGATGGCTTCTTTTTTCTCCAGAACTTTGCTGCACTGACTGATTGAAAATAGGCGAACAACATTCAATGACAAGTTTAGCCACTGAAGTGTTTTTACATAAAATAACACACAATATATAGCGGCATAAATAACCTACGACTGTTTTCTAGTCTGCTATAAATACTGAGCTTTAGAAGATTAAAAGGCAGGCAAGTAGGACAGATGTTCAGGGATCCTTGGTACGGCAGTGGACTGGGAAATGAGAGTTGACCTTGGAAGGAAACTCAAGTTTCAAGAGGAGATTGCCGTCACCAGCCTCCGACCAGATATTGGGCTCTGGTCCTAAGCAACAAGGCAGGTGGCCCTAATAGAGCTGATGGTACCATGGGAGGAAAGGATTGAGGAAGCACATGAACGCAAGCTGGGGAAGTATCAGTCCCTCATCTCTGAGAGTCAGCAGAGGGGTTGGAGAGCCTGGAATCTACCGATGGAGGTGGGTTGCAGGGGGTTCCCGGGTCAGTCACTTTGGAGAGCATTGGGGGTGCTTGGGGTGAAAGGGGCAACCCGCAAGAACCTGGTAAACAACATTTCAAAACAGGCAGAGACAGCATCCAGATGGCTGTGGCTAAAGGAGTGAGCGATGGCTAAACCAGGCTGGCAGAGAGGGTGGGGGTCAGAGCTGAGTGGTGAAGTCCTGAATGGCCAAGGGAATAGTTCCAGGAGGCTGGTTCTGCTGTCAAGCCCCATTGAGGTGTCGTGGGCTAGTTGACGAAACACCGGTGAAGTGGGGTGCCCACTTGAAGACCCAGTGAAGTCAACAGGTCTGAATCATGCAGCTCTGCCCTCAGTTGAAGACGTCTGAGGGGAGCGACTTCTATGCCAGCCACCTCACATAAGGAGTAGGATGTAACTCCTGCCAAGTGTGGTGGCTGCGATAGACCCTATCGTGTAAAGACACAATTGTCTTATTGATGATCACAACCGTCTCCCTCATCACTGCTATTTCTTACATCATTTCATCACACTACTACAGCCTATTTCAAATTTAGTGTGCTGCAGTAAAAAAAAAAGTCTAAGGGCTCAACCCAACTGCACTATCACCGGGGCCAAGTTCCTACAGCCTCTGCTGCTTGCCTGATGTCTTTCTCTACAGTATCTCTCCACGACATTGCCAGACCATGCCAATTGTTCGAAATACTCAATTTGACATAAAACCTCATTAAACGTTTAAATTAAAATATGCTGGAATACAGACAATGAAAATGAGTATATGACTATTTCGATCAAATATGGTAAGATTCAATGTAGTCAGGCTTTTGTGATTTACAGTCAGGCATCTATTTAAGCAACTATTTTCTTGGGTCCTTCACATTGGAGGTGACATTCAGCTATTTCTTTCGACGGGGACAGCTGAATTGAACATCATCATGGCACAAGCAGTGCAGAAATTAGTGGCGAAAATCCCAACACTGGCCAGCGGTAAGAGTTATAATACATGGTAGTTAGTGCAAAGCAAGATATAAAAGACAAAAACGGCATAGTCTAAAGATATAGCTTGTCCGTACTGTAGCTAATATTAGCCACCTAGTTGTGTGACTTGTTTGCTAACGACAACGACTTCGTTGAAACGGTGCTAAGAGGTATTTGCAGCAAGCGGATAGTTAGATACTGTGTTGACTTAATAGTTAGCTCTTAAATGTTCGCAGATTGTGAAAATAAATAAAAAAACCCTAATGCAATGTGATGTCAAGAATCTTGCTAACCCCTGCAGCTAGCGAGGCTAACTCGAGGTTTGTGTCAAATGTGTAACGTTAACGCTGTCAGAGTGTGCTCAAAATTGAACCATGCTGCTTGTTTAAATAGGTTAACAATTGTTAAAGATTTCCGTGAACTCATTTAAGAAATATCTCAGAAATGGGCTCATTCATTGCCATTGTATTTAGAGATGTTAGCTTGGTTAATTCATTTAACTAGCTATGCAAGCTAGTTTGCTACTGGACTTTAGCTCACGTTAACGTTAATTTACTATTGCAGGTAAAGGTAAAGTTTCCTGTGTTTGTTCTAAGTATGTTCTCAGGGAGTGAGTGTGTTCTAAGAGAATTATTGGTCGTTGGCTGCAACCTGTTTGGCTTTGTAACACCAGACGGATAGCTTGTGTCATCTTGTAAACTTCATGTTACGTTCTTCACTGATGAACATTAAGTTACATATGTGTCCTGTCAGCTGCTGCTGCCGCCGCCAAACCCCGGCTAGCAACCTTCTGGCATTACGCTCGCGTCGAGCTGGTGCCTCCCTCACCAGCTGAGATCCCCAAGGCCATCGGAGGGCTCAAGGACATCGTCACAGGGTTCCAGTCAGGACGTCTCGGTCAGACCACAGTCAGGGTATGTATATCGAACCAAACGTGTTGTGCATAGTCAATTTGAAGGCACCATCTGATCTCAGTTAAACAGGTGTAGTTGATGCTCAAGGCAATCATGCTGTCAGTTGTTGACAAATTAATGTAATTTTAAACATGTCCTTGGAACCTGTCTAATTATATAGTTGAAACATTGTACTTATGCCAGAGTGCAAATTAGGGAATGACAATTGGGGGTCAACCCTTCTTCAGGGTGTGCAAGGAACCAGGACAGTGCAACGCAGGTGCGTGCTTCAGTCAACTGAAGACTTGCACTGCTTACTTGTTTGTCTAATATAGTATGGTTAATATTCTGCACAACACATACATGGCACAGTGTTTCCCACAGAATTGAATTGTATTTGTGGTGGTAGGTGAAGGGGAGAGGGGCTATTGAACAAACATTCTGTGTCGGGAGTCAATAAAATGAATAGCCTAGTTATACTTGCTTTACACAAGAAGTCGATATTGACAAGTAGCTGTACGTGCTATTCTCAACAACCCAACAGTATTCTAATGTTAGCTTAGGGATACTGCTTCTTATATGCTTGCACATAACTCAATAGGAGGAAGAGAGAGCATTTAAATAGTACAAAATAGAAAATCATTGTGTGGTGGTAAATGTTTATTGTGGTGGGCTTCCACAAATAAGTCATTGTATTGGAAACCCTCTCAGTCAGGGGTACACCATACTGTAGGGTATTACTGATATCTTTATTATGGTTATCGTTCAGAGGCATCATGGGGCTTTCAGATAGGAAGCGGCATACGCTGCGCTTGCCGCAGGGTTAAGTGCAAAATATTAGTTACCACTGCAGGCCACGGTCAACATTGTTAAATTTTGACCGCTGTGTGTGCAGGGTTTAGCTGAGTGGCAACCTGCTGCTTGAGCTTCGCTAAATCATCCATTTGAACTCCGTATTAAACCACTCTGTAACTTTACTTGAGGTTCAAGTGCTAAAGCCATTTAAAGGACAACTCCAGTCTTAGGATGAGAGGGTAAACTTTCGGTGGGCACCAAAATGTCTTCAATCAGAGTAGTTTTAAGTTAGACTGGAATATGCATTTACATCGAAAAAGCATGTGGCGATAGCCTTTGGGGCAGGCTTGCTATGTGGAAGTAAATTGCTACCTTAAGCCACTGACATGGCTCAACATATCACGCTTCTGTGATCAATTTTTAAAATTACTTTGGTTTGTCTGTAGGGGCCCTCTCCACTGTTAGAGTACAGAAAGGGTTCTTTTTATACCTGCCTTATAATTTGATCTTGTTTTAATCAGAATTTTTCAGGGGATTTTTCTTTTGGAAAATGACAAGCAATGACAAGTTTGAATGGTGGCCGTCTCGCTTCCCCCTAGCGCCTGTGAGCGGAAAAACCACCCTTGCAACTGTAGGCCGGCGGGCCGACGGCCTCAGTGTCAGGAAGTATAACGAGTGTAACGAATTGCTTTACTGCATTCAGATACAAGGAAGTTTATTGTCACATGCAAATAGTTACTGGAAGTAAGAAATGCAGTGAAATTATGTCTGGTGTCAGCCTATTTGTGCATTTATGGGGGGGGTAAAAAGTGCAGTAGAAGAGGGGTTTAGTAGATTAAGTGGCAAGGGCTGCATAAGAAAGGTGGGGGAGGATTGGGATTGGGGGGGGGGGGTCACCAACAAGGAGCATCCAAGAGCACAAATACACATACACGCCAGGCACCGGCTAAAAAAAGGTAGCGATGGAGTTTCTCAGACATTCATTATGACAGAGCCAGCGAAAAAGAAGCAAAAACCGAGAAAACAGTAAGGAAATTGCCAATACTGCATAGTTTACCTTTAACTAGCTGATATTTCTGAAATTAAGAACAGTTAAAATTGTTTGAGCAACACTCTTGTATTGAATATTATTCAGGAAACCAATTATCCCACTACCAACAATCTCATCCTAACCAACAAACCCCCACTGTATATTTTTGTGTCTGAGCAAGTGCTGCTGCACACACTAACTAGCTAGATTGGTTGGCTGGCTACTTAAAATGTGCCTCTGTGAATTCTTTATTTTTAATGCACTTCACTATGAGGGGGTGTTTGAGGCGATTGTGCAGTTTACAAATGGAATGATCCAGTTTTACGGTTTGGAAGGTACCAACATATGGCTATGAGAAACATCAGTAACAATCTTGTT
The DNA here is from genome assembly GCF_046254945.1 of Alosa pseudoharengus. Taxonomy (NCBI): domain Eukaryota; kingdom Metazoa; phylum Chordata; class Actinopteri; order Clupeiformes; family Clupeidae; genus Alosa; species Alosa pseudoharengus. The sequence goes on along the minus strand of NW_027468870.1, from coordinate 34,124,579 downwards.
GCTGTTTTACTTGGCTCTGTGATGTCCCATAAATTCTGTATCTTTGGACATAATGCATTTTTTTTTAAATTTGTGACAGGACGCAATGAGGAACGGTTTGGTGGCTACAGAAGTCTTGATGTGGTTCTACATCGGTGAATGCATCGGAAAGAGGGGCATCGTTGGATACGATGTGTAAATTTAGGATTGTCCAATGTCTGTTTATAGTGCTTGTATAAGCCCTCCATGTCCAGTTAAAACCTCTGGTAACACAATAAAGAGATGTATTGTTTAAGAACACTTCTGGCTGCTCCTTCCAATTACAACAGGCATTGTTGTGGCAACAACATATGGTCAGACATTTTGTAGAGAATAGTTTATTGAACATTCACTGATAAAAAGCAACATTTTACAAGTAACAAAAAATGTGCATATCTATGTACAGATCCTAAAGGAAAACAAGTTTCAAAACAGTTTCCAGGTGTGATAAGTATGAGCAGTTAACTCCATGGTATTAACAAGACATGACCTTAAGTGTTCAGGTGAAGATTGACATTTCCAAATTGTCTCGGTTTTCAGACATCGTCTTCACAACACCCCCCAAAAATCGGCGAAACTCCTGCCGCACATCCTCAGGGTCCTCTTCCAAATTAGAGTGAATGAGTTGCAGCTTGCTTAGATTTGGTGCTGCACACAAAACACCAGCATCACAATTTTGCATTTGCTATCTGAAGACAACATTCTCCAAACACAATTTTTGATTATGGTGTTAAGTAGATGCATGTCCCTTCAAGGAGAATTAATACTGTCATAGAGATAATTCAGGAAAATATTGTGTAATACCTCTTGCAAATGACACTAGTCTATCTAGTATATGCCATATTACCCAGTGGTGGAGGAGAAGCATTCACACTGCTTCCAGGCTTGTGATGGACAAGTAAAAGGCACTGATTCTCCCGAAGTCCCTGCGAGGCAACAAATGTTGAGTGCCAGGTCTCTACTTCATTGATATGGCTGGGCACATCATCATTAAACACAATAACCACGCCATTGGAATCCTTCATCAGCGCAGGCCAACAAGACTCAAACCTAGTCCAGAAACGTGGCAGAATATTAAATGGTTAGTTGACGTTTTAAAGCAGCAGAATGGTAGCCTAGAAATCTAGACGCACCCTAGCGACAGCAAATTACATTTGCTTCCAGGGCTAGCAGAATGTAGCCTGGCCTTGGCCTGTCTACGTACTTTCAGTCGATTTCATTTCCCTACAGTACTCTGCGAAGTCAGAGAGTCTGGTTTCCAGGCTAAGCAGAATGGATCTTTGGACAATTCCTACTCACTTGAAGTCTCCTCCACAGTCCCACAATTCCACCTCACAAGAGGAGTCTCTGTCTCCGCTTCCATGGTTCTGTGATTCAAACTCAAGTATCCTATTTGAAAAAAAAAAGGATTGTCGTGTAAGGCTAATACATTAAATCAGTTACAGGACTGGTAAACACGCATGCCGTTTACTTTACCTGACACCTTGTGTTGGACTGTAATCGCCCCCAATAGTCTCCACTGTGTCCGATAAGAAATTGGCTAATACAGTCTTTCCACTCTAAAATGGCAAACAAATAAACTATTCATACAACAAAATTTCAACCAAGAAATGAAACAAATGAATATCCAGGTTAGGCGAACATTAACAATCCAATGTTTGAACAAGAACTAACGTTAACGTCTAACATTAACACCTTGACAACAGTGGGTAATGGTGTTTTAACTGACCTCACTTGGACCGATAATAAGAATCTTTGTCTTGAACATTTTTTGTGTAAAAAAAGAAACCTAGGCGACTAGCATTATTCTATGGGAACCCGCAACGTTGTATCTTTTACAGTCTAGAGCTAGAGGCTATGCGTTGTATCGATAAAGTTTATGTCAACAGACCTAACGTTACGTGCTAGCTACAACGACACACTTCTCTTCCGACAACCTCGTAAAGGAATTCCCTGGATATGCACAGAATGAGACAAATAATTAAGCTAAAAAATAAGACAATATATATCGATGACGTCCAATTAAAATAAATAGGTTAAAGCTGAATAACACATATAAAGGTGTCAGCTATGGCTAACGCTCGAGCAAGCTAAGTTGACTTGCTTGCAACGTCAACAGCATCGTTGCTAAGCAGTAGCCAATGGGCGCGGCGAAAAAACACGAACAGTGTAAAGTCATTTTTGCCTTCAAATATTAGATTCGCAATAGGGTTCAACAACCCATGATCAGAGCCCGTAGACATTCTCTGCCATGATGTGATAAATGCTATTAAAGCGATTGTTTCTAAAAAATAAAAAATACATACCACACACATACCAACCAGACACAGTGTCTTTCATTTGAATTCAATGTAGGATTTCTTGTCAGTATGCCTGCAGATCGACAGAACTGGCCGTTACTCCCAGCAGGGTGCACTGTTACCTTACACCAAACAGAGCCGTATATAGGCTCTGACACCAAAGATCCTTGATTACTAGCTCCGCTTTAACCCTCTCTGCTTACACAATTTAGTCGGTGCCCGTCTACGGATATTAGACAGGCTCTGACATTATCTGATTTAGTCTTGCGAAACAGGTTATCAGGTTCAGTGCAGGAGCTGCATGTTTAAATGTAGTCAGTGGATTTTGATGGCAGTAATTGTTCCTGTGCATGTTGATAGGCCTGGTTTGTGTAGGGGGTGTTTATGCATTTGTTGATGATTAAGATGGGTAATTTACTGGCAATGCACCATTACGATTAAAGCAGAAACAACATTCAGAGAACAATAATCTGAATTAACCCAATTATAATTTAAGGGAGGCCTTAAGCTTTAGAGTAGTTTTACTTTCTGTGTATGTTTTACTCGAGTGGTTGGTGAGACAAAAGCAGGAACCAAAAATAGTATTTAAAAACTTTATTAAAATATAAATGGGTTATTTGGATGAAAAAATGTTATACAGTAGTGAAAAAGGACTTTGTTCTGATAAATATAGGTTTAGTGCTCAAACATATCCAATTAAGAAAAATACTTGCATTTGTAGAAAGATACCTCACAAAGGTTTGTAAAATGAAAGGCCTCTCTTAATCAGAGGCCAAATAATTAAAAATGGTAATGGTATCCAACATGACAGCAATCGTAATATACTGGTTAAAAGGTAACAAAATTGAACAAAGCACAAGTTTAAAAATAACATGCAAACACGTTTTTTGTTCGTTTATACATTGACACATTTCACTTTTCACTGCAAAATGAATAAACTGTATGGAGAGCTCATTTAAGCTGGCAGATTTTGACCGAAGTTCCCACTCCAAAGCCTGGGTAGAGTGCTTCAGTGAAGGCCGTCTCGAACCTGTGCAGTAGGGTCATGCCTTCCCCAATGCTGTAGAACGCCAGAACGCCTGCCTTGTGATCCAGGTAGACGCCTATCCTGGGTGAATGGGGCGCACTGATGGCCTTGTCTACCCGGTTGTGCCAGGCTGAGTAGCCCGTGTCGGAGCACAGAAGGCTCCAGGATTTGTCATTGTATCCCAGCAGACAGAGGGAGCCTTTGCCTTTGCGGCTGATGCCCTTGTAGGCCACGCCCATGGAGAACTCTCCGCTCCACTCGATCTCCCAGTAGAAGCGGCCGCCGGACAGGGCCTCGCGACACAGCACCTGGGCGAAGCTGTCGAACCTCTCCGGGGTGTCGGAGTACGGCTGCAGGTCCCTGGTCCTGATCACCTTCCTGTTGCTCTCAGACAGATGAAGCTCCTTGTAGGCCGTGTGAGGGTCCAGTCTGAGCTGGCAGAAATCTGCAAAGACAAAATACAATACAGGGAACATGAAGATGGAACACTGAAACAAAACAAAAACAAACCAAACAAAAAAAAGCTGCTGTGTTTATGGAATTATGATTACAACTGGAATTGAAAAATAGGATTAATTGATAATGGATGAAAATTGTGATGGATGGAGACAGATTGTTTTTGACTTGGTGATTTACAGAGACACAAAATGCAAAGAAGGTACTTACATTTCAGAAACTCAGACCGGGTCTTTGGTTCTGGGGGTACAGCACTGTCCACGACTATGTCTTGTCTGACTATATTGTGAAGAAATGGTTTTATTATTGCTTTTGATAGATGCTGTTTCTGATATTTTTACATTATTGTCATTATGTGAGCATGCAACAATTTGTAGATGTTATAGCCTTAAAGCCATAACTTACCTCTGGAGCTTCTTTCTCTGGTGCGGTTTTGCATTGTGTACACAGGAACTTCATTTACTGTCATTCAATAAAAAAAAAAGTTACTGATCAAGAAGGGGGTTCACACTAAGATCACATAACATCTGAAAGTTTACCGACATTCTTAGGTGTCCATTACATTTGAGAATTTAAATTGTGTTGACACAGGGTCTGGATTATTTTGTCAATTTCCTTCTTTATTTATTTAACCTAGTCATTTGGACTGTTGATATGTGCAGCATGCACCAGTTCAAGAGTCCAGGTTGTCAGTATTTGTCTAGGCTATCCTGGTTTAACATCAACATGGGGCAAGACACTAGTGGTGCAGTTCTTACCAGACTTGGAGATCTTGAGAAGCTCCTCTTGGCCGAGCTCCTCCAGTCTCTCTTTTATCGCCGCCACGGCTTTCCTGGCCGCTCCAAACGAGAAGTCTGGATTGAGGGAGACTCTTGGCACAAACCCATCATCCGTAGGGGTGCAAAGATAGTTGAAGTTCTACCATAAGTGAATAAAAAGGACAAACCGTTATATGACAGTGTTGTGCCATCAGTCAGACTGGAAATTAGATTTTTGAGATACATGATACTTGTATGTGTAGAGATGCCTTTGTTCCCACTCTACCTGTAAGAAATGGATGTGGTCATCCGTGCTGTACAGCTGCTTGAGTCCAGTCTCCTTCTTCTGCAGTTCGGCGATCTCCTGCTCCAGACGCTCCATCAGGCCCTCAGCCTGGCCGAAGGCCGCCCTCTCGTTTATGTTGATCAGCTTGGTGACCTCTGACCTCATCCTCTCGATGGAGGTGATCATTTCGTCAAACATCTTCTTGCTCTCGGCCATGGCTCTCTGAGCAGAGCTCTGAAAAACACAAGGCCCCACACCTTTCACTAAGATGACCCTTTTGACCTCACCGTTGTATCAACAGGTACTCCAGTACTACAGTATCACACACTGTTTGCAGGTTAACTTTGCCCTGTGTGGGCATGCATTCTGTCCACTGTATAGTTATCTCTGTTTCTAATTGTGTAGTTGTAGCATTAGCAAACATGAGTTTCTGTGGTAGTTGGGAGCTGATAGTGTCGGGTTTAACCTTGAGATATGTGATTTGTGTCTGTGGAACTTTGATAACAGACACTCTTTATGGATAAAATTTGGCTACCTCCTTGAGTGAATTTTCCATTTACCTTGAGGGAGTCCACAGCAGTCTTCAGCTCCTCCAATTCTTTTGTCCTCTGCTGGCATTTCTGCCGAATTTCAGATTGGGACACACCAAGGAGTTTCTATTGAATAAAACCCATTGAAATAAAAACATTAGATATTGTTTAGGCATCTGTGCATGTAGGAGTTTCTTGGATGTAGGACAGTCAAAGTCCATTGTACTCTCTAGATCTATCCCCCACCTATCGTAAAGCTGTCTTCTCTTCAGTTGTTTCAGTGCATTTACAGTGCTGGGAAAAATATTCCCCAGTGGCCTAATTGTGTCTTTTTTTAATCAGCAGCGCTGAAGGGACCTGCTCAGTATGTGTGGCATTATCTCAGGAGATGGAGGGAAAAGAAAAGAGAGGAGGCGGAATCCGAACAACGCGAGGAATGCAAAAAACTACCGCGGTCCAACCGGCCTGTGGAGAGACATTTCAAGGTGCACACGTCCCAGTCTTCAGCCAACACAGAGGGGCTTTAGCGCAACCTTTAACCAAGCCCACCGAACCATTCTTCAAGATAAGCTTGAGGAATGTGGGGAATCTGGGGAGGGGGGATAAAAGGAGTGTGTGTGTGTGTGTGTGTGTGTGTGTGTGTGTGTGTGTGTGTGTGTGTGTGTGTGTGTGTGAATGTGTGTGTGTGTCAGTGACTGAGAGAAAGAGAATTAGGAAGAGGGGAGAGAGAGTGTAAGAAAGACAGACGTGAGACTTAGGTCTCTTAATCTGGGATTTGAGAAAAACCAGGCCCCTATTTATCAAGTGATGAAAAATATAAAGCCTTGTCTTTTGTATTGGACTAATTGCTATGAAAACCTTACTGGGGTATTGCATGTATTTATTTTCCCAACTACTTACTAATAAGCCCTATCCAATGTGATTCAAATTGGCTAACATCTTGTGATGTTGTTTTTTGGAGATGAAAGAACAAAAGGAGGTCCACCCATCCGCCAGACTAGGTCTTTGTGCATCTCACTAGGTGGTTTGGTTTGATATGCCCCCCACCCCATCGGCGAGAACAGCTGTGGGATCACAGGACTTCGAGGAGTTTTCATTGCACTAATTATCAAGACATTCCTCTGGCCAGAGGAAATCAGCAGAGCGCATGTTTTTTAGCCATACATGCTTGCTGAGGTGGGTGATGGCTTTGACAAGGGCTTAAGCACTACGTTGTTTTTTTCTCTCACAGTGATAGTGGGGGGTTGGGAAGTTGACTCTCCTGCATTCCTCTATCAAGGCCTAATCTCACAACTCTGATATCTTTCTCTCTGAGAACTTTCTCTCCCTCCACTTCAGCTATTTCAAAGTAGGAGAGGAGACCAGGGACAGGACAATATATCATTAGTCACTGTGAACACTCCCAGTATCAGTAATACATTCTGAGCAGCTCTCTCACAGTGTGTGCTCTTGACCTACCTAATATTCCCTCCCTTTTTCAAAGTTGTTTACCCTCCCTCTCTGAGTCTATTCAATTTCATTCTTAATTTAATCAGAACTTTAATCTTTTAATCAGAACTTTTAAACATTGGTGCTCACAAATGTAATGATCTGCAAATTTAGATCTCATATTAGATCAATATTTATGGACAGACTTTATATCCATTCAATTCAATACAATTCAATTAAAATCCCTTAATTTATACCCTAGCCTAGGGGCAATAGGATAATGACTGCAGGACAAGATAAAAGAACATCCAACATTTATCTTGAATCATGTAAAATGTTTCTGACTCACATGCAATGTTGTGTGACTAAGTACATGGCAGGAGTTCCTGAAAAGAGGGTGGCTCGCCTCGCACTCACCTGTTTCTCGCTTCTCTCTGCCTCAGCGGACACAATGTCGTGACCCTTGTGCTCGCTGACCGTACAGATGGCACAGATGCACATCTGGTCAGTGCGGCAGAACAGCTCCAGGCTCTTCTGGTGCTGTGGACAGATCTTGCGGTCCAGGTTGCCCAGCTCGTCCACCAGCTTGTGCCTCTTGAAGGTGGCCGACTCATAGTGAGGCTTCAGGTGCTTCTCGCAGTAAGACGCCAGGCAGTTGAGGCACGACTTGATAGCCTTCAGCTTCTTGCCCGAGCAGTAGTCGCAGGGCACGTCGGCAGGCCCCGCGTAGCTGTTGGCCGCTGGCAACGGTGCTTGGGCGACCAGGTTGAGGCCTGTCTTCTTGATCTTCTCGGCCACCTTAGTGAGAGTAGCGTTTGGCCGGAGCACTGGTCTCTGGGTGAAGGTGATCCGACACTGGGGGCATATGTAGATGCCAGTGTAGTCTGCCTCGTTCCAGTAGCCACTGATACAGTCCATACAGAAGCTGTGGCCACAGGGAATAGCCACAGGGTCCTTCAGGAGCTCCACACATAAGGGACAGCTGAAGTAATCCGGGGACATGGGTTCGGCCATGCTGCGTACTCCTTTTCCAAGTCACACACACACGCACCTGTCAGGTTGTGAAAGGCAAAAAAATGGAAGGAATCTGACTGAGTCAGTGAGAGAGTGAGAGAGCGAGGGAGAGAGAAAGAGAGAGAGATGGCTCCGAGCCTGCTAGCCTTGGGAGAATGCAATGACGCCAGCCAGAGACAGGACCTACTTGTCTTTCTGAATTCCACAGGTTATTGATTGAAAGCAGACAGAGCCCTCCCCCTTTTTTCTCGGCTCTGGTGGAGTGGGTTGAGCGCAGCCCCAGCGGAGATAAACAGGTCGAGCCAGGGCTGCCAGAGTCTTAAAGGAGCGGGAGAGTGCGGGGGAGCCAGAGAGAGAGAAAGACAGAGAGGGGCGGAGTGACCGGGGAGAGAGAGGAAACGAAGAGAGAGAGAGAGAGAGAGAGAGAGAGAGAGAGACATAGAGAGAGAAAAGGCAGGCAGGCAGACAGCCTGAGAATGAATGAATTGTAGTAGTAAAGGGACTTGAGACAGGGCTAAGTGTGCCAGCATAATGAAATGCAAACAAGATTTTTTGGGTCGGCTTTTCCTGTGCTTAGCCGAGCCTATCTAAACGTGTGCTGGAAGCCAACACGATTTCGCACTGGTTAAACCCAGAGAGTCTGCAACCTTGTGTTGTTAATCATTATCCACTGTTTGCATTTGCTTTTCACTTTTGTTTATCATGGTCGGAGATACAATCAAATATCTTTGTATTTATCACCCTCTTTGTATTTATGTCCAAAACTTGCTGCCATTTTAGGGTGTTATTCTTTTGCCTTCTCAGTTGCCCCTTGGTCTCCTTGAACAGGAGCTTTTTTATTCTTATTTGTGCTTAAAATGTCCTATACTGACGAGACCACCAGGATGCACTGTGGCACATTGTAATTTACATGTCACATACAGCAAATATGGGATCCGGCTGAGTAGGGCTTGTTCTGACTGTAAATACCATCTGAGAGACGTTTTGCTGTTGCTGGTTTAACTTGTTTGGTGAGCTTTGGAGTGCAAGTGTGTGGAAAAGGAAAGACTGGATCTGTCATAGTTACATAGATACTGTACATATATACATGACCTTTGTCAAAGATCAAAATGTGAAATAAAAGTTTCAACATTTTGGCCAAAGATAAAGTAAAGAAACACAGATACACATTCTGTGAAATATTATCAAGATGACGTGTCATAAACATATGACTTTCAAAACATGTTTTTCCATCATTGTCATGAAGTAGTAAGCAAAACCACATACCTCCCTAATGCATCAGAGACCAATTTAGTTGTAATGTTCATTGTCTCCACATTGTGTTGTAAGTGTAGTTGATGTAACACCACCTGGATATAGCACAAAAATAGAAGTGTGTAATAATTGTATTTAATTTAATATGTATTTACTATTTACATACTTTATTTAATTTAATACAACTTTATGCTTTATAGATTTAAAGATCCATTTTTAAAGCTTGAATATTTATAGATAGTCAAGATAGTCAGATTATTATGTTGGATTCAGCATTTTTTCCTAATCCAATGTGCCACGCCTTGTAGTAGTGGTGAGCACACCTTAGAGGCTTGAAGAGTACAGTATCACCTCTCATACACATTATGAACCTTTTCAGAGCATCTATCAGTTTCGCCATCATTTTCCCCTCATTTGCATTTCTATAGATGCTCCTTTTCTGGACGTTAGGATCAAGCGAACCTAAATGGCTACCATTGCCCTTGTTTAAATGTTTCATCTCCAAGTGAGATAGATCAGTGTATGTAAAGGCCTTTAGAAATCAGAAAAAGGTGCTATGTATGTGTAATTGTCACTATTCACTATTTACAGTTTAGATTAATAAAAATGATAGGACTAGGGATTTTTAGATGTCTCTTTGAATATGAACCAATAAGCCTGTGGAAAAGCCTCTGGGGTCTTCCCAACTGTAATATTTTACAGTACATTTAATCAGAAGGGTAAGTTGTATTCATGATGACTCCTCCATAAGGTGAGGCCAAAGTTATTGTAAGCTCAGTCACTTCCTTTATTTCTGGAATGTCGTTCTGTTATAAATCAAACATGAGGAAACACTAGTGTACATACTTTAACAGAAACCTGTTAGCACCTATGCTCTCTGACTGGTTGTGCAAGCCTCGCCGATGTCCTGCCTCCCCTCGTATCTTACATTACCACGTAGAGAGTTTCGCCTCGCTCCATATTTGGTCCTGTTTCTGATAAGCTGGTTTCTCTTTCCTTCCTTTTTTCTCAGCTGTTTTGATTTGAGCCTCGGAGAAGCAGGCCAATCCGCACTTACACATTAACCACCTTGATGAGGGGTGTGGGCTGACAGAGGCTAGAGTTCAGCCGCGGCTAAACACACAGACTCCATTTCCATAAAAATGAGCTAAAAGGGGTTGGAGTGGACACTGTAGACTGGACACCGAAACCCTCCACCCTTTGTCCACTCTGCTCTGTAATACTGTGCTTATTTTATGCTCTGCATCGTCTGCAGCACACCGCCCACCGAAGGGCAAGCTTCATTAAACAGAGTGGAGGTGAAGGACTGTGTGTGTGTGTGTGTGTGTGAGAGAGAGAGAGAGAGAAAGTGTGTGTGTGTGCGTTGTGCTTGGTGGAGTGTGGTACGTTACCATGAGAAAGAGCATAAGTGGACTCTCTCAATGCAGAAGTCAAGAGCAGGGCTGTGCCCATGCGATTGGTCAGTGAGTAGAGACAAGGTATTTACAAGCGGTTCCCTTAAACAATGGATACCTTTGTTGGCCTTGGCCGGGACAGAGAGAGATTGTGTGTACGTGCATTTGTGTGTGTGTGTGTGTGAGTGAGTGCATGCACACGTGTGCTGCACATATTGGATACCACTGCAGGCATTTTAGGGGGTGTGGTGAGATGAAAGGTACCACTGTGGAGACAGGGACAATAACAGTTGGGGGGGGGGGGGGTATATGGTGCCACTAATATGTATGGTCCCATGCATCATTTGATCTAATATACTGTATCTACCATCATCCACTCTTGTAAGCCCACATAAATTAGTTTTGTTTTGATCATTTGGCACTGTAAAACCACTGTTGGGACTGCACAGCTACTGCATGTAATACTGAAGTACAGGGAAAAGTTCAGCTGTTTGGCAAAAGCATATCTGTCAGCAGGCTGACAGTCACAACTGTAACTGTGTGTGGGATTTGAAGTGCATTTAAAGAACAGTCCCACCCAGACCTGAGTCAGATTCATAGTGCTTCTGATGGCCTAAGGCAGGGATCACACTGGCCAGTGTAACGCAATGCAACACAACATAACGCTCAGACCATAATAAGTTCTATCTTGTTCCTAATAAACACAAATGGTTTCCCTAAACTGACAATTGAATACGCTCGCGTTGCGCTTTGAACCAAGTTGAACCAAGCTTGTTCAACGCTAGCGTTAGAGAACAATATCTATCTATCTATCTATCTATCTATCAATAGGAAAGTGTGATCTCTGCCTAACAGAATAATCCTACTGTGTGTTCAGTTTACTACTGAATTCAGATACAATACTAATAGAGAGACATCGTATTTGAAAAAGGCTACTCGTCAAAGACCAGTGGCGGTGTGGTGGGAACAAATTAACCATTGACCAAAGCACAGGTACATGAGGTAGGCTGCTTTTTATACAGTTCATCTTGTATGTCAGATGTACTGTGTAACCTGAACACCTTGTGATGTTTTATGGCAGTGTCCTGTGAAAAAAACAACTGGCTGCTTTTCCACGGTGCATTAAATAGACTCTTTAAAATGTAGGTCAGATGGTTAAGAAGAGCAGTGGAAAAAAAAGACATTAACCTGAATTCTTGGTCCAGGTGTGCCATAGTGTAGTTGTATGAGATTCCTAATGTGTTTTTTATGCACAAATACAGGGTTTAACGCAAGGAACATTTCTGTGCCTGCAGTCACCAGAAACTTACCAGAAGTCGTCCTATATAATTATCTGATTATCTATTTCCAAATCCTAAATGGTCTGGCCCACATCTGAAATCAGACACAGTGCCTGGGAACTTTAAGGCCTGGCAAATACTTTCTGAGGGTGCAATTATTCATCTGCTATGACGGTGACAACAGTATTTCATAATGCATGATGTCACTTTCTAATTTCTATAAGCACATTCTTTATCAGCAACAGCTAACAGACAGCTACTCTCAGTTCCCGCATGCATCAACATAAAACATTAAATCTACTCTAAGTGTGGAAAGCCATATTCTACACATACTTTCATTTGAAAAGAATGTTTCAGAGAGCACTATAGCCTCTCTTTGCAATTACACTCCACCGTGCACAACTCAAAAATCAAACCAGCATGTGATCGTAAATCCTGTCAGCCAGTGCAGCTGTCACAGACGGTTTACAGAGACTGCACTGCCGACCGTTTGCAGTCATGTGAAGGTGGGATGCCCCCCCCCCCCCTCTCTCTCAGCGGAAAGTTCTCCTCAGCAGGCCCCCTTTGACCTGACATTATCAGGCTTATCTGGCCTGGTCACATTCCTGTCAGAATTTTTGTTTTAACTGGTGAAACTATAGATCTGGCAGCCATCTTGGCAAGAAAGAATTTCAAACTTGTGATGGGGACAGGGAAATGAGGAGAGAATAAAAGATCTATTGATGAGTGACATGCAGAAGGGGTGTCATTATTGAAAGGCCATTCCATTGTATTACATGATTTGAGGTTTTGGATTCTTACCAAAACAAATGCACTTATTTGTCTCTTGCAGCTGGATAATTTCAGTCTCGCTCTGTCCTGCCACACAAACACAAGTTGAATGTGTAATCGCAGGAATGGTGAGGGGGAAATGTGCTAATTAAAAAGTTGATTATTTACTATTTCCATTTACATGACATTGCAAGCACCCATTTGAATTTACTACACGTATTTTCCCTAAAAATTCCAGTTGCTCAGTAGAGTATGCTTAAGTGGATGCATGCCTCCAAATTGAAACAAACATTTACCTGCCTCATTCACAACGTAACACTTGTAAAACTCCACCATAGGGCTGAGAGTGCTTCAGGTCCTGGAACTCACACCTCAAACATTCCTCACCTTTTGCCAGTATCTGGAGAATCATTTCTTTGGATTCTCACACATGAAATTTGCATTGAAGATTTGAATCATTCTTTCCCCCATTCTTTTATGTTATAAATTGGACAAAAATTCCTCATTTGGATGTGCTTTTGCTCTTTTTTAAAATACAAAGAGCCCTTTCAGTGTTTCCTCCTTCCATTAATTTACACTGCCCTCGGCTCTCCTGTGCCAGGGGGTCATGCTGTGCGGGAGACTAAGTGGGCATCCATCATTATGCTCTGAGCTCTGTTTTTGCACCCCCCCCCCCCCCCGGATATAAGGTCATGCAGGAGAACCTAGCATTAAATTAAATGTAATGGCAAACCCAACACTAATCTATCTTCCTGATGCCTAAAAGCTCAGAGGCTGTAAAAGGAGACACGTCAATGCTTTGCATAATTATTTGGATATTTAAGTGTTTTTGTGTTTGTGTCTGTGCTCCAATGGACTTTGAGATTGAACATGTAGAAGAGGAGCTTTAGTATTTTGTAGTTTACAATGCAGAATATCACATGGGAAGTGATGTAATGCATATGAAGGTTCCTGTAATGTAAACATCATCGATATTTATAGCAACACAGTATGGTTTTGTGCAAGGCTGCCATCCACTCTTTGTTTTTCTCATGGATCCAGCTTGGAGCTCTGTCCTCTTGTTCAACAACTAAATTGTCAAAACAAAGTTGTGTCCTGAGATCACACATTTCATGCATTCTTTTGTGCTGCCATATTCGCGCTCACTCACGCTGGCTGTCATTTTCCTCTCTCTCACTCACCTCCAGTGCCATAGCCACACCTCCGTGCCCTCCCTTCCCTCCCTGTCGTTGACTAGTTTCTGCTTAACCTGTTTAGCGTCCCTCCCTGTGAAGTCTATATAACTGCGGGCGGTGTCACCTGCCGCTCACTCGACTTATAACGCTTCAAGCAAGCCACAACCTGCTGACCGTTCACTGACCCAGATTGCCAACACAAAATCAATAGATGTCGGCCGACCAGGATATCTGTCACTTGTGCAAGGAGGACCTGCGGGACCCTGTGTCCATCCCATGTGGACACATCTTCTGCTCCATCTGCCTGAAGACCTACTGGGACCATGCTGACCACACGGGCACCTACATGTGTCCCCAGTGCCGGGTCACGTACAACAAGAGGCCCACGCCGCGACGCCTCCACTCCTCAAACTCCCACTCCTCCTCACGCCATTCCATGTCCAGCTACCAGGCCACCGAGCCTTCGCCCCCAGCCCCGCCGTCCCCGGATTACAACTACGCCGGCTCCCGCGACGTGGGCTGCGACATTTGCATCGGCCGCAAGCTGAAGGCCGTTAAGTCCTGCCTCATGTGCCTGGCGTCGTACTGCGAGAAGCACCTGAAGCCCCACCACGAGAACGCCGCCTTCAAGAGGCACAAGCTGGTGGACGAGATCGGTCATCTGGACCGCCAGATCTGCCCGCAGCATCAGAAGGGGCTGGAGCTCTACTGCCGCACTGACCAGATGTGCATCTGCGTGCTGTGCACGGTCAAGGAACACAAGGGCCACGACATGGTGTCCGCCGAGCAGGAGAGAGCAGATATGCAGGTAGGACACGTTCACAACTCGCTGGTTTTGTCAATAATTTGGATCTTATTTACATGTCTGTCCATGCTAATGATTAACGTGGTATTCTTCTTGGAGTAGTTCTGGTTATTTATTGTAGTTTTATGAACCTGGCTATCTCATGGCACTATGCCCTATCGACTTTAAAGCTTAAGAGAACTTCCTGTTATACTCAGATTGATTGGTAACCATAGTATCGGCCAAGCCCGTAGAACAAACATGCCTTACTATCAGTAGGCCCCACCCAGAAAGGTTAAGACGTTAATAGATGTGTGTGGTCCAGAATGCACTTGAAACTAGATAGCATTTGCACTGTTGCAACACATAATCTACAGCTGCAATACCCTTGGTCTGCTACACATTTGACATTGTGTTTCAAAATGCAGACTTGTAGATACAGTATAAAACTCTTTTTTAACAGCAGGATATATCTCTGGGATATCTTGGCCTTACCATGCTGACGAGAGGACACCAGCTCCTCTAGTTCTGAGCCTGCTTGTTTTCATCACTGTAACAGCTCTTGTGACAGCTCAACAAAAACATGCCACTCACGATTGTTTGTGTTAATCCCCACAGCAACGTCTAGGTGCCACGCAGGCAGAAATCCAGGAGAAGATTCACGACCGGGTGAAGCAGATGGATGAGCTCAAGCAGGCTGTGGACTCTCTTAAGGTAACAAGGACATGCACAGAAATTAACATGATTAAATACATATTAATACTTAAAAACGTATTAAATATTCATTAACGTGTCATACTGATTTGCACTCCAATATTTCACTGAGCGATTTTTCCCACATACTTCCAGTGACTAAAATAATAGAAAAGTATTTGAAGAGTTATTATGAAGGAAGCTCACAAGCAGGCCAAAATAGAATTCCCTTCAAAAGCTCTTCTACTTGTTGTGCACTACAATGGCCGGAAATTCTCCTGTACTAACTCCATGTCCTCATTCCCCCCCCCTCCTCCGTGCAGCACTCAGCCCAGCGGGCCCTGCAGGAAAGCGAGAAGCTCTTTGGGGACATGCTGCGCTCCATTGAGAGGATGCAACAGGAAATGAGCAAGCTCATTACGTCCAATAAGAAGGCGGCGCTCAGCAACGCTGAGGGCCACATGGACAGGCTCACCCACGAGATTACGGACCTGAAGAGGAGGGACAACGAGCTGACCGCGCTGTCACGCACCGAGGACCACATCCATTTCATCCAGGTGACTGACCCTCCTGTGCACCAACCAACACAAACATTACAGTTGAACTGACTCTGTGACTGACTTATGTTTGCATTAAGACTCAAGGCTCCTTTAAAGACCCATTAATGATAATGAATTATCATTAAATTGGTTGCACAATGGAGCAAGCAGTGTTTCGCTTTTCTTGTCTCCTTCTCTAAATTGGATTAAGACTCATAACAGGAGACGATAGCAAATATGCGCAGGTCATTTTTTCGTCCAGTTTCATTAAATGCTGTGTCCTTCTTTGCTGGTGCAGAGCTACCACATGCTCATCGCCCAGACTGATGCGGAGGAGCTGCCCAGTGTCAGTGTGAACCCCTACTTCTCATTCGGCTCCGTCACCAAGGCCGTGTCCGAGATGAAGCAGCACCTGCATGAGTTCAGCAATGAGGAGCTGGTCAAAGTGGCCAAGACAGGTAAGGCTGACCGGTACTTTCATATATCCATTGCTGTTTTCTGGAGCTGGACTGACTGAGACTATTTGATGTATTTTGACATTTTTACAGTTGTTTTACTCTATAAAGGCTTATTACTGACTCTTAATTGTTTTCCATTTCAGTGAATAAAATGCCATTCTGTCAGCTGGAGGAGCGCGGCAAGAAGAGGAGGACAATGAAATGTAAGTTTCATGGAGATTAATATGGGTGACCTCCCCTGATTTTCATTGTGGAGCTGGATTGAATGTTGGACTGGCTTTTCTGAAACGCGGGTGCCAGATTCAAAACATTCTTGAGTGGTTGCTAGGCAGTGTCTGCCGTTCCTCCACCATAATATCACCTTTTGTGTACTGATATTCATCCAGTTATCCACATACGTTAGGAACCATTTTCAAGTTGTTGTTTTTCATTTTGAACTAGCCTCTTTCTAAATGACGCTCGTCTCCTGAGTTAAGCAATTAGGAGACATTTTGAAACTGGTTGGCACATATAAAGGATGCCTGCTGTTTGTCAGTTGCTCAAGAGGCATTCATATCTGCACTGCTGGAGACAGCCAACTGGCAGGCAGCATCTTACTCTGCATTTCACAACCCTAGAAGCCTGTGTCATTGATTATTTTTGTTTCCATTAAATAATGTAATTAAGACTGTCACTATGGTTACACCATAAGAATTTAAGTAGTTTAAATCTTCATTCATGTTTTATGTTCAGAACTCCATTGTTTATAATAATAGGGATGGTTCTTGCAGTTCATAACGCACTGAAAATTCTGTCTTCGTTGCCTAATTATCTTCTCATTTCTTGTCTTAGCTGATGAAGTTCAAATGTACAAGAGCCCAAGCCAGCAGCCTCGGAGCAGAGATGAGTTTCTGCAGTGTGAGTAAATGTGTGTTTTTTTAAAGCGTAGCCTGTGAGATCTCTATCTCACACACCTCCAGCCATGATGTGATTTATGAGCGCCCTTTGGTCAGGGTCAAAGTTCAGCGAAACAATGGTTACAATAATGACAAGGACGAATTCTGTGGTGTGCTGTTGAGTTTATAGAAGAGTTTGAGTTTTAAGGTGTGGATTGACCAAGCCCATAATTTTTTTTCGATTGAAATGTGTCAAAAAAGACAGAGGACAGCAGTTTCTGTCCATCTGGGAGCAGATGTTAGGAGGGAGTGGCCCTGCAGCATTCCTTAGATAGCCAACTGGGTGTGCGTAAGTTACTGAGCATGCTAGCTCTGTTGGTTGAGTGGGAGAGTATGCATATTTAGGCAGGGAGGACCTTCCCATAACTTAAGCAAAATGAAGAAACCACACGATTGTCTGGTAATTCCATCATATTTCATGTTGGCTATTAGTTATTGTATTCACTAGACTCTAATTACTTCAACAATTTTTGGAATGCTGAACCACTGCCAGCATTTTAGTCAGTCAATTAGAATACTCTTCAGTCTGATTTGTATGTATCTACATACAGTACATACACTAGACCATATAGACTTTTAACTTAGAAAGTAAGAGTTGAACTCATCCATAAGTACTGTGGGCATGTAGACGCATTGTCGGATTCAAGCTTGTTTTTGACAATCCCGGCCTTCTAGATCAGAGACGCTCTCGTCAATCCTCGGGACAACTGAAAATGTCCAACCAACTTTGACCTGCAGAAGTGGACAGACCCATCTGATAGGCAGGTGACACTCACAGTTGTTGTTGTCTGCTGTCGTTGTCTGCTAGTCCACTCCCAAGGGTTATAGTCTTTCTGTTTTCTGAGTCTCTTCCCGTGAAAACTTTGAGGTTGCAGCAGTCATTTGGCCAAAGCATTGAACGTTGCATAAAGTCTTATGACAGGCCAAATGACAGTTTGTGGCCTTTCAGTTTTGTCTGTTAGATTTGGTGGCTGGAGGGCGGATTTAGAGTTGCCCTGGTGGTTTTGGTTATTGGTTATTATGGTTTGTGGAGTTTCTAACCTGAGATTTAAAACCTAATATTTCCAGTGGCCTAAGCAAGCTGTGGGTGTGCTGGGATGGGAAATGTTTACACTAATGGAACGGGAACGTTCCTGTTGAGAAGCAAAATAATCTAATTTCTCTCTACTTTTGTTTTCTCTCATCCTCTAACAGATGCCTGTCCGCTCACACTGGACTCAAGCACGGCCTACAGACAACTCTACCTGTCACGGGGGAACAGGAAGGCCACTCTGAAGAGAGACCCCCAGGCGTACAGTGACAGTGCTTCCCGGTTTGACTGCCTGCCTCAGGTGCTCTGTAAGGAGGCCCTGTCCGGCGGTGCGTACTACTGGGAGGTGGACTGGAGCGGAGAGGGCGCCTCCATCGGGGTCACCTTCAAAGGCATTAAGCGGACGGGCTACGGCGACTCCGCCCGCATCGGCTACAACCGCAAGTCCTGGAGCCTCTTCTGCTCAGACTCCAGCTACTCAGCCCGCCACGGCAAAGAGCAGAACGAGGTCAACGCGCCCTACTGCGCCCGCATCGGGGTCTTCCTCGACCACTCTGGAGGAACCCTCTCCTTTTACAATACAGAGTCCATGGCGCTTATCTATCAGTTCAAGGCCACCTTCAGTGAACCCGTTTACCCTGGTTTCTGGGTCTGGTATGAGTCAGCAATAACACTATGTCAACTGTAAATAAACAGTTACTTTATTATATGTGAAATTAATTTGATTTGATTATAAATCAATTGTATCATTTGTATTTTTTTGTTTTTGGTAAAACAAATGCATATTTGCATCTGTGAAGTAAGTTACTAACACAGTGATACATACTTCTTATTGAAATATCTGATCTATTATTTGTGGTCAGAAAATAAAATGATCTAGATTTAATCATATGTTGATATTTTAATCCTGTGAATAGATTATATGAAGAACAAATAAAGTGAACTTGTGAAAATGGCAGCCATGTACATGTGCATATTACTTTAATAAAGTTACTTGTTTAAATATAAAGCATTGTTTCATATTTATATTCAATATAGGCTACGTTGTACATCGTATTAGAACAAACATTCTGTCTAGGATTGTCTTATAGGGAAATAAGGGATAACTTACACTACGGGTCTTAATCAGGGCAGCAGTTTTCAGATTACATTATGTGCTTACATAATTGTAAAAGGGTTCTTGACTTGTAGAAAGAAATGGCTGATCTTCATGCAATATCTACATTCCCCATTATCAGCAGCCATTCATCCAATGTCCCAAAGGCACATTCTGTTTACTAATCTGATATAATTTTAAAAGGCTAACTGAGAATACATTGGAGAACCCTTTTGCAATTATGTAAACACATAATATAATCTGAAAACTGCTGCCCTGATTAAAAAGACAATGCAACTGATCTCAGATGGTATTCTAGATCAGTGTAGCTATGCATGGAATCCATTCATCTTGCATACCACTGTACTACCACAAATTATGTTGCAAGTTCAGCAACTCTACCCCAAAGGAAAATGCCGCTTCCATCACAGGTGGAAAACTAATTAGCTGGTTTACCTGAGTTGTAGGCCTACTCATTAGAATGGGCTGCTTTAGTGAATGAATGAACACAATTTTTGTAGGTGTTATTTTCTGAAGCAAGCTGGTCTTGCATAGACATCTCTGTTGGGACAAAAAACGAGTTGAAAATCAGCGTAGGCTGGTAGCTTTTTTATCTTTAGGTCTAAGATGGTTTGATACCAGCTCATGCTCGTGTCACATGCTGGCCAGTCTTATCGAGCTAGTCATCATGTAGGCTATCTTATGAAGCTGATCATGCTTAATTGACACCAGACCGCGGAGCAAATCCAATTTTGTTAAAGCAGGGAAATGAAGGAATAATAATATTTAACTTACTTCAAAGCTACTATACTATACAAAAACACCAGTAGGCCTAGGGCTATTGGTTCAGGAAGAATATGTGAAGGCCAAACTGTGAACTATGCACAAAAGGGGCTAACCCCATTGGCTTGTTATAATATCATATTTACCTTATACTGACATATATTTAGGGTAGGCCTACCATCAAAGAAAAAGAAGTTGACATGAATTGTAGCCTAGGCTACAACGAATATGGGTTTCTATATTGGATATCCTAAACTGCAGGTTGCTTTACAAATGTAATGGCCAACAATTCTTGACTCAATATCTTTATATCTATTTATTTGGCTGACACTTTTATCCAAACCCTGTCAACAGGGTCACTTCCAGTCGCTCTGAAACAGCTCGGGGTTAAGTGCACAATGGTGGTAGCCGAGAATCAATATGAACTTACCATCACTTGAGAAGTGCCATTTCCATGGGCAGATGACCTAGATTGGATATCATAAAACATCAGAGATGGGCCAACCCCAGGGCGATCATAGCCTACCCTAGGGCCTACTATTTATTGACAGTTGAGTGGACCAAAAACAAATCATACCTCTGCCAGAGCCACGAGTACAGACTGCCATCCAGTGGTAGTCTATGGATGAAATACATTTGCATGTTGTGGGTGACAGCTCCAGCCCTGATGTTGTGTCCCTTGTAGCAAAAGACTAGCACAAAACAAAAGTCCTGCTGCGACCTCTGTCTGCCATACTATCTGACTTATTTAACATATTGCACCGTACCAAATTACTTACAGTGAAACAACATTTGATTCAAATAGCTTTGACGACCCAAGCCTTACCCACTATTCAAGATGCTTCGGAACAGTCTTTACAGGGCTTTGTGCAAACACGGACGATTTGTTTGAGCGTACTCATTGAAACAGCCGCCGCATTTGACTGAAGATGACCGCACAGGTGAATCTCCCAGTTTAACAATTACTTTTCTCAGAGCTGTGTTGTACCCCATCCTCCTCGTCTTTCAAAGTTGTATAAGTGCACTATTATGAAAGTACTTTAAATGTCAATAGAGTGTTTGAACCTGCACTTAAATGCTGATCAGTAATTAACCTATAACGTTAGCATAAGCTAACCGTTAGCCTATTAGCCTAGCTCGCTCACTGTAACGTTACTGTAAAGTGCAAGGTGATGTCTTTAACTCTTAATGTTAATGTCTTAGTTTGTCTTTTAATAACGTAGTTTTTAAGCCAATTGGTAGGTTGCTATCGGTTGCAACCAAATATTCTTAAGGAACTTTAAAGTTAGCTGTCAGTAATGTTAGCGAACACCCATAGTGCGTTAACCCCGTTCCCTTCTCTGTGACGTTAGCCTAACTTACTGACAAACTGTTGTTGTTGTGTGTTTTGTTATTTTGACGAAGGTTACTGTAAATAAACCATTTTCTTTGGTCATATTATGAGTGGCATTCATGATGCTACCTACCTAGCTCTTCAGTACAATATTCCTGTGTTGACACATTCCATCATTATCCTCCTGAAGAACTATTTTAACATCGTTTAACGTTATTTGGTGTCTCTCTAACAACAGATGGCCACCACAAAGGTCCCGGAGATACGTGACATAACCAGGATAGAGAGAATTGGTAAGATTTTGGCATACCATCAAATCTGCTATTGTATAACGTTCGAGACTATGGACTTTGTTATTGACCAAACATAGTTATTGTTTATGTTGTAAGTGTCCTGAACTTTTTGTCATTCCTTTTATCAGGAGCACACTCACACATCCGGGGTCTTGGAATAGATGATGCATTGGAAGCAAGACAGGTCAGAAACTGTTAATGGTCTTATCCCTCTTAATTTGCTTTTGCTATGTTTAAGTTGCTATAATATTCAACACAAGTTTGCCCCCTTTTCTGTTGCAGGTGTCTCAGGGAATGGTTGGGCAGTTGGCAGCAAGACGCGCTGCTGGTCTGATTCTGGAGATGATCAGAGATGGACATATTGCAGGGCGTGCCGTTCTCATCGCTGGGCAGCCTGGCACAGGAAAGACTGCTATTGCCATGGGTGAGATGTCACATCCCAGAGTCTTTAGATTTAGATTCACTGAAAGTGTATTTCCACATTTGGGCATTTTGACCATGAAACCATGCACATTTGCTCCGAAGTATTCAGTCTCAGCCTGCCTCCCATAAATTAAATATAAGCTCAATTTTTTTAGTTTTCACTATATTTTGAAATGTAGTAAACAAATGAATCAGCATTTCTTTGGCCATTTTACATTTGCTGTAACACAGACAAACCTTTGTTTTACCACTTGGATTTGCATCCCTTGTTTAGGTCTCGCCCAGTCTCTTGGCCCGGATACCCCCTTCACCTCCATGGCTGGGAGTGAGCTCTTCTCCCTGGAGATGAGCAAGACCGAGGCACTCACTCAGGCTTTCCGCAAAGCCATCGGAGTCCGAATCAAGTGAGTAGGTCGCATCGTCCTGTTCTCTGAAGAGAGAACAGTGGCCCTGTGACATGAGAGTAGGTCTTCAGCTTAAAACCATAACCCACATTCCATACCAGCTCACCTATAGAGCTCGGGTGACTACGTCACGTTTGGGTAGCAACGGGCATTTTCCTGGTACGCTAAAGGAAGGTACAGCGATTGAAGGTACAGCGATTGCTAATGAGAAAGTAGTTGGCGTCAAGAGGAGATAAGAAAACAAATGGACGGTGATATAAGCAAATGTAAGCTCCTTCACAACGACGAGATGTACAAGAAGGCAACAGAGTGTTACTTTTTTTTATATATATATATATATATATATATTTGGGGGGCTTTTATGCCTTTATTGCGGATAGGATAGTGGAGAATGACAGAAAGTGAATGGGAGAGAGAGTCGGGGTGGGATCCAGAAAGGACCAAGGGGTGGCGATCGAACCTGCGTCGCCGGCGTAGGGTGCAGCTAGACATGCATCCAAGACAACACAAGATGATGATTTACTATACATTTGCCACAATATCATTTACATATGATTGCTACAGGTTTCCCAGCTTCTGTAATAAGCAGACAAATGTAGACAGACATTTCTCATGAAAAGCTGACATGACATGACTCACTAAGTTGGAGTGTAATGACCCACTTTCTGATGTCAAACATTAAATGCTTGTTAACTTTGTTGCGCCACATTTTCCGTCGCCAGTGGTTATTTCACCTGTAATCATTTAATTACCTTAACATTACACATTGCTTTCTCTCGCTAGTCGCTTGCAGTCTGAATCAGGCTTTACAATTATGATGATGATGATTTAACAGGGTTTACCATGATTTTTGTCCTTTCTGTCCTTTGTGTTTCTTTGTTTCAACCGTCTTATGGCATTTAAACTAGGGATGCACAATATATCGGCGGCCGATATATTATTAGCCGATAAGTGAAAAAATGAAAATATTATTATCGGTCCGATAACAGAATTCTGGCCGATAATTTGCGCCGATATTTTTTAAAGTCCTAATTTAGGCCTACATCTGGCTACACTGAGCTACTTGAGCTTGGTTGGCTATACTTTTTCCTCAATATAATGTCAGCGGTGTGAATGTATTTCACCACTCTAACAAAATCTGTGGATATGCGTTCATTTGGGAATCTGTTAATCTCAAAATCCTCTCGTGAATGATCCACCATTTTACCTTAACAGAGCGGAGCTCAGCCCTATCTAGAGCTGTCTTGTGCTGGTGTGTTTGCACTTTACCGCGCTGGTCGGGGAAACAAATAAACAAACTCGTTAGTGGGACGAGTACATAAGTAGGCCTAGTTCTAAGTTGTGTTTTAGTATTATATTTGCATTACTTTAGCTTGGGTTTTGTATTATTACCTAGAAATATGCTAACCATTCCTGCTTCAGTTCCAGACAGGTCATCATAATAAGTTATTAAAACCTTCGGGGCTAACTCCTTTCAGCAGGTTGTGCGCAACAGAGTAGGCGGACATAAGATACAGTCTGAGGAGTTGCAGCTTTATTCAGTTACCCGCAGTTGAAACTAAACCTAAGTTTCCCTCACAAACTCTGATTTGGTCGCTATACTGTAGCTTATTCCAAGCTGAGCCGTTTATGAGCGTTTAGTCCTAAATGAAAACGATTCAAACTCTCTAGCCACTCACTCGCAATTCACTGACGTCAGGTTCACTTAAAGGAGCCACACATACTGTAGGGCTAGGCTACTGTTATGTTGTTGACTGCCGTACTATTGAGGACTATTATGAGTTCTGTCCATCATTTGGTGGTAGGTAAAATTACTGCAATAAAATTATGCTTATTAAATGCTTTCCCCAAATCACTTTTCACAATTTTTTTTCAAGAGTAATATTATCGGTTATCGTATCGGTATCGGCCACAACAAACCAATAAATATCGGTTATCGTTATCGGCCCTAAAATTCCATATCGGTGCATCTCTAATTTAAACCAACAGACACATGCTGTACATTTGAACACAACCAAATATAACAAATTGGCACCATTCTTATGGCTTCAGCAGGTTTGCATAATAGCATGGTGTTTAGTATCTTATGGGTATGTGTGTGTGTGTGTCTGTGTTTGACATTGCAGGGAGGAGACTGAAATCATTGAGGGAGAAGTGGTGGAGATCCAGATTGACAGACCAGCCACAGGGACTGTAAGTGCACTGCCAGGCAGTACAATGGTTGGGTGCTGTGTATCATAAATTCAGCTGACTCTACCAAGAGGGCTTGACACAATCAGTCAATGAATTCATCATGGAAGTAGGCCAGTGAGGGTCTGTGAATGCAAGGCTGAGAGTTTTCAGGCAGACAATGCTCCATATCTGCTGCTGCATAATAGCAGTCATTTTTTTGAAGTCGTGAAAGTTATTTAAGATGTTAGGGAAATACGTTTTTTTTTTACAAGGATAGGAAGAACACTCTGACAGTTGTATTTGTAGGTCATGTTAAATTGATAAATGGCCTTGAATAATGGGCTTTGTGGGAAAAGGCTCAGAGCCATCCATACCAGTGCGATTGAAATAGGAGAGAACAGCTCTTAGGAAAGACAAATTTCGTTATCTGATTTATTTGACCTGTCTGCATCTCGTGTTCTCTAAAAGGGGGCCAAGGTGGGCAAACTCACTTTGAAGACCACTGAGATGGAGACCATTTATGACCTTGGAAGCAAAATGATCGAGAGTCTGACTAAGGAGCGTGTCACTGCTGGGTGAGTTGGTGTTGACTTGAATTTCTTAAAAATATCTATAGGTTTGTATCTTTAAAACTTCCCTCAAAGAATAGTTTTCTCTTCTGATAACATTAGACTTGTGATGCTTCACCTCATAGATTTGTGATGCTTCTGTCTGTTTCGGTATGATTTATTTATGTTTTCCATATTTTATAGTTAGTTATATTTGTTCTATGCCCATAGCATAATGTTTTAAACTCACTGCTTTCTCTTTTGTCTAACTGCAGAGATGTCATCACCATTGACAAAGCCACTGGGAAAATCAGTAAGCTGGGACGTTCTTTCACCAGAGCTAGAGATTACGATGCTATGAGTGCTCAGGTAACCTCAGAACTGTGTGTGTGGTGTGTGTATGTGTGTTTTGTGTGTGTGTGTGTGTGTGTGTGTGTGTGTGTTGTGTGAGGAGGGAAGGGAGAGAGAGAGTGAGTGGGCGACCAATATACCAATCTAAAGAGAAAGCCCACACCCTGGGAATGTTCTACAGGAACCTTAACCTTCTTCCTTTGCTTCGTTTGAGCACCTGAGCAAGGCCACTGGCTGAAACATGTATTAAAGTTTCCAAAGGTGCTCCAGCACCTGTGTGTGGGGATGTGCATGCTCTCTCTATTCTCCTGTGTGACGTACCAACCTGCCTGTGTTTGCGGTGTCCTGCTTTCAGACGCAGTTTGTCCAGTGCCCAGAGGGGGAGCTGCAGAAGCGGAAGGAAGTGGTCCACACCGTGTCCCTGCACGAAATCGACGTCATCAACAGCCGCACGCAGGGCTTTCTTGCCCTCTTCTCCGGTGCGTCGCGTGTCCTTCCCCTTGTGTTTCCACTACCTGCCTGTCTATGTGATGACGCTGTAGGCTAGTCTGTGGTGGTCGAGGTCCTGACCAGTCTGATTTGTCCGTCCTCTTCTGTGCGATAGGTGACACAGGTGAGATCAAGTCGGAGGTGCGGGAGCAGATCAATGCCAAGGTGTCTGAGTGGAGGGAGGAGGGGAAGGCGGAGATGATCCCGGGGGTGAGCCACTCTGTCTGCCTGTCTGTCTGTGTCTGTCCGTGATTGTTCGTCTGCGTGTGTGTGTGTGTGTGTCTGTGTCTGTGTGTGTGTGCGTGCGTGCGTGCGTGCGTGCGTGCGTGCATCTCATAACCCATTCTCAAGTTTTTCCAAACATTTCCAGATGTGCAATAGACATGCCATTTGACACCTGTCATGTCTTTCTTTTCTGTTTTGGTCGTTAAGACATTTCTCACGCATGAGTCCTTGAAATCCTTCAACATTTTTGAATTTGAGAAAAACAGATCGAGTTCTGGGATGTTTTGGAAAATATATGTGGGTGGTTGAATGTGCTTGAGATTGTGCATGTGCTGTTTTGTGTTAGATAAGTCAAAAGACCACATAGTCTGCCATCACTATAGCACAGCACAATTGACACATGTTGAGAAATGTTCACACATCCAAGCATCACTCTATTAAATTGTTCTCTGTGAGCTTCTGTAAAGCCTGATGGTTCTCATTCCAAAAAATCTAGGCCTGTGTCTACAATACAGAATTCCTGAGTGTCTATAATATGTAGAATTCCTTTAATTTGAGAGAATAGGGCCTGGGAAGCCCTTTAAAAGTCCTTGCATTTGATGTTTTAGAAGGTGTGGGAGGCCTCGCTTACAAGTAAGAACAGGTCACCTTTGACTAAAGGGTTGTCTTAACACCATGCTTGTGCTTGCAGGTGCTCTTCATAGATGAGGTCCACATGCTGGACATGGAGTGCTTCTCGTTCCTGAACCGCGCCCTGGAGACTGACCTCTCCCCCGTACTAATCATGGCCACTAACAGAGGCATCACACGGTACAGCCCCCCCAATACACACACACACCTACCAAACGAAAAATGTAAAACATGTAAATGTAAATCAGGTTTCTTGGCCAAGTATACTTGTGTATACAAGGAATTTGGTCTCTGCATTTATCCCATCTGTGAATTAGTGAACACACAGAGCACACAGTGAACACACAGTGAGGTGAAGCACACACTAACCCGTAGCAGTGAGCTGCCTGCTACAGCGGCGCTCGGGGAGCAGTGAAGGATTAGGTGCCTTGCTCAAGGGCACTTCAGCCGTTCCTACTGGTCGGTGATCGAACCGGTTACAAGCCCGAAGCCCTAACCAGTAGGCCACAACTGTCTCATAACACAGCAGGTGTTTCCTAGAGGTGGTGGTGTTGTTGATCAACCACCATAGTTATTGTGTGTTATGACATGTTATCATTTGGAACACTCTCTCCATGGTGATTTCTCAATGGCACTTCTGGGAGACGCAGTCCTGGATGGGTTTGTGCATGGGACACATGATCCTTCAGCTCTCATTCTGTTGCTGGATATGTTCACGTGCTCTCTAGTGGAAAGCACACAAACCTATTTTCTTGATGACATGTTCCAATGTGTGTGTGGTGTGCATCCTCACAGTATTCGTGGCACAAACTACCAGAGTCCTCATGGGATCCCCATCGACTTGCTGGACAGACTTCTGATCATCGCCACCTCACCTTACACCGAGAAAGAGACGCGACAGATTCTCAAGATCAGGTGAGACAATCGAGAACAAGCTGGATGAGTTACCTGCCATTGTAAATGATGGTCTTTGCTAGAATGGGGTCAAAGCCAGAGGGCTTCACAGTTTACAAATTGGATATTTGCATAATATGGTGTCCAGAGTTCACAAGTGCATTCTGTGCTTACCCAATATAGTACTATTTAAGCTATTATATATATTCTTCCTGTTAGAAGTAACACCACTGCTTTGTTAACTAATCATCTTTTCAGGCTTCATTACCCATCTTTAATAGCATGTGTTGTGGCAGTAGCGGGGTGGTAATCGCAACAATCAGGAGAATGTCTGGTCGGCCGCTAATGTTTGGATGCCGTGCTGATTGCTGTGAGCTTACAAAGGGCATGACATGGCTGTGTGTAGAAGTTGTTTGGCACGCCCTCCAGCAGCAATCACTCCACACAGCCCTGATATCACCTATGATGAGCTGACAGGCAGGTATGAGATGATGAGTACAGAGCAGACTACTGACGAGTTTAGATGAGTGACCGTGACCTGTTTTAGGTAGCCCTGGATTTCCCCCCTAAAATAGGAGCCGGGCCAAGTTGGGTCGCTCTCCCATCGACAGGGCGCCGCTGGAGCCTGAAATAATATGTAGTGTCCCAGTTTGCCCCTGCCTGTTGGTGTAAGTCTCTGGTTGTATCAACTGTGTTGAGCTGTAGGTCATTAAGTGTGTGTGTGTGTGTGTGTGTGTGCGTGCGCAGGTGTGAGGAGGAGGATGTGGAGCTGAGCGAGGAGGCCCACACCGTCCTGACGCGCATCGGAATGGAGACGTCGCTGCGCTACGCCATCCAGCTCATCAGCACCGCCGGCCTCGTCTGCCGCAAGCGCAAGGTGAGAGAACTGACACACACACACACACACACACACACACGCATCCATGCAACGTTTATTTATGTGTCCAACATGGAAGCTGCATACCTGGGCTTGTTGTAAGCAGCACCTGTTGACCTGCGCTCTCCTGTCCGGTCCGTGTGCAGGGCACTGAGGTGCAGGTGGAGGACATCAAGCGTGTGTACTCTCTGTTCCTGGACGAGGCGCGCTCCTCCCAGTACATGAAGGAGTACCAGGACTCATTCCTCTTCAACGAAACACGTGAGTGTGTCTAGTGTTTTACACCTGATATTAACGTACATCCCTTATTCAGGCAAGTTTAGTGTTTTACACCTGATGTTAACATACATCTGTTATTCAGTAAAGGGCTGACTTCCTACTCACCTTTTTTATTTAATGAATGAAGGAACATTTTCCCTACTTTATGTAATTAAACATTAAGCATTTCTACTAATAGGATGAGAAATGTTGAGAAGAAACTTTGTTTTTTTTTACTGTTTTTCAGAATCTGCCCTGATGGAGACCTCGTAAAGACCCTAATGTTACGGCCCCTTTTTTGTTGTCTGTCTGTGACCTACGTTTTGTCTTTTTTCCCATGTGAATGTTGCTGTTTATTTTTTTAAATTAACTTTTTTTTTTATGAAAGCTAGTGGAGTGTACTGCTCCACTACTCCACTGTACTAAGGTCCTGTGATCATTGTTGCTTTTCTGTGGAGGAATCTTTGCAGTGACAGCAGTGTTGAGAGAGCTGTAATGTGGCATTCACCAACATGCAATTCTTGGTATTGCAGAGAAGAATCCAAATCAAATGTGTGTTAGCTGTTGTATTCCAGTATGGTCATATTCCAAACATTGTAATTAAGAGCTGTATAATGCCATATTACTGCTCTCAGATATCTCTAAACTAAGACCACCTGGTTATTCAGCACCACCTGAGTTTTTTTTACAAAGCTTTGTGGTAACAATTTATGCCATGAAAATAAAATAAAAATGATACCACCTTACCCAAGTGTCATGGCGCGTTCCCATTCAGGACCATGCCCCCGACCACTAGGTGGCAGTGTTAGCCCAGTGTAAACCTGCAGGACTGCCCAGTGGTGGCTGTAGTGATGCTCAGTCTCTGTCTTGTTTGCAGAGGCTGGGCCACTAATGGGCCGTGCTTTGATTTATGAGTTGGCAGCAGTTAGCATATGTTTGCAAACTTGCTCATATAGCCATATAGCGCTGGACGCCAAATTCTGTGCAGAGCCAAGATGCCATTTACAGCCAGGCTGATATAGAGGTCCACTGTGCATTGTGTAAGTCATGTTTGTATGTGGGATGGACTAAAGTATTGGATGCAGGGAAATATGATTGGCAAAGTATTTTGGAGTACTGGTCCACACCTTCACAAATGAACACTTACTCCCAAAATGTAAATCACAGCCTTTGCAATTTGAATGGTTTTGGAATACTGGAAAGCCACTCAATGTGTGGGTACACTTAAGTTTAGGTTGCTGCCATTTTATCGGCCACTATGCAGGTGCATATTGAGTGTCTTCGGGGGAATACATACAAAGGTATGTAGACACACACAGACCCCCATTGACCTGGAACACAAAGTCCTGTCCTGCACTGCCCGCTGGACTGAGTGCATGGCTGAGCAAGGCCCCCATTTACAGGGACCCAGTGTGTTAAAAAATAACCCGACCAAACAAAGAGCAAGGCTGCCTTTTAAAATGGGAATAAGAGAATATGAGCCAGTATTCACAAAGTGGAGAGGCCATGCATGGACATTGGGTTTGTAGGGGCCAAGAAGAATAGAGTTGTTAGAGTGTGTGTGTGTTGTGTGTGTGTGTCAGTCTTTCCCCTCCTGTGTCCAGAACGATAAGGGTGTAACTTAAAACCAGCCATTAACGTTCCAAAGCTAATGGGTCTGAGCAGGAATGAATAGGAATGGCCGGAGAAACCTACTGAGTGATATGCCACTTATCTCCCATGAGCCTCAAAACGCTAAACATCGAGAACCCAGAGCTGACTGGAAATCATTCTCCTATTTTTACATGAATAGCATCCCTGATACATTGTCAGACTGACATTTTCAGGTGTGCTGATAAATGAGAAGTCTTTTTTTTATCAGCCAGGAGCATTCGTGTGTGAATGCAAATTTCATTGGTTTTCATGTTTGCGTTGCGCTCAAGAGCCGACGCGCCGTCAGTGTGCAGCCGGCTTATGAGACTGACAGCTTCCCATTAGCCTGCTACACAGAGATACATGCTTAATGTTTCATTAGTGCGGGAAACTTAGTGTCGGTGGATTATACTGCCTCTGCATCCCACAAAATCCATCCCAAACCCCCCCCAACCCCCACCCTGCCGATCTCCACATTTATGCCTGTGGGCTACACTCCTAACCTCCCCTTAACCCCCCCACCACCACCCCTTCACACAGACACACACCACACACACACACACACACCACGCACCCCAACACACACTCCACACACACCCCTCTACACATGGCGCAGGGTCTAGCCTACACAGTGCTGTTGTGCCACCGAGGGCTTGGTGTGCAGACATGCTTGCTAGGGTGGAGGGAGAGGGAGATGCAGAAGAGAAGGAGGAGGGGAGGGAGCGAGCGAGGGAGAGGATAAGGGTATTGACGGAGAGCGAGGCCACGTGGTGCTAGGGCAGACTACAGTGGCCCAGTGACAAGCCCCGAGAACATTAAGAAGCCCAAGCTGTCGTCATGACGGGAGGCCACACCACACCACCCTTACATGGTGCATGTTGGTGGGGCTTTTGTGTGTGTGTGTGTGTGTGTGTGTGTCTTTGTGTTTGTGTGTGTGTGTGTGTGTGTGTGTGTGTATAGTTGCGGTTGACTGGTCAGTGAGGGATCCAGCAATCTGTTCAACCACAGCAGAGTGTGTCCATCTGGGTTGCGTGAAGCACCAGCACTAGGGATGCTAAGAAGGTTTCTGAGATCAGTTTTCTAGAGGGTTGCGCTGGTAGCATTGCTCATCTATAGTCCCACCATGCACTTTCCACTCTGTCTCACACACACACACACACACATTGTGCTGATCAGCAGCTCAGAAATTCAGAAAGGGGATTTTAAAGAGAGATATCCACTACAAAGCAAAACCAAAAAATAACACTGTCCAGAATGATGAAGTGTAGGGTGTGCATAAAAGTGTGCAGGTGTGCCGTGTTCCTCCTGGACAAATAGTCCTCTTCATGTCCACTCTCGGCCTCTTCCCTGTCTCACTCTCACCGTTCTGACTCGGCCTCAGGCCTGCTATCTTTAGCTGTGTTCCAGCCACAAGCGGAGGATGCAAGCTGGCCCGTGTGGGCTCCTGTGTGCGTTGGGGTGCCGCGCTGACACCAGGATATCTGTGGCTAATGCTGTTTCACCCCCCTTTTGGCGCAACTGGGCTTTTATTCTTAGAAAAGCAAAGCAAACACCACACCTTTTCCTGCTTTTGATAAAAACCCAGCATTTGCATCCGCTGGTGAATCTATCAATGTGTGCGCATATGTGTTTTTCAACGCCATGTGGTTATGAAACATATTTTGGTAGGTTAAATATATACATCTATATATGCTGACAGACCCATATCTAGGACGTAAAAAATGTATGTGGGAAACACACACTGTGTTATTACTGGCTTGAGGTCTGCTTCTCTCTGACATGCAGCATTCACAGGCAGAGCTGTCTCCTGCCATCACTCAGCTGGCTCCCTGACAGGGATGAGTGGGAAGATCATCTGGACAGCACAAAGAGAGAGGGGGGGGGGGGGGGACTCTTGACAGAAGCCCCGTCTCTCGACAAGCATGGTAGGGGAACTCTTCCTCTCATCCTCCTCTTTCATCTTCCTCTTCATCGAGTCAGACTCGCACTGACCAGTTGTCGCACTCCCATGACTCACTCTGTTCTGCTGTGTTCCTCCTGGTGCAGTTGGAGGTGACAGATAGACACTCATGGACACTCCACTGTGTCTGACTGTGTTATGAAGACTAGAATGGCTTACATCAGTTATATCACGGGTAGGAGCATGAAGCATACTTTTAACATTGACAAAAAGCGGGATTCCTTGTTTCAATGCTATTACCGGTATGTAAAATGACTTTAGGCTTTAGGTGGAAATACTAAGGTAGTTGATGTTAGAGTTGTCCATGATGGCCCTCTAATGCATCTCTAACAGCAAAGTGTGCAAATTGACGAAAAGGATGATTATAAGTCACCCTTTCACTGAAACCTCTCAGGGCGTACTCACACTGGGCATGGCTCACTTGTACCGTGCCGGAGTACGGTTCTCTCCCGTTCTTGGTCCGCACTCACACTTCATATTATCAAACTGTAGGCTACCCAGGAACGGTTGAGCTGCTGTGCTCTAGAATCCTTACATAGGTCTTTGAACCGGACTTTGGGGGTCAAACGTACTTGGGTACGGTACGGGTGGCATAGTGTGAGTATGCCCTTACACCACAACCATGTGTTCTCTCTGGCTCTAAATGAAATGAGATTGTTGCTTTTATGCTCCAACACATGATGGGAGTAACTTGGCCCATCTCTTCAGATGGATAAGCCATGTAATCATTTTGTTTTACAGCCGGAAGGACATGGATGTCTGACAACATGTCATCAATCTTAGGATATCTATTTCCTCAGTCAGAGGTCAAGGGGGCATTCCACACCCCCAGTGGCCATAACAAATGACAAAGTGATGTCTGTCCACTTCCATATTCTTTGATTGTTAAGGGAAGAAATGCCTCATGTCAATTTGTTATGGAGTCTTACATTTTTGTTACAGTTTACATAAACAAACACAACTTAAATGAATTCAATGTTAACGCCCAAATTTGCCTGCCATTTAGCAATTTGAGTCAGATTTGCTTAAGATGCCAGCTGTTCTAGAAAGATATCCTCTAGCGATATGGAACAGTTTGGCACCACTTTCTCTTCTGTGGTGCTGACACACACAAACACACATACACACACACACAGTAGAAAGCTGCTGAGAGAGCAGTCCCCCCTTACACACACACACACTCACACACACAGCCCCTCACTAAGCAGCCATTACTATGATTGCTCTCTGCTGGGTCTTGCTGATGGTTTGGCCTCAGCTGGCTTGCCTCTACAGGGATGTGGGCCGCGGGGCGATGGTGGCTCAGTCAGTGCTGGGGACTATTTGAGCTCATGGGTGTTAGTTCCCCCATCGCAGTTCTGCTCCCCTTTTATTGTTGTTATTGTGTTGCCACTTACCGCCTAATGACATGGTCGATTTCTTAGCGCCACTTTGGACCGGAGGACTCAATTACTGCTGCTGCTGCTACTGTTGTTGTTTTGTCTTTGACAAATCTCCAGAATTCTTGGCCTCGCAGAGAGCTTT